>NC_089788.1:27416474-27501474 GCF_040412425.1 Macrobrachium rosenbergii | reverse complement strand
TCGCAGTATTAGCTTCTCTGTGCACTACCTGTACAGAAGGCTCATTCTTCCTTAACCCACAGTGCCATTCAAATCTTATCTTTATTAAAATAAAAGAGCAAAATGTCATGTATTGTAACTAAAATGTTGGCAAAATAGGAAAGTTGCAACCTGCATCACAGTGGCACGTTATGAAGATACTTACAATACGACCCTCAGGCTTTGGTTGTTTGTCAGTGACAGACTTTTGATTACAGTTGGTCATGCTATGGTTGATATGTGGGGTTTTTTTTAGATTTTAAGTTTCATTGATCTCAAAACGTCACAGAATCCCCTCAGAAATGCCACGTGTGACAATGCTTATGTACTGTACAGTTTCTCTCATTGACAAATTTACTTTGGGGAGTTACACGTTCATAAGAGCTGCTTCCATTTACATACTGTCACAGGTGTCCCTCGGCAAGTGGTAGAAATTTCAGTTGTGTGCCCTCCACTTCGGTATAGAAGGTGTAATGAAGTTTATTCTCTCTCTCTCTCTCCATACATACACAATATATACATATATATATATATATATATATATATATATATATATATATATATATATATATATATATATATATATATATATATATATGTATATATATGGATATGTTTGTACGTATGTATGTATGTGTATATATATGTATGTGTGTGTGTGTGTGTGTGTGTAGATGCACGCACTTTAAATCACCTTGACGCGCAATGCACCACGGGAAAAATAAACTAGGTATGAATCCTGACTGTTTTCCACTTTAGTGTTTTTGAGACATCTTCAAGATAACTGATACATAATGGTAGAAATTTCCATTATTCGCCCTTGACACGTGGACAAGAATGGGGAGGAACTTTAACTGATTAATGTATGAGGTCAGTACGCTATTACAAATCTTGTTCATATATACGGTTGGGCTCGCACCTGTGCTCTAGGCTCAGTTAAAGCTACCCTCTTTAAAATATATACATTTTACATATTAATTTGAGTTAAATATCTCGAATTTAACCATTCCTTGATTGATGTTCATATTATAACAAGAGCCGACTTTTATGGTTCTTTCCTGTGTGTTAAAGGAATAAACGGTTTTTACCCTCAGTCCAATATAATAGAATATAAAGTTTAGACTAAACACCAAGCGCAGGGATCTATGAGGTCATTCAGCTCTGGAAGGAAAATTGACAGTAAGAAGGTTAGAAAGTTGCAACAGGAGGCAAACCTCGCAGTTGCACTCTGAAATAATTGCTAGTGAGGGTGGAAAGTCAGATGGAACAAAGAATATGAACGGAAGTATAGTAAAAGGAATGACAGGGGTTGCAGCTAGGGACCGAACGGATGCTGCAAAGACCCTTAAGTAACGCTTACAGTGCACCACGTGAGTGTTCCGTAGGGGGTAATGCCATCAGTGCACCTCATGCGGTGTACTGTAGGCATTACTTGAGGTTCTTTGCAGCTTGCCTCCGGCCGTTAGCTGCAACCCCTTTCGTCCCTTTTACTGTACCTCCTTTCATATTCTCTTTTTTCCATCTTACTTTCCACCCTCTCCTAACAATTGATTCATAGCGCAACTGCTTTGAGGTTTTCCTCCTGTTACACTTCTCAAACCTTCTACTGTCAATTTCCGTTTCAGCGCTGAATGACCTCATAGGTCCCAGTGCTTCGCTTTTGGCCTAAATTCTATATTCAGTGCAACCACGTGAGATGTAGGCTACTCACTGCACTACCCCGCTACGGGGTCAGTTCAATTGATTGTTTTCACTAACGTGAAGGAAAACTGCACTCTTCATATGCATATCTTTTACGTTTTTTAAAGCTGGCCTTTTGGCCTTTGATAGTAGCTTTGCCAGTTTCGTCAGTATAAAAGTCGTCACACGACTTATTTATTTGATATGCACATCCTTTAGTATTGTCAGAGAGTCCTTTATAAGTGCTTGTTTCTTATACTCTTTTTGAATGCTGTATTAATCCCAAAGTTCTTTAGTATAATATGTGTATGTATGTATGTATGTATATGTATATATATATATATATATATATATATATATATATATATATATATATATATATATATATATATATATATATAAGATTATATATATATATATAGTTTGAATTTTTCACTTACATGTGCATATATATATATATATATATATATATATATATATATATATATATATATATATATATATATATATATATATATATATATATATATATATATATATATATATATATATATATATATATGTGTGTGTGTGTGTGTGTGTGTGTGTGTATGTGTGAGCTCGCCGGTGTATTGGTACATCCTCATCCGGCGCACCCAGGACCAAAGCCACTACATCGTTGGCGGCGGAAGTCCTCCGATCGTTAGTAATTTTTTTTCAGGTTTTGCGATTCAGTCAAGGAATTGTGAGATGACTGTTGACTGAAGAATGAAAATTTATTTAATTATTCTTATAATGATGAATTCTCTGTATTTTTAGTCTTACCTTTATCATTTTTATCAGTTTTTTAGATGAACGTATTGCTGACCGTAGGATAGTGGCAAGCCACTCAAATTTACACACGCAAAATGAATAGTTGGAGGCCTGTTGTTATAGTGAGCGAAGGTACTTGTTGTAATCTATTCTATTTGGCGTGTTCCTAAGTAAATTCCGACAATCTGTCCAAAATCCACATGTAGAATTGTGTGTTTATTAATTTGTATATTCCTACGAAGTTTTTGCCCCAATGAGATCTCATATGTAGTCAGGTTAAGAAAATAAAGAAGAAAGATTGCACATTTAGGAAAACCGCCTACGTACTGAAATGGAAACAAACAAACGACCCTAAACCGATGAAATTCTGGGAGGTTCCTTTGGCATAAGTTGCGTGCATGTGCTTCATTATGTGTATGTGTATGCATTTTGTGGACATTATTACATACCTGACGTTTTCTCTCTCTCTCTCTCTCTCTCTCTCTCTCTCTCTCTCTCTCTCTGTGTTTGAGCAAAGACAACAACAAAAGTGATAATGGTAATAACCAAAGCCCCCAGGTTTTAAATGTAAACATTTGATCCTTTTGTGGTAAGAACCTCAGTCAGCAGATGAACGCCTGGCCGTACACCCGGGTTTAATATACACATGGACACACTGAGGCAGATGTTACCATTATAAGCACGCCTGCACGTCGCTAGACAAAATTTGTTCCCCTGGTCTTCCTGCGGCCGGTCTCATCCAGTCTGTTAGGGAGATGGGTCCTGATTGTGTGTGTTTGATCCACCAGCTTTTTGTTTATTTGGTATATTCAGATTCGCGGTCTTCACGTAGTTGGCTATTTATTTTTTGAGAATTGGTCATCTTTTTTTTGTGGATTGAAATTGTTTTGCTTAACGATTGTTAGTAGAATTTTTATCGAAATCAAGGAAAGGTTAGGAAATTTGAAGAGAGTAGGTCAGTCGGTTACAAGTAAGAGAGAGACGTTTGGAATACAGAAGTTTAGTTTGGGAATAGTGGAGAGAGGGAAAGGGAAAGGATATAAGAGTCAAAACAGCATATTGAAGAGATTCGCTAGTTAGTGCAGGAAGAGTATGAATAGGTGAGCAGTGAAGTAAGAGAAGGATTACCGATTGATGGCGAAGGTGAAAGTGAAAATCGATCCGATGAACTCTCCCCCCCCCACACTCCAATTCCCGATAGATAAGTAATGGAGATAAAAGAATTTGGGTAAGGAGGAAGAAACAGCTGACGTTTTGGTCCTGGAGATTAATCCCTCCCCTCCTCCCCTACTGTGCCTTCCCTCCCTCCCTCTCAGGGAAGGGGTTCAGCTTGGAGGCCAGGCCAGTGGTTGTTTGAGTATTGCGAGTGCAGAAGAGCATTTGTGTGTGGGTGTGTTAGAACGTTTGTTTCCCGAGGAAATCCCGATTACAAAAGTTTTATATTCCCTTCATAAACCAGTTTTCTACTTCCTATTTCTAATCCGCTTCCTTTTTTCTATTTCCTGTAACAGTTTTGCAACCATATTCTTTTTGACAAGCGCTCTATTTGTCACAAAAGGTATCCAAAGGATGTGTTCTGTTCCGCTCCCCTTTTCTAGAGTATAGGCCAATTGGATGGGCAGTGTCATGTCCTTATATAGGCGAGGCCTGAAGTTTAGATAAAATGGTTAGAGAAATGTGTTAGTATTGATATTAAAATGATTTGTAAGCGTCTTAAGATTTCGTCCATTAAACGTTTGTTAAATTTGTCTATAGACATTTTGATACTTCAGAAATATTTATCATCAATATAAATAATGATACAATTAATGTGAGAAGGTTGAAAGTGAAGGAAGAAGCGGCATGTTGCTTGATACTGCACACGTGGCTATATATAGGAAAAGTCCAGGCTAGGATAAGGTAGATGTTGGCCGTGTATGGTATACAAGGTGAGTTGTTGATTGATTAAAAGCTCTTGTGATGGAAACAATGTTTTTTGGGATATGTAGATGGAAGAGTGGCATGTTTGCTATGAATGTGTTTGACTCAAGGATGTTATGTCTCCGTGGGTGTTCAGCATTTTTAAGAATAAAGATATATGAGAAGTCAGTGAAAGGGCAGTAGAATGTAAGTGTTTTGACGAGAGAACAGGTGATTAATGAGTGTGGAATGACTAGTGTTTATAGATTATACAGTACTTACTCGGAATATTTAAGGAAAATTACTGAAAGTTTTGGCCTTGTATGTAAGAGATGAAGGTTGAGAGTAAATGTGGGAGAGGTTACGCTTCTGAGGATGATGGAAACCAAGAAGATTGGACGGTAAATGTTAGTATTAATGGCGGAAGAATGAAAGTGGCTGTGGTGGAATCGCATAGTTAGTAGACAGTAAATATGACTGAGGACTTAATAGTGAGAGATGCGAGCCGCAGGATAGGTGAAGCAAGGAAGTGTGGATTCTTAGTGTCAGTGAAAGAAGGGGTTAAAGTTGTTCAGACAAAAAATGGTAAAAAGTTCAAGTAGGTGAAAAGAACGTGTCGATTGAGGTGGTTTGGTCACATGGAAAGAATGGGGTATGATTTGTTAGTGAAATGCTGTGAGGGAGATGGAAGGGAGCACTTAGAAAGAGCTGGTTTGGGAAGGGGCCCCGGTTTATTTGATATGTAAAGTTTTAGGATCCAGGAAGCTCCAGAATGCGTTTAAGAAGGAGGTAAATGGTAGCTAGAGTTGTGAAAGTCCTCTGCACAAGCGTTCTCTAGAATTCAGTAGTGTAGCCGTGATTTGTGTTAATTATTTCTCAGGACACAATAATGTATTATATATATACTCATATATATATATATATATATATATATATATATATATATATATATATATATATATATATACATACATACACACACGTGACCCATTTCTGAGTCATATAAAGCATCAGGTTTGTTAATGAAGTGAAGGTCATGCATTAAATGAGAACCGAGGCGAAAGCTGAACACAATATATTCTCTTAAGCTACAGTAGGTGCCCCCTTGATGGCTAGCTAACGAATATTAACATTTTATATATATAATATTATATATATATATATATATATATATATATATATATATATATATATATATATATATATATATATATATATATATATATATATATATATATATATATATATATATATATATATAATATATATATATATATATATATATATATATATTATATATATACATACATACATACATAAATGTAAAATGGATCGTTGATTATCCGTGTCTTGTATATTGCACTTGTGAACAGCGAAAAACATGCACAGCATCCCCGTTGTTTTACCTGTGTTGCGTTCACATTTGTCCCCACGCGTCCAGTTGCAAAACAAGGTTTTACCCCGAAAGCTCAATAATAGAATCAAATGTCTTAATTTTTCCCTCGAAGCCTGCTTTGTGGGTTAACTCCGCTGCAACAGAGGTGTGGAGAAATCCTTGCACCTTGCTGTGATTCATTGCAAGGTCACCCCTGTGTTTGTTTGCTCGTTCTCTGGGGATTGGTTTGAAATGTCTGGAAGGCTTTGTTTTTAGGGTTTTTTCCTTTTGTTATTCAATTTAGCTTTAATTGGTGACCCTCCCTCTCTCTCTCTCTCTCTCTCTCTCTCTCTCTCTCTCACAGGTCATAAGTCAGATCCCACATCAATAGTTTTAGTAATCCAACAATTAATGTCAAAGTCCGCACAAGGAAAAGCCTTGACAAAGCAATAACCCACCCTGGGAAGAGTGGAACTGGTCTTTAACATTCTCTCTCTCTCTCTCTCTCTCTCTCTCTCTCTCTCTCTCTCTCTCTCTCTCTCTCTCTCTCTCTCTCTCTCTCTCTCATGTGCCAAGCTAAATCACCTGGATTTTTTCTGTATCGTAGCATGTGCCTCTTGTAGTACACTATCAGAGTTTTTTTGTGGTTGGAGGGGGGCGTGTCTTTTTCTTGGAAACATGTTTTATTTTTATTTAAAATAAATTTTTAGTGATGTTTACACATAGAAAGGATATGACGTGAAATGATTTCACTCTCCTCCTCCTCCCCCCCTCACCTTATCCTTCACTGAGAAGGTTGTTCAAACTTTGGTCAAATTGTGTTGCCCGACAAAAGGCAGGGGTTATCATATACTTCAGAAACATCGTTACTTGTAAAGTATCGTCAGGGGAGAACCGTAGCATTTGGTCTGTCCTAGCAATTCATGCATAGAATTGACTTAAATTTGCCATCTTACTAATATATCGCTCCCTACCAAATGATATCATCCAGCGTAGGCATGAATGCAATGAGATTCTATTTACAAAATAAAAGTTCCCAATTCCAAACCTTCCAGTACACTTATTAAAAAACAAGAAAACTTTGCTCTTCAATTCCACCATAATCCCAGGACTGCTCTTTTGTCATAATATAACAGAAACTGCTCGGACATCATTTGTGATCACGGCCTCTTAACCCAAAGCTCAACCATTACGAATCTACGAACGTTAAGTTGACACAAGTTCCTACCGGATGAGCCCAGATGCAGTGCGACCGGCCATTTCATTGACCCTAATAAATGCGCAATTCTAACTCGATCTGGCCCTTGTATGCAATAACTGCAATAAGTATTAATATTAAAGTCTACACAGGGTGGAACCAATCACAGTAATTCACACCCATGCGCACAAGCTTCGTAGTGCAAGTGATAGCACTCACGGCTCCAAATCAAGGAGACCTTTTGTTGGTGAAAGCCGGGAATTCTCAGTCGACTGCTGTGGGTAGGGCGAGAACGGCGGGCGTGAGTGATCATGGCTCTTTCAAAATGTTTGTCATTATAATATAATTGAAAATCAGGTCCATAACTCCCTGTTCCCAATTCCCCCACGGTCTAGAGAAGGCCCCTTAGTCCATGGGCGAGGTAACTCATCGGATATTCAAATAACGCTCTCTCTCTCTCTCTCTCTCTCTCTCTCTCTCTCTCTCTCTCTCTCTCTCTCTCTCTCTCTCTCTCTCTCTCTCTCTCTCTCTCTCTCTCTCAAACATAGTTTAGTCAATTTATATATGGTAGGTGCAGAGCAATATGAAATTTTATATATTCTCTGATATTTGCCAAGACAGACTTGGTTTCCTCTTGTGCGTAAAAATTGGTAACAATAATAAAATACAGAATATGCTGATTTTTTATTTGTTGGTCCTCAGGCGCCTTTGCACTTTTACGAAGATTCTAATAATGATAATTTTAGTTGCCTTGAAAGACACCGCCTCGGCCTTCTTTGTGAGAAGGACCTGCTTGGGAGGAAATGCCTCCATCTGGCAGACGGCAGAGCCCAGATGTCTGAAGGGGTTGTAGCCAGGCGTCTGGCAGGTTAGTTACGGTAGAGGTGGAGGACAAGAGGTGAATTAATGCGGTGTAGCCCGTTTCTTGAACTATTGGAATGATGACTCTCTCTCTCTCTCTCTCTCTCTCTCTCTCTCTCTCTCTCTCTCTCTCTCTCGTCGTTTTGCTTATGTACTTAGAAGAAGAATCTCTCTCTCTCTCTCTCTCTCAAAGGAAATGCCTACCTGTACCTGTCTGCCCTTGGCGCTCCGTGAGGGGAGGCATTTTCCGCTGAAGGTGGTCTCTTTAATGCTGTTAGGGCTGAATCGTGATTTGATCCAGGGCGGAAATTTCTCTCTCTCTCTCTCTCTCTCTCTCTCTCTCTCTCTTTGGCCTCATAGCTCAGTGGTTGCACAACCGGACGACTAATGTTCGATTCTCAAACCCGACGAGGAGGGTCGAAATGTGGCTGTTTCCTAGAGTATTGTGTGCTTTGTTGACCTAACCAGTGTAATAGGTACTAAGATGTTAGTCGAATGTTGTGGGACGAATGTAGGATTAGGAGAGAAACACCAGCTGTGAGTATTCATTGCTCTCAAAATGTATGCCATCAAAACGGGAGGGCCTCGACGAGGTCATTATTATCCCGCTAGGGTGAAACATTCGGAAGATTCTGTAGCCAACTTGAAAAAAGGGATTTTTATTTGTAATATTCTTATATGAAAAACATTCAATTTGGAATTAGATTATTGATCGTATTTCTATCTTTCTCATACTTTAGATTTAGTGATGAGTTAGATTGTTATAGCTTGTCATTCGAACCGGTACTATTGAGATAGAACGAAATCTACAAGCGGTACGCATGTCATGGCTGGGCTCCCCAGTAAATTTTAATTTTGAGTTCTTGATTATATTATTAGGAATGTCGTTACTAAAATGTCAGGGTAAAGTGCTTTCATTTTAAGTACGGAATTGTGTTCATCCTTAGATGTACTCGCACTGTACATTCTCACTCGGCTTTTTGTGCGTTTTCTTATTAGCCTTTGTTTGTAGCTTTAGTAACAGCCGTCTTTTTCAACTTGTCCCACTGTTACGCGATAGCAGAGAACTGTATGTATCTAAACGCCGTAAGCACACACACGATACCCGTCATGACGCCCACACCAAACTCATAAGGTCTGATGCAAGTTGCCAAGCGATACGTTGATCCTGGGAACGAGCGTACTCACTGACACGTACACAAGGAGAGTTGACTCGCCCATGAAAAATTAGTTAAGAATTTTGTTTCATATGTTCTTACTGCATGCGTACCCGTCGACGTTTTGTTCTTGACATGTTCCTATACAATGAAAACGTTTAGGCCTCCTGCCGCTGCTGCAGCAGATCGTTTCCGTGACGTTGCAGATGTTGGCGGGAAGCGAGAAAGGAAGCAGGTGCTGGACTATGGCCTCTGTGTGTGTGTGTCTGAACGCTTGCAGCTGCTCCTTTTGCAACTGGGGTTCAACGCTCTGGATAAGTGTTCGTTTTAAAGATTGCTGCGTTCAGCTACTTTTTTTGTACAGTAGATACGCTATGAAAGAGAGGGAACATGAATCGGTTGTTGAAACCCTTACACAGGTCAGTGGTGAGATAGGTTTATATATATATATATATATATATATATATATATATATATATATATATATATATATATATATATATATGTATGTATGTATGTATGTATGTATGTATGTATGTATGTATATATGTATATATATATATATATATATATATATATATATATATATATGTAAAATTTTGATCCTGATGTGAAATAATTATTTTTGTATGGTGTATTGAGTATATATATATATATATATATATATATATATGTATCGTAAATAGAGAAAAAGGTATTTTTTCGAAGTAGAAATATCCTATTTCCATTTGGGTCAGTACGAGGACCGTAACGCAATAAATTTCCCAGTCTGTCAAACAAGTCTCCAACCATATCGTCAAGAACACACCGGCACTAACGAGGCGCTAAGAGACATTGCATCTGGCCGTGCCTTCGAAATCCACGAGGGTCCTGCGAAGGAACCTTATGGTTAGTAAGAGTGTGGGAAAACCTCAACCCCCTTGACTAAACGATATAAATATAGATGTTTTGGCCAATCAAATGCCATCAGTGCCAGAGACCTAGGCACATCCTACAAGGAGCAAATACCCAATAATCAACAGGAATTCCTTAAAACACACCTCCAAAAGTTGGAATGATGGAGGAGGTGCCTCAGAAAAAGCAGTATAGAATATGACGTCATATATATATATATCGTAGAAAAGAAAGAGACAGAAAAAGGTATAGAGTGGGAAGATAGAGAGAGAGAACTATAAGTGTGGGAAGCAGAAAAGGCAGAAAGAGAAGAAGTATTTTAGTGAAGAAAGACTCTCTCAAACAATAGTCCCTGTAATCTAATTCGTTAAGTCTCTCGAAACATTATTTCAAAGTCTCAGAAACCATTATCTTAAAGTCTCGATTAAGAAACAGTAAGAACTATAGGTGGAACTGTAAGACAAAAATCACAAATAAAGGAGAAACGGGAACAATTAATCATTTTCCTTTAACCTCGGTATTTACAATTTAATAACTGTATTGTTCCTACTTACAATAATTACCACACGCCCTACGCCGGACGCGCTTACCTTAGTAAAGAAGAAACAGGGTCCGACAGGACCGTATATAAACAAGTCTCCAACCATATCGTCAAGAACACACCGGCACTAACGAGGCGCTAAGAGACATTGCATTATAAGGAACCTTATGGTTAGTAAGAGTAAAACCTCAACCCCCTACTTCAAACGATAAGGAAATAAATATCAAGCCTAGATGTTTTGGCCAATCAAATGCCATCAGTGCCAGAGACCTAGGCACATCCTACAAGGAGCAAATTAATCAACAGGAATTTTAATGAAGCAAGTGGAGGAGGTGCCCAGTACTGCCCAGAATATGACTCATGGTTGACACAAGGGAAAATGGGAGATATAAGGACAGGCATAATCTGGCAGAGAAAAGAGAGAGACAGAGAGAAAAGCCGCAGAGTGGGAAGATAGAGAGAGAGAAACTATTCTCAGAAAAGGCAGAAAGAGAAGAAGTGTTTTAGTGAAGAAAGACTCTCTCAAACAATAGTCCCTTAATCTAATTCTCTCTCTTATTTCAAAGTCTCTTATCTTAAAGTCTCGAACCATTAAGAAACAGTTAAGAACTATAGGTGGAACTGTAAGACAAAAATCACAAATAAAGGAGAAACGGGAACAATTAATCATTTTCCCTTTAACCTCGGTAATTTACAATTTAATAACTGTTTTAAAGAGCCACTTGTTCCTACTTACAATAATTACCACACGCCCTATCAGTGTTGGGCCCTTGAAAGAAGAAACAGGGTCCGACAACATATATATATATATATATATATATATATATATTTATATATATATATATATATATATATATATATATATATTATATGTATATAAATATATAACAGGAGATGTGTTATAAAAAGCAGATAATGGTTAATGACACCCTATTCATACTAGAAAGAGGACAATTTGTTTATTTCCTCTCTCTCTCTCTCTCTCTCTCTCTCTCTCTCTCTCTCTCTCTCTCTCTCTCTCTCTCTCTCTCTCTCTCTCCTGTCGATCAGTGAAATAAGGGAGATGTGTCAGGACAGCCGCACTTCATTCCCCCATTTTCGATCTTTGCCCTCCCCTTTCCTCCTCCCTCTCGTCTCCCATATACCTCTTTCGTTGCCCCCCTCCGCTTTCTTTCCGTTGCATCCCTCTCTCTCCCTCTCCGTGTCTCGCAACCTCGTTTAAAGCCTCATTGGAAGGCGAAGGAAGTTCTTTCTTTTGACGTTTAGTGCTCGAAACAAAGGAGGAATTACCCCCAACGTTTTTCACTGGGGATTTTCTTGTCCCCACAGCATCTTCCTTCTCCCACATTCCCTAACCTCTCCTCCACCTCCTCTTTCTCTTTTTCCTCTCCTTCCCTTCCATTCATTCTACGGTTGTAGTCTCTCTCTCTCTCTCTCTCTCTCTCTCTCTCTCTCTCTCTCTCTCTCTCTCTCTCTCTCTGTGCCCTAAATAAATATTCCCACCCCACTTTGACACAGCTCTGGGACTTTTTATTTGTTTTTATTTCTTATCCGGAGGAGGTCACGATATTTGATGGTTATGGACTTACTTTAAAGCTGAAAATAATCATAGTTTGGGGATAAGTTGGTTGTGTTGAGGAAGGTGTAGTTTAGTTACCTTTCAAATGAATTTTGTTACTTCTCTCGGTGGCTGGATGGTTTGTTGAAATATCTCAAAGTTTGTGTATTTTATTGAATTAAGATGGATTTTAATACATAGTTTTTACTTGGCTTTCATCTTTAAAAGACAGTTGGTTTTCATGTCGTGATTTTTGGGGTTTCATTTTTACCGCTGATATTGTTGCAAGTTTTAGTGATGGGCACCCATTCACTTATGACAAGACTCCATTCGTTGGTTTATTTCGCTGATCAAGACACCTGACTTCACCACAAGGTCTTTTTTGGCGTTAGTTTCCATGTTGTTACAAACTTATCTCAAAATTTGTATTTCTCAGACCATTCCTCACGCTTTTCAAGTGGTAAATTTTTTCCCACAAGTCCTTTTGACTATAGGTATAATTAATACATAAGGATGATATTTTCTTGAAATGTCATAAAGCCGAAACAAACACACACCACTGAATGTTCCATGTATGTATGTTTTTCTATATAAAAAATGCATTTTGTGATGTATCCGTCCATAAAACAAACGTTTGACGGTGTCTGCGTTCTTGAACATTTTTTTATGTCCATTTTCGTAAGCCGCACATTGTGTGATATCCGGGGTTATAGAACACTTTTGCGAAGTCTGCGTTAATAAGTATGAATGTTGTGGTGTCTTCATTCGGTTTGTCTAAAATTCATGGTGTCATTTATTTTGTTCACATAACCTCTTATCTCATCGTTCCTTTGTTCCCTCCTTGTACAAGTCATGTTGTTTTTCTTTTGTTCACATCGTGTTTACATCTTGTGTGTATATGTGTATATATATATATATATATATATAAATATATATATATATATATATATATATATTTATATATATAATGTATAATGGAGTTGCGTGTTTTATAATTGTTATATACTAATATGTTGTCTTCTTTGTTCAGGTGGACACATCTGGCTTGTATAGTTTTTGCCCCGTCTTTGTTCCAACTTTTGCATGTTATCGTGTGTCATTGTTCACTTTTATATCCTAATTGTTTTCCTTTTGTGTGGATACATTATCCTTGTTCTTGTATAAATATCTTTTGTCTGTTCCTTCTCTGAATTCATTGTCTGTAGCCAAATTCAGGTACACACATCTTGTCCTATTTTCTCAGGGATACATTTTCTTGTCTTTGTTCCAGGACACGCATTTGGTTTTGCCGCGTTTTTGGGGTGCGTTCTTTCCTTTGTTCAGATGCATAAATTTTACTTTGTTTATATTTGTGGTATATACCTGGTCTTTTTTTGGGGGGGGATGCATTATTTTCTTTTTCATACGCAGGTATTCTTGATTTTAATAAGGGGGGCGCCGTACATTCTCTTGTCTTTGTTCACCCACACCCATTTTGGTTTGCCTTGGTTCATGTTCGTACTGGCAGTTTTCGGGTATAATTTTAGTTTAACGCACTTCTACATTTGCACTAATGTGCACGTGTAAATAGAATTTGCCCTGCTTTGTTTTGTATAAAATTCTCAAAATGTTCTCGTGCGTCTGTCTCGTCTCAAAATATTTAAAATCTCGAGTTGCTGTGATGGGTTTTTGGGCGTAAATGTATTTTGAGACCTTTTTTGGGGTGGAGCCGTGGGTTTACCATGACGTATTCCTTTCGGGTTGAGACCACGTAGGAAGGATGTAGGCAGGACTCCCTGTCAGTAGTTCCATAACGGTAACTTGAATAGCTTATCTATGTGGAAAATGTATAATGCCGTGCTTATGTTACTTAATCTGTACTCCTGTGGCCTATGGGCCTCATTGTAACCCAGTTGCCGCGTATGTTGCAATCTGCAGTAACAGCTCACACTCCATTTATCCGGACTTGGGACCTGTTGTCAGTAAATAATTATCAAGAGACACTCTCTCTCTCTCTCTCTCTCTCTCTCTCTCTCTCTCTCTCTCTCTCTCTCTCTCTCGAAAACCATTAATTTTGGTCGTCAGTTGTAAAAGGCGATGATCCCGTAGTAGCTGATTTATTAAATTTATATTATATATATATATATATATATATATATATATATATATATATATATATATATATATATATATCACATTCCCACAGGTGAAAAATAAGAGATGGACTGATGCAGAGTACTCTGTATCAGTCCTTCTGTCAATGGCTTGAAAATAAAGTCGAAACCGGTCAGGACCTACACTTCGTCTCTTATTTTTCACCTGTGGTAATGTGATAAATGAATCAAAATGATTATAATCATACAAAATATGATTATAATCATATATATATATATATATATATATATATATATATATATATAGTGTGTGTGTGTGTGTGTGTGTCTGTGCACATGCACACCAAAGCCTATTTTATAATACCGTATAACGGGATCACAGGGCGTAAAAACTGGGAAGATTTAACGTTTTGGTTTTATTCGTGAGGCGTTAAACTTCCCTGATGACGCTTGGGGACAAATCCCCCTTTATTGCCCATTTATTTCTAAGAAGGACGGCCATGGCGTGCCGTTGATTGACAAAGTTGGGCCGTTGTTTGCGTGGGGGATCGCTCTGCTGTCTGTCCCCCCGCTGTTTTTCTCGGGTTTCCTTTGTCAGGCGAGGCCCCTTTTTTTCCCGTGTTGGTTAACGCAGGTATTGACGCCCACTGTACGCCTACTTGCTTGGAACATCGAACCAAATGTCATTTTGTACTTGTGTGTGTGTGTGTGACCACGGCAGTGTATACTCACACACACACACACACATCATATATATATATATATATATGTATGTATGTATCGGGTATCATCTTTTAAGGTGTTACACTGTATTGTTAGCTCAGTGCCTTTCTGCACCCTGTTGAGACCCACCAAAGCTTACTAAGGTACTTATTTGTGTGGGTGCGCTCGCCTATTTTGTCATGAGCACATTTGCAGTAAGCTTAAGAGGCCAATCACTTGCGGAGCTAGTTCTGCGCAACTCGTGTGTAGCAAGGAAAATCTACCGTTGGTAAAGATTGGAAGTATAGCGTAAATGTGATGAGTATAACAAATAACCAACTGTATCTTGCTGGCATGCTTGTAATATTTCACATATTATTTAAATCTTGATACTCCCACGCCACTCATATCTCTTTGCTCCGCCTAACCCCCTTCCCGCCACCCCCGCCCTTCCTACCTTACGGCCAGTTCAAGAATTGCCAACTCAGCGTATGTAGCCAAGGTAGCTCATTAGAAGGAGCAGTGATGGTACAGTACGCACTTTCACTTCCATCAGGTGGGAGCGAGTTTCAAAAACGTCCCCTTCTGCCTCTGACGCCACGTGACGACGGCTTTGGAAAGTGTCGCACCCAAACGGAAGAGAAGATGCGCTGAGAACGAACGATTGCAGTACAAAGACAATGCTTATAACACGTCAGTGGATTTATGTTCTTCACATGCTTAGTGCAATGCAGATGATATCTTTTTTATCTGTCAGATCGTATAGAAGTCCTCTCTCTCTCTCTCTCTCTCTCTCTCTCTCTCTCTCTCTCTCTCTCTCTCTCTCTCTCTCATAGTGAAGCATTGTCAACTCGATTTCCTTGAAACATTACACACGAAACTGACGAAGAGGGGGATAAGACTGAAGGTTCTCTTCTGAGTGTCTTGGTTTGATTGAAGAGGTTTAGCCCGAGTCGCACAGAATCATGCACCATAGCATTTCAGTGTAACTTCACAACTCATTATACGACTCGAATTGCACGGGAAACGAGAAGGGAAGTTTTATGAAGGTCTCTAATCCCTTGTTTCGGAGATATACTTTATAGTCTAACATTTGTCAAATGTTTCTCCAAGAGGTTAGTGTCGTCAGTGCACCTGACGTGATGCACTGTTGGCACTACTAATTGGTGTTTGCAGCGTCACTTCGGGCCCTAGCTGCATCTACTTTTTAGCCTTTTACTTGCTGTCCAGCCCCACTTCCTTTCTTCAATATGGCTGTCCAACCTCTCTAACTATTACTGTTTCGTGCAGGTTTGGGGTTTTCTCCTAGTTTCGCCCTTAGATCCTTGTAATTCATCCCATTTTCTTCTCTTGCTGTCCAACAACTCTAACTCAAACCTCTTTTCACTGCCTGAGGGTTGCAAGGGCTCCTTAGCTTGTTTTGGCAACCTGAATTTCTTAAAATTATAAAGCAGTTTGTCAAATTTTTTATTAGTCGAGTTTTTCCGTTCGTGGAACTTTTATATCTTGTTGAATCTCTCTCTCTCTCTCTCTCTCTCTCTCTCTCTCTCTCTCTCTCTCTCTCTCTCTCTCTCTCTCTCTCTCTCTCGTGTTCTTAATTTCGGATCCAGTGCAAGAACGTAAATCTTGAATTGCGGAGAACTTGTTTAATGACTACCAGTACTTAGAAGGGATAACTTCGTTGATTATCTGTCCTCATTCGATGAAAATCAGAGGGCTGCTTCATGATTCCCAATTTGTCGGGCTACTTAGTGTTTTGTTCAAGTCTGAATACCTGTAAAGTTGCCTGTTCAAGTTATTAGCCACTGGCATAAATCATTCACTCGCCTGTGTCGGGTTCGGGATCATTGTGGCCCTTTGCTACAGCTACCAGACTCCTGAAGTAAAATACGAATATTGATAAAATATCAAAGAGTTATTCGCGCACGATTATAGTATGCCTGTCTGTACTTCATGAGTATTGCTCTTATGTTTACACGTAACTTATCGGAGACAGATCCCGTTAAGTGGAGTCTTTGTTTAGACATAGAAGTTATTTGGTATTCGTCAGTACGCTCGAGCGAGACACCACGGTTACATTGTCCTCCAAGGTAGATTCTGTATTCTGAACCATTAAGGCCCTCTTGTGCTTTGGAGATTCCGGGCGCGTCGGCAGTGTCCTAATCAACATTGTTCACTGCCTTTTCTTCACACAGCTGTCCTCCTCCCTTGTCCAATAGCCACGTGGATTTGATTGGTTATTGAAGAACTTCCTTGGTGGGTAATTGTTCAAGTCTTACCATTGTGTTCTTGGAAGGTCATTTTACGCGCATATGTATATAAAGTATAAATCATTGGCTAGAATTTTCTGGTCACCTAGTTATTGTAGAATAGTTCAGAAGGTATAACTGGAATTCTTGGAATTCTTGGAATTCTTGAAGGACGTCGTTCCGTCTCCTTTCCCTTTCTCCCGCCCATGTGTGGCATCTTCCCCGAAAATTTCGTTGCGGATGTTAGTGAAAGGGTTCCCATAATTTTTGGTCACGTGACTGTATAATCTGAAGTTCGTTAGCAAAATGTAAAGGCCTTGCTGCCGTTGGTCATGGGGTCATCACGCAGAAACGAAGTATTTTTAGTTGTACTTCTCAGATGAAACGCACAACTTGGTGACCTCATTTGCGGACGTGCCTTGTCGTGACCCATTTCTGCATGCAGCGGACCAAACCCTTCCGCGTGACTGCTTTATGCTCTCAGTCCAGTATAGAAACATCATGTCCCTGGAGGAACTTTGAGGAGGCTCGTATTGCAGTTGTTATTCTCCGTCGCTCTAATGTAGTGTCTTGTTGTTGTGAGGAATAATGGAGGTAATGACTCTTAACTCCGTTCTTGTAACTATTCAAGGTATACAGTCAAGGTAAGTTGTGAGATGGATTGAAGCTATTTAATTAATAAGCTTATTCTCTTGAATATAAAAATGACCTCATGGTCAAATTGTAAAGGCAGAGGATGTCCAGTGCTAGAGAAAAACTAATCGCCATCGAGTCAGAAAATATACAAGCATTCGCAATAGAGCCCAAAACTTAGTCAGTATAACGGAAGAGAGAATTGTCTCCGCGATTAAATAGGAATTTGAGTATGCATACACCAGACCCCAAAGTTCACCTCCAGCTCTTCATTGTCCGACAGACAAACCGACTGAGTGATCTAGACCCTGGATTGGAGGGTTCTTAAGCTGTAGGCGGAAGGCCTACCTCCTCCCCTCTTCTCCTCTTGTCTCTGCCGTGTCCAGGTTGAAAAGGGGTTTTTGGGGAGATATGTTTTGGGTGGAACACGGACAAAAGAAAAAATAAATTGACACCAGAAGGGTACATTTTGTCATGTCTGGTCTTCCCCTTAATCGTTTCGTTCCTAATGAGTATTTTGTTTGCCTGTTGTTACTTGAGTTTGTGTAAGTCATTCATGTGAATAATTTTTTTTTTGTTTTTTATTTTCAGTACTCTCTTTTTATAGCATTTTTCGTATTCTTAGGCAGTGAAACCATTATTATTATTATTATTATTATTATTATTATTATTATTATTATTATTATTATTATTGTTGTTGTTGTTTCTGTTGTTTTCATTTTTCATGTCAAAGCGTATTGTCGAGAGGTTACTTTTTATTTTTTTGTTTTTAGTGCTTTTTCTAAAAAATTTTTCGTATTCTTGGGCAGTGAAACCATTATTATTATTATTATTATATATTATTATTATTATTTTGTTGATGTTGTTTTCATGTCAAAGCTCATTGTCGAAAAGGTATTTTGTATCGATCAAGAAAACCAATCCCTTCACCACAGCAGTTTGTGTGTAATAGAAAACTAAGGAAGGCTAAATGGGAGAGAATAAAGGTTTGGCGAAATTGCAGTAGGCTCATTTATAGTAAATAATTTCAGACACGTGTAAGGAGAGGACAGTATTTATATCGCGTGCACGTGGTACGTGTGGCTGACCTACTTGAACAAAGAAAGAATCTGCTGGTGTGTAGTGCTTTGTTTAAGAAGATTGTGTGCGTGCGGATTTTTAAGTTACAGCCTCCGTATAATGAACGCTTTTAACTTCATCAGATCAATTATTTTTATCTTATTTCCTAATCTTGTTTTGGAGGCCTCCTTAATTTCTGTCCAAAAATATTAGGAAGTCAAAATAACGTATTTCTGAGATCCGAAATACGGAGTTACGGCATTATATATATAATATAATATATATATATATATATATATATATATATATATATATATATATATATATATATATATATATATATATTATATATATTAATTTATTTATGTATTATAGCAGGTATGCTTTAACTGCCAGATTGAGATTGGTTTCTTTATCATTTTTGTTGTTGTTGCGCAATGGGTATTCCGTGTTTTAGCCTGGTATAAATTATCCTCAACTTATGCACTTATATGGTTACATTTCTCGTTTGTCTCTTCTTTGCAGGGGGTGGTAACGACATAGAGGTTATTCCAGTTACCCCTTTCACCAGAGAATCCGTAGATCCGCCTGTATTAAGTTTTCACTTCATGTTATTCCCAGGTGAGAAAATTTTTTTATGGTATTGGTTCTCTCTCTCTCTCTCTCTCTCTCTCTCTCTCTCTCTCTCTCTCTCTCTCTCTCTCTCTGTGTGTGTGTGTGTGTGTGTGTGTGTGTGTGTGTGTGTGTGTGTGTGTGTGTGTGGATGCTCTTCTATTTACCACAATCCTAGAAGCATTATGATAAGTCTTGACCCCGACCTGCGCTATACCACAATCCAGCCGAGATTGGTCTTGCCTCGTCATTTGTACGCAGGTTCTCTAATCAGTTTCTAATCAATCATAAAGTGTACAATTTAAAGATGAATAGGACACGTTCCTGGAGATCTTGGTGGGCGAGCCAAATTGCGATGCCAACGGTCATTTTAGTTATCCCAATGCATGGCGTAATTTTAACTCGTACGTGGCACCTTGGAATGTACCGGGCACCTTGCATCCATTCCCTAAGTCATACCTGACATCATTACTTTCAATAGCTGTTATAGATAACGTCCGAATCCACACAAGGGACGACCTTGACGTGGTAATCCCCCAAACCGTGAGCAGTCGAGCCGATCTACAGGTGAGTCTCTCTCTCTCTCTCTCTCTCTCTCTCTCTCTCTCTCTCTCTCTCTCTCTCTCTCTCTCTCTCTCTCTTATTCATTTGGTATGTTTTCTAGAAAAGAAAACTATTGTGATGGCTTTCTCTGTCAGTCCTCACTTTTCCTTTCCGCCCTTTAATCTTAAAAACTATTGAGGCTAGAGGGCTGCAAATTGGTATTTTGATCATCCACCCTCCAATCATCAAACATACCAAATTGTAGCCCTCTAGACTCGGCAGTTTTCATTTTGTTGGAGGTTAAAGTTAGCCATGATCGTGCGTCTGGCACCGCAACAACAGGCCACCACGGCCGGCTGAGGGTTTCATGGACTGTGGTTGTGAGTTTCATACAGCATTATACGCCATACAGAAAACTCGATTGCACCTAGGAAACTTCGGTGCATTTTTTACTTGTTGCATGTTGAGAGTTTCACATCCACTCCTGCTAACATTCCTCACCTCCCCCCCCCTTCCTGCTCATTTATGCACTGATTGGAGGTGGGAATTATATGCGCGTGCATGTGCCACTGTCATTTTGTCCTGCTAAGTTTAGAATGCACTCGACACAATCTTCCTGGCTAGGCGCCACCTCTCCGAGCTATGAGCTATGAAGACCGCCTCCTGCCTGTAAACACAATGGGTACAAGAGTTACTGAAATGCTAAAGTAAACAATTTTTTTTTTACTGGTTATGAAGTTATTAGCATCATTCGTGTTCCTGCCTCATCATAAGTGATAGTAACGTTTTAGTAGTTTTGCAAAAGGGGTATAGTTATATGATGCCCATGATATTTCTTTGTATTTTCCTATTTTAAGGGTTGACAGTGTACCTAGGCTACATGTAGCATCTGTAGGATGGCTCTACCCTGAGAAATGGATGTCTAATACTAGTCATCTTAAAGAAGATTTCTTGTGTAACTTCAGATTTCTTTGCTTCTGCTGACACTTATACCGGTACGTTGTTTGCAGCAAAAACGCTTACAAACGCCGCTGATAAGTGTTACGCCACAAAAAAAAAAAAGTCAGGGTTCACGACATAGAAGGTCGATGTATCTGTTGATGTGTGTGCTATGAGTCGAAATCCACTAATCCTTACGAATTGATAGAAATGTCCAAACCTGCAGCAGTAGTACGTTAATTTTTGAGTGGGATTTTGTTAGACGATGGTCCTTAACTGTCAACAATTGACAAAATGTATCCAGAGGGAAAATTGTGTACCCTATAAAGAAGATTGACCCGGTCATCTAAATGTATTGAAGTTACGAAATGTACCCAATTAATTGTGTCTGATATACATTTTACCCAGTGAACAAAATGTACCCTTTAGATAAAAATGTTCCATACGTAATAAAGATTTTACCAAATCGGCAAAGTATTTCAAATATATCAAGCGTACCTGCTTGACAAAACGTACCCAGTAGGCAATATGCACCCAGTAGACAGTGTCGATGAAATATACCATGTGACGAAATTGTGCTCATTGGGTACATTTTGTCCAACAGACCCATAGTTTTTATTTTTGCATTTTAAAGTTAGATCTTTAAATCACCTTTTTTTCACTGGGGTCCGTTTTTTCTTATATATTTACTTTTGAATACGTTGGAGTTCTGGAACGGACCATAAAGCTTATTGTTTTTATTATCATTATTATTCAGGGAATAATAATTCATGTGAAACGCCGATGAAATACTTTGACTAGCCAGCCAAACATCCAAAGACAATTGCCTAATTTGAAAAAAAAATGAAAGCATGGAACAGAATAATAACAGATGAAAATTAACAGACAATCATAAATGCACATCCATAATATTGCCACTAGAAAAACTTGGGCAACATTGTAATGCAAATAAAATTAGAGAATTCATGCTGTACTGTACACTTTCTCAATATGTTTCATTATCTGAGGTTGGTTTGTAATCGACCCTTGCCCTAAGACCGTAGGTGTAGTAGGTGTCGAGGGGCCATAGGCTATGTATAGTAGGTGTCGAGGGGCCATAGGCTATGTATAGTAGGTGTCGAGGGGAATAAGAAGTTTGATGTGGACCCCTCG
The DNA here is from genome assembly GCF_040412425.1 of Macrobrachium rosenbergii. Lineage (NCBI taxonomy): Eukaryota > Metazoa > Arthropoda > Malacostraca > Decapoda > Palaemonidae > Macrobrachium > Macrobrachium rosenbergii. The sequence goes on along the minus strand of NC_089788.1, from coordinate 27,479,519 downwards.
ACTAGTGCCCAGGTAGTTAACCTAGACGTAATTATCTTATCTCATGTCGTATATAAACAAAGGACTCACCTCTTGACTGAGTCAAGGCCTTGCCGTACACCGGTGGGCCTATCCCGGAATATTCATTCTTTGCCTGGCGCCATCGAAGCAGCCATCGCACAGGCCAGACCCAAAGAATACACGAGAAAAGGAGAAGGAAGAGGTGACTTGTGGATCGTGACATCCAAGGGAGTGTTAAACCTAAAGCTTCTTCAAGGTTTTCGAGTTTCAGGAGTCACGGGAAGCTGAGGAAGTAAGAAAGTCGATCGTCGTCATTTCTTATGAAGTGTCAAAAGTCCGTTAGCTTGTAACGCAAGCATCCTTAAAATGCAGTGACCATTTTTGCGAAAGTGGAAGTTTACTATAAGAATAAAACAGGAGGAGGAGGAGCAGTCAGCAATATGCAAATAGTTATAGATCCCGAATCATTAGATACGGCGACGTCGGGGACCCAGTGGTATTGACGTCTTGTCCTCGCTGTACGCCACCCCCTTCCCCTTCCCCGGACCACTGACGTCATTGGAGGTTAATCTTCGTTTAGGATACAAGGACTCTTATTGTCGGGCTGAACTCGAGATCTTCTGGCTATACTATAGTCTACTGGGACCTTCCAATCACGCTGCCGGATGCCCTCCTGTCGCCCAATGGATGTGAGTGTCACATACGACACCCAGTTGGCTCTCGGTCCTCATGGTGACTGATTGCCGCTTACGCTAGGCTGGTAATGTTTGTTGCGATTTTCAGTAACGCCTTGTATATTGCAAGGGAGGGGCCTGAGCTGAAAATTTCACATTTGAGTTACAAGATTATATACTGGTACGAACATCACCGTATAAACGTGTACGTCTGAGTTACATAACGTTGCATGGTATTTCACGAGTCTTATGTTATTACTCTTTGGTTGTCGTTTGATTCATGTCGGGTGATATATATATATATATATATATATATATATATATATATATATATATATATATATATATATATATATATATATATATATTGCAGTAAGCGTTAGTTTTATGATTATTAATTTTATTCCGCATCTAAATGACGAAAACTCTGTAACCAATCACCTGTTTTATCAGAATCCCTTGTTAAATAAACGTTCCTTTTCGTCACGCGCCTGACCTGGTCGCCTTTATTTCAAGTGCGTCAAGTCCATTAGCCTGGTGACGCAAATGAAAAGGTAGTGTTTGAAACGCAAATGAATGGTGGTGTATATCTAAGACGCAGCGTCTCCCTTTGCCGAAATCGGTGGCGTTGGCAGTTGCACCTTGGATTTGGGGTTCCCGGTTTTCAGTTAAAGATAGTTTTTTTGAGATGAATACGTTTTGCATTTTTTCACGAGTATGAATATTATTCATCATATGAATTCAGGTGGCACGGTAACATTAGTCGCTTCATATTTTTCTCGAAAACAAATACTAAAAGTATGTAGTCTTTCAGGAAAGAAGGTTTATTAAATTGATTTAAATGTATGGTTTAATGGAAATAGAGACGAATTATCGTTTTCTTATGAATCTTTTTTATTGCTGTCGCTTGTTTTGTGTGGTGTCACCCCTGCTAGAGCTTGGGTGCCTTCACGATCGTGTAGAATCCAAACAGCGTATAGTGCTGTATGAAACTCTCCATCGCGGCCCATTAAACTCTCAGCCACAGCCCGGTGGTGGCCTGTGTTTGAAACGCAAATGAATGGTGGTGTATATCTAAGACGCAGCGTCTCCCTTTGCCGAAATCGGTGGCGTTGGCAGTTGCACCTTGGATTTGGGGTTCCCGGTTTTCAGTTAAAGATAGTTTTTTTGAGATGAATACGTTTTGCATTTTTTCACGAGTATGAATATTATTCATCATATGAATTCAGGTGGCCACGGTAACATTAGTCGCTTCATATTTTTCTCGAAAACAAATACTAAAAGTATGTAGTCTTTCAGGAAAGAAGGTTTATTAAATTGATTTAAATGTATGGTTTAATGGAAATAGAGACGAATTATCGTTTTCTTATGAATCTTTTTTTATTGCTGTCGCTTGTTTTGTGTGGTGTCACCCCTGCTAGAGCTTGGGTGCCTTCACGATCGTGTAGAATCCAAACAGCGTATAGTGCTGTATGAAACTCTCCATCGCGGCCCATTAAACTCTCAGCCACAGCCCGGTGGTGGCCTGTGTTGTTGGTACTCATAGCGGTGCCAAACGCACGATCATGGCTAACTTTACCTTAAATAAAATTTTAAAAAAATGCTGGGGCCAGAGGGCTGCAATTTGGTATGTTTGATGATTGGAGGGTGAATAATCAACATACCAATTTGCAGCCCTCTAGCCTCAGTAGTTTTTAAGATATGAGGGCTGACGGACAAACAAAAAGCCATCTCAATAGGTTTTTTTTTTTACAAAAAAAAAAAAACTGTGATTCTCTCTCTCTCTCTCTCTCTCTCTCTCTCTCTCTCTCTCTCTCTCTCTCTCTCTCTCTCTCTCTCTCCATTGGACGGAGATGTGCTGTCGCTAGTGGTCCAAGATCCTTTAGAGAGTTAATTGATGCTTTCAATGGAAGAATTAATAGGGCTTTTGGTTGGGCAACTTTTCTAGACTGCTCTGGATGGACCACTGGGCCAAGTTTTCAGCAACTGGTACACTTATTTTGTTCGGTTTTTGCTTTGCCCCACCGATTTGGGTGATTTACGATTTGAAATTACGATTTGTATATATATATATATATATATATATATATATATATATATATATATATATATATATATATATATATATATATACATTCTTTTGTATATAAAAATATAAAAAACTGTATTTCCCTTTATTAAGCTGATTGTAAGGCCACCAAGTCTGCCCACTGCTTCTACGGCAGTAATAAAAAAAATGCTGTGCCTACTATAATACTCTAGCTGAAGGCTCAGTTGGATAAATAGGTTTGTCATTACTGTGACTTTTCTTGACGACATCACTTCATATTATACTGTAGTAGGGTTCATCAGAATTCCGCGTTCATATTCTGTAATGCAAACCAAACTTCGCATTGTCGTTTTCGAGGAGTTTCCAACATCTTGTGAAGCTGTTAGTCTTGTTAGATGCGGCAAGGTGAATCCACCAACGTTTCGTTCTTCATTTTCTACGTTTGCCGCGTGACTTCCACATATAAATCTGCCCTGCCATATCTACATGAACGACCGTATTGTTCATTCAACTGAAACAGCAACAATCAAAACCGGCTCAGTAGTTTAGGTAGGCTCCGGCATATCGCTTTCTTTCTAAGGACCTCCTCTTACACACGTGCACACACTATATATACTGTATGTATGTATGTATGCATATATACACACACATTATATATATATATATATATATATATATATATATATATATATATATATATATATATATATATATATATATATATATATACTGTATATGTGTGTGTCCACTACTTGATTGCAGATCAAAAATCTGCTCTTCAAATGTATACCCTTCCTAGACCAGCTCACACGAAACTCTTTGAAACGTCTACTCCGGGAAGTAAGAGGGCCATCAGGGCATGTTAGGTACATATAGTCCAAAAGGAGTACAGGACTCTCTCTCTCTCTCTCTCTCTCTCTCTCTCTCTCTCTCTCTCTCTCTCTCTCTCTGTTCAGAAAGGGTAAAAAAGTCGCAAAAATGAGACTTGGTAATAAATATGGTGATTATAATAAAATTGTGAATAGTTGAACAGATCCCGTGTCCTCTCTCTCTCTCTCTCTCTCTCTCTCTCTCTCTCTCTCTCTCTCTCTCTCTCTCTCTCTCTCTCTCTCTCCTCTCCGTAGCCATACCCACCTTACTGCTCCCCCCCCCCATTCCCCAGCGGTCATGGAACATGCTAAAGGGGATATGCTTTGTACTATTGTTTGTATCTTGTATTTTGTTTGTTTGGGAGTTAATTCTTTTTAAATTAAAATTTCTGAAACTCACAGCAGACCTTTGGAGTCGGGTATAAGTAACATCGAGTCACAGTGAGGCCCGAAAGTTTTGCATAGAGAGGGAACTGATTTATCTGATGAAGCCTGTGACTAGGATGCAATGACGATATACATTTTGAGGGAGTCCTAATTATGTTCCTTTCCTCGCCATAACCGAGATCCACAACAAACGATTTCCCGTAGGGGGGTGGGGGTAGTACCTTCAGTGCACCTCAAGTGGTGCATTGTAGGCATTACTTCAGGGTCTTTGCGGCGTCCCTGCGATCCCTAGCTGCAACCCCTTTCATTCCTTTTACTGTACCTCCTTTTATCTTCTCTTTCTTCCACCTTATTTCCACCCTCTATAACAATTGTTTCGGTGAAACCGCGAGGCTTTAATCCTGTTACACTTTTCAAACCACCTCACTTTCTGTTTCCCTTTCAGCGCTGGATGACCTTATAGGTCCCAGCGCTTGGCCTTTTGACCTAAATTCTGTATTGTGTTGTACAACAATCGGTTAGATCCAGGACCTTAATTCAATTGGCTAATTTGTCTGCGTCTTTAATTGTTGATCTTTCAGTAAATTTGTAGGTGGAGTGAAAGCCAGAACGTCAAAACTGACGCCATACTGCTCGCTTTCTTGTCTCATTGTCATTCTGTGCTGTTTGAACCAGACCGTTAAATATGGTGCAAGTAGTAGGACAAGTCAGCTCACTTGGATGTTGCATCCTCTGAACTCCGGATTAACGCCCCCCCCTCCCCCCTTCTTCCCATGTGAAATACCAATCATTACAGAACCCAGACACTAACCATGCGAGTTAGGCGCAGGCACAGAGGGCTCGTAGAGGCATGAAAGCCAAGAAGAGCATCGGCAGACCTATGAAAACATGACAGTGGTCAGCACGGAAGTAATTGTGCTCCGAGGTTAATACAAATTTAGCGAAGATGATGAAAAGGAATAAAATTGGAGAAAAAACATGAAGAAAGCTACGTGCTCAAAGTCTTTTAAAGCTATTTCGCAGTTGAAATATTTCCTTGACAGTGTCTCTATGGTTAGTCTTTGTTGCCCACATTCGAGGAGAGGGCCAGGCTCTGTTCGTTTGTTTGTTTGTTTGTTTGTTTTTTTTCCTTCACGAATCAGTGTTTTCTGTGACTACAGTCGTGTGGGTCTGGTTACCTTAACAGTTTTATATACAGTAGTTGTATTTTTTTAAGTATTTTGAGTCATGTTTAATAAATATATACAATTTAGGGTTTTAAGCATTTTTATTCTTGAACTTTTGAAAGGGAAAATAAGCGAATTATCGCTTAGCTCCTGTATTTAAGATTTCCCATGGCCACCTCTCTTTTATAGGGCCGTTCTTTTTATTCACAGCCTACATTGTTCTCACTTTTTCTTTTCCAGTTTTTCCTGTAAGGATTTTAAAATGCGTTTCATAACCTGCTTAATTTTAAAGGGATTGGCTCGTTTTCTCTCGCTCAATATTACTCTTTAGTTTTTGTTAGGTAGGAGTTAGGGGTTGCCCGTTCCGACGGCCTTTTGCTTAAAAAATAAAAAATATATATATATATAAAAATATATATATATATATATATATATAAAAAGAGCAATGCACTCTCCATGGACAGGTCATTGGGCGGTGGGAAGCGGTGGGGTTAGGGAGGAAGGCATTTGAGGAAAACCCCCAAGAGTCTCCTCTATTGATTCTAAGGTGGTGACGTCTCCTGGCTTGTATCTCCTCCTCCTCCTCCTCCTCCTCCTCCTCCTATCCCAGGAGGAGATTCTGCTTCTGCCTCTGCTGCTGCTAGTGCCCCTCTTCCTCTGAATCCGTCCAGCCACTTTAAAAACTTCTTCAGACGTCCTCGTCTTTCTTCGCTCTGGTTTTCTTTTCATCGACTTCATATTATGTTGTTTTGCAAAATCGGGTTTGTTTAGATTTCTTCTTTGGAAAATTCGTTTTATTTTGCGTTTGTTTGTTTACATGTTTGTTTTTGTACACATTCTCCCAAGTTTTTCCTTCCCTTAGGACATGAAGAGAAATACAGCGATGCCCCACATACCTTGCTCTCGCTATAGTGCTGTGTATTGAGCTGTCAAGCGTCGTCCGGGATTTCATGAAAGGGGCTCCATGAAAGAGAGAGGATATGGAGTAGAATGACTGGGCAAGATACACACGCACATTTGTGACGCATTACCCCATAGACACAAACACACACGCACACACACACCCAGGATGCTGTGATGCTTAGGTGCTTTGAAAGGTTCCTGTGTTGTTTCAATCGTCTGGCAAGGATACTGCGTTGGCTTTGTTCCTTTTCATTTAGGAATGATGCTCTGTTCTTCTCAGATGGGCAGGAACCTGTGTTAAATAAGGTTTATAATGTATAACTGAATCACGAAAATATGGAACGTGATGAATATAGAAATAAAGGTAATGCCACGAAGGAAAGAGAAACGACGAAATAATGCTAGGCCTTTCGACTTACTGTCATTTACTTAGCAGAGAAACGACGAGGTGTCGTAAGGCCTAGCACCACTCCGTCGCTTCTCTTTCTTGCGTGGCATTGCCTTTATTTATTAGGTTCATAATCTGTGGAAGATATGTTGAATTAATTTTCTGTTATTTAGGAAGACTGCTATGTTGGATAGGACTTAGGGTCTCTGACAAATTGTGTTGTTTGCTTTTTCATTGACGATGCTATGAAGAGTAAAGCTTTCGTTTTTTTACCAAAGTGATTTGTTTGGTTGAGTTACGTTCATGTGTGACAGACACTGAGGTTTGCTTGGTTTCTTTGAAGGTGGAAGGATGTTTTGCTGAATTCGAGAGAGCCTTGACCTGCACTTGTGACGCGTCAAAGGGTCCTGCGTTAAGATGGTGGTTGGTAAAGCTCTCTCTGTGTTGTTTAGTGCTCGTGGATCTTGTGTTGTAGTTGGTGGACGGATGGGGGACTTTGCCTTCAGACTGTTCAGTGAACCGTCTCTGAGTTGTTGGGGAGGAGAGTTGTTAAAATTATCTAAGTTGAAACTGGGGTTGATGGATGTTGAGAGTGAAGGTTTACTTCTGGATATCTTAAGTTATTTGTCCCCATAACCTTCTAGGCTGGTATCTGCAACGCTAGGTCAGGGCTTCACCCTGCCCTCTGAGGCGGTTCTTTTGCCTACTACCCAGCTTTCCCCAGTTAACCAGCACTCCTAATTAGCCAGCAGTACATTTTCTGGGGTAATCCCTGTTCGAAGCATGTGCATCCAGTCGTTTCTAGGTCCTCTGGGATTACTGCTAGCACTTCCAGGGTGACAGGTACCACTTCCACTTCAGTTCGACGTCATCTTAATTACGTCTTTAGATCTTGCAGCTCTTTTTTTTCCGGTTTGTTTCCCTTAACGCTTTTGTTCCATACCATGGGTACATCAGTCAGAAATAATACCTGGATTTCTGTATTTACCTGGGTTAGGCTTGGTCTCCGAGCTAGTATCACATTCAAGTTCCAGAATACCATGATTCCGTTTTCTAGCACTTTTTCTGGTACGTGACTTTACTTCTTGTCTGTACAGGGGTTGGCTGTTTTCTTTGCAGATCGTCCATTGGAAAGCCCTGGCGACTTTGCGATGCCTTGTCTTGTATTCATTTTGAACTAACGCTGAGCATACGCTCATGATGTAGTTGATGGTGTCGACAATCTGTTCGCATGTTCTCTATATCTTGAAGCGGTGCCGTGAAGATGGTAACGGCAGGCTTTTCGGTGTTTTTTAAAGTTGGTTTTATCATCACGCTAGGATATATCTCGTCATGCAGCACGCACACACTCTCTCTCTCTCTCAGTGGAACCCAACAAGAACACACACACAAACTAATGTTCTCACGACACCAACCACCACAAAAATCTGCTATGGCCATTTAGCCCTCTTAAAAAGCTGCCAGCCAAAACTCAGCCTCTCCCATTCACTCACCCATGCTTTACCTATATATCCCCTCACCATCATCTCCACCCCGTTCCTTTCCACCTACCACCACCAACTGTCTCCCCTTCTCCCCTCCCCTCCCCTCCTTTTCCCATGTAGAAGCCTAACTCTGCGCATTGGACGTCATTTACTCATCTGCCAAACGAAGCATGGTCAGAAGTTCACAAATCTTCTATTCATGCCGAAGGAGACCACTTGAGGTGACGCTGCGCGCGCGCGCGCGCGAGAGAGAGAGAGAGAGAGAGAGAGAGAGAGAGAGAGAGAGAGAATAAAGTTAGGTCGGGATAATTTACTAACTTACATTGGACAACATTTACTTCTTCCTTCAAGTTGTCAATAGAGAAAGAGTAAATAGGTATATAGATACATGCGAATAGGCCACAACATTTAGCATGAGTTGGAAAGAGAGAGAGGGAGAGAGAGAGAAACGAACCGTGTAATCATTCAAAGGCATAACTTGACTCACTGACTAGCAGGTGGCACCATGTCTGTGGTCTGGAATGTAGTAAGAGCTGAAGAGAAGGACGCCTCAACCCATTTCGAGGTTATTTTTGGTTGAATGTTTAGAGAGAAGAAAAAAGGGGGTGTAGATGTTATAATAAGACGACAGAGGAGTAAAACTCACTGAGTGCGAATGGCACTTTCTACCAGTAGTGGAGTCAGGGTGGGTAGGTTTAGGTCGCTCCCCCAACGGTGTCCTGATTCACTTTTGAAAAGGAGACAATTAGGATATAATGAAAGCTGGTGAATATCCTTACGCGAGTTAGTCAAGTCCCGGTTTTATGCCGTATGAACATTCTTTTGGTCGGCCAGAAAACAGCGAAGTGGCATCCGTGTTTTGATAAATGAACAAAGAGGTTTCCAAATTTTTAGCACTTAGAAAGTAACATGAGAATTTTGGGGTTTTCAATAATGGTTCTTGTATACTTCAGTATAATAAGGTTCACATAGTGTACTTAGAGCTTGCAGTATTTAAAACACCAAATTATAATGCTTCTTTCAAATGTTCCTACGGGTAAGTCAGGAAAAGACACATATACCAGATACAAATAAATTGTCCCGGAGGGGGGCTAGTGCCGTCAGAGCACCTCACCTGGAGCACTGTGGGCATTACTTAAGGGTCTTTGCAGCTTCCAATCGGCCCCTAGCTGCAAGCTCTTTCATTCCTTTTACTGTACCTCCGTTCATACTCTTTTTCTTCTATCTGACTTTCCACCCTCTAACAATTTGTTTTATAGTGCAGCTGCGAGGTTTTCCTCCTGTTGAACCTTTCAAACCTTCTTACTGTCAATTTCCGTTTTAGTGCTGAATGACCTCATACGTCCCAGCGCTTGGTCTTTGGCCTAAATTCTATATTCCAGTCCAAATAAATTGTAGCTGAACGCTCCCTGTTCGCTGTGGTAAAAATTGAAGTGGTTATCAAGAGATAAAATGTAATTAAATCTAGTTCACAAAGCTCTTGTGCAGATGTATGTCAAGGCGTACGTTGAATAAATAAAAAGTTGCAAAACTGCTTTGTTTTGAGCTTCCACAACTTTACAAGGTTTCGATTGATGAGGACGGGAAGTGATAGAACGGGAAAATAATAAATGATGTTTACTCCCTTCCCCTCCCCTCCCCTCCCCCCCCTCCCCTCCCCTCCCCTCGTATTACATCGACCTTGACGCCGAGACATTACATAAAATTCTAATGAATCACTGTTTGGATGTTTTTATGCTCTCTCTCTCTCTCTCTCTCTCTCTCTCTCTCTCTCTCTCTCTCTCTCTCTCTCTCTCTCTCTCTCATCGTGACATCAGTTATATTTTTCTTGTGCCTCTCTCTTTACATCAATGTCTAATGTTAATATGCCCTCTCTCTTCTCTCTCTCTCTCTCCTCTCTCTCTCTCTCTCTCTCTCATCGTGACATCAGTCATGTTTTTCTTGTGCCTCTCTCTTTACATCAATGTCTAATGTTAATTTGCCTCTCTCTCTCTCTCTCTCTCTCTCTCTCTCTCTCTCTCTCTCTCTCTCTCTCTCTCTCTCTCAACGGTTCGAGTTTGCACATACAAACAAATCGGACCTCGTGAACTCTTTGCGGGGACTGATGTGCGGAATTAGAAGTTTCAATTTGCTTATTGCCGCCGTGAATAAGGTCGTTTGCTTTGCACTGTGTTCACGCCTCCACACTCAGTCTCTTTCATGAGGAAGTGCGAGGGATAATTTAACAGATTTCTTGCTTGTGTACACACACATACACATATATATATATATATATATATATATATATATATATATATATATATATATATATATATATATATATATATATATATATATATATATATATATATATTATATATATATATATATATATATATATAATATGTGTATGTATATATATATAATGTATATTATATATATATATATATATATATATATATAATGTGTTTGTGTCGAACGCGCGCATGTGTATATGTATGTATGTATACATTTAAGAATTATAATGATTCTGTAATTAAAGCGGCATAGTTTTGGAGAGGGAGAAATGTTGCAGTGGCAAGATGGAGGTCCCGTAGTGTCACTTCCTTTGTACGACAAACATTTCAGAAATACTGATGTGACCCCATTGTGTTTCCATTGAAAATCCCTTATTCACGAGTCGTTCAGTTCTCGGTGAACGGAAGAAACAAAAGTGAATTGTATATTATGGAATATTTCTCTCCGTCATGCAACCATTTGAATTAAAAGTTGTAATTTTCATGAATTGCTTCTTGAGTTATCTCCCACTCTAATGATGTATGTTATGCTATACTGTGTCTCGGCTTCTTCCGGCCTTTTATTCCCTTGTGTTTTCCTATCTTCTCTACTTAGAGAGAGAGAGAGAGAGAGAGAGAGAGGTATGCTATTGGTCTGAAGTTTTCAACCCGGGAGCGATACCCTCGATTCAACAGAAAAAGGGTGAATGTAGCAGTGACCATCAATCTTGATTTCCTTTGTACGAATCCATAATAGGGAAAGCTGTTGAGAGAGAGAGAGAGAGAGAAAAAAAAAAATTCTTTGCTCATGTTTACTAGGTCCGTTGCTCGCTCCCGGCCCACCGCTTGTAGAAGTCCACTAAGCTTTAAATATGTACTAGCAACTTCTGGGGTCAGGAAAGAAAGTATTGGGCAAGCATATTCGTTCCTAAAAACTTGCCGAGAAACGAGAAGGCTGTACTGTTCCGGTCTCTTGATAGACCTGGGTGCGATCCTGATGTGAATCATATATATATATATATATATATATATATATATATATATATATATATATATATATATATATATATATATATATATATATATATATATATATATATTGTTTCCACCCTGAGAGACCTGGGTTCGATCCGACGTGAGTCAGAAATTTATTTCTGTTCTTTGTATCTTTCTATATATGAGAGGGTGCAGAATATATATATATATATATATATATATATATATATATATATGTGTAACTTTTCTTATTTCAGCAGGTGTATATGGGATGAGGTTAAAAGACCAACCCCTGCCCCGATAGTTATTCGACTTCGTTCAACTTCACTGTTCGAACGGTCATCCACATAGCTAATTAGTTAATGCCGTCGGCAGTGATTTAGCAGTACTGACATTGTACGTTATGTTTTGTGTGAACACTTAATGAATATTTTGAAAAAAATATTTTATATAAATGTTTACATCGAATTATCTCTGTTGAGTTCAGTGCCACCGTTAACGATTTCTTTATTGCTAGTATGACTTAACAAAGTAATTCAGTCTTTCAAAACGTTATTTAAATTCTTGTGGGAAGACATAGAGCATTGCGAATTCATGTCAATCCTCAGAGTTGGTGCGTAGGGCAAGCCTTCCTTTATTATTAGTATTCTTACATAATCCAGTTAATGCAAGCAGATTCGTTCTTAAAAACTTGCCGAGAAACGAGGAGGCTGTGCTATTCGGGTCAGTTGGTATCGTCCTTGCCATTCATTTGATAGACTTGGGTGCGATCCTGATGTGAATCATATATTTTATATATATATATATATATATATATATATATATATATATATATATATATATATATATATATATATATATATAATAATATATATTCTCCGAAATTCAGGATTCTAATTTTCCTTTATTTAAAAAAGTAATTCTCAGTAAAAACACATCTCTTCTGTCGTTGACTCTAGTTGTTGCGTTACATAGAAAGTCAGTCACTCAGCCAGCCTTTGTTGCCGTTTAGGCCGGAGCTTGGTTTGCTTTGTCTTAATTGTTTTGCGCTTTGTGAGTTTGTGAATTGGAGTCCTTGCGTTCTTTTGTCTTCCTTTATCAAGTTCCTTGATACTTTTGAGATATTTATTTCTATATTTTGTTGTCTGCGATTTTGAACCACTTGGAGAAAGAGTTCTTTGGGAACACTAAGGTTATTGCAGATGTTTTGTTAACGTAGATCTTCATTATTTACTTTTATTTGGTCTTGAGTCGTGAAATCTATTCCAGTGTTAGTGGCGATCCTTGTGTGCTTTGCGTTTATCAGAAAATAGGCAGTATGAAGTACAGTACCGTCATTCACATTTCTCAATTCTTTTTTGTTTTTTCTCCACAGTCAGAGTTTACAACTTTTTAGTCATTTCATTTTGAGGAGGGATACGTGTTTTGGAGTCGAGGATTATAGGAAACGAAGGTTTCCGAGTGTTAAACTTCCTACTTCTTCAAATGAGTCATTCTGCAGGTGTACCAGTGGGGACGTTTCTTGCTTCTCTACCCCCTCTCTTCTTCCTCCCTCCCTCCCTCCTTCCTCCCCTACCTCTAAAGGCTCCTATGCTCGCGTCATGGTTTTATCCGGTGAAGACTAAAGTTACCCACTTTCATTATCTTTGTCATTGTCCATCTCCGTTCTTTTGCGACTTCCGTTCATTGTCGTTGTTCAGCGCAGTTTGTCTCAAGGTTCGTTCACCAGTCGGGTTTGTTTGCTTTGTGTAGGTGCCAGTTATGACTCTGGGGACGATAGCATGGAAGAAAACTCGTGCCAGGTGACACTGCTCTGAATTGACCACTGACTTGACTCTGAAAATGAGACGTATTTAACTCATTAGGACAACACAAAGGAACTGGCTGGTTTTACCTTCGATAAGGCTGTTTGTAGCTCTGGTGTGTCACTTAATGTCCTATGGAGAAGAGAATTCATTAGTTGTCGATTCCATGCAAGGTAACGCTCATTAAGTTTCATTGCGGAAGTATCCCGATTGTCATTACAGATGATTAAAAACGAGGGACAACATTTACAACGATAGATTTTCTATATATTGTCTTCCATTTGGATCTGAGGCTTTTTAGAGACAAGTGTATCCAAAAGCTTGAACATTTCGAAAAGTTAAGAGGGTATTGTGGCTATTACATTTACATTTATCTGGTAAAAAGTAATCATTAAATCCTGTATCTATAATAAAATATATAATCATTAAATATATATATATATATATATATATATATATATATATATATATATATATATATATATATATATATATATATATATATAAAGTGTGTATGTGTATGTGTACCTGTAGGTATGTCTTCCTGCTATCGGATTAGACACCCTTGAAAAAGATAACACGATCTCTAGTGATTGCGTCAAATGGGATGGCAGGAATTCCAGACAAAGCAGAGAAAGAGAGAGAGAGGGAGAGAGAGAGTGACTAAGTGTGACGTCAGATCCGTTTATGAAGAGGAATAGTCGGTACGTTGACCATACACAGTTTCCAGTTACTGTTATCATTGTTGTAGTTTTTAACGCTTCACTCTTGAGCAAAGGTAAAACCGAATAGAGAAGAAGATGAAAAAATTGACAAAGTACAAAAGTTTGTTATATATCACTACTCTTTAATTTTTCTTATTTATTGTGTAGGCTATATAAGTAATGAGTAATGAATGCTAGTTCGACATGTTACCCTTGAAATGGAAGGTTTAGTGTCATGCATAAGTTACAAATCAGTCAAGTTGAGCATCATCGCACGAAGTCAGTACCTGAATATTCGAGGTATCACTAGTGGAAACTAGAAACTGATGTCACGCAAACCAATGGTCGTCTGTAACACTCAAAAACCAGCGACAGAACTTGAGTCATGTAAACGGAAATGAATCACGTGGATGCCTGAAAAGCTGCCTCTTCCCTATTGTTTGTGGGAAATCTTGTGTTTGGCGTCGGTAACCAAGTGGACATGCTGTCGCTCGACATTATCGAAGTGCCGACGTCTCCGTCGGGAATTGTGACAGGGCTATGGCAATCGATATATTAAGGAATTGATAATTATATATATATATATATATATATATATATATATATATATATATATATATATATATATATATATATATATATATATATATATATGTTGTGTATATATAAAACTTGAAAAGGCCCACAGAGCAAACAAAGACATTTGATACATCCAATATACTTTGTCCAGTGGCCTTTTCAAATTTCTTTTATTATTTTATGGTTCATTTTGAGGAAAATGTTAAATTGTTAGATAACGGAGGCATATATGTATACGTCTATAATATATATGTATATGTATATATATACAGTATATATACATGTAAATATGTGTGTGTAATGTTTTTAATTTTTTCTCCCTCCCTCTATCAGGGATTTTCTATAGGTTGGGTGCCATAAGTGGACAGGTGAGCGGCCACAATATACCCAAGGTATTGATCTTGTTTTCAGTGCACATCAAGCATGGGTATGATGATGATGGAAGGTAGTGAAAATGATTGTGGCTTAAAAATTTTTTATGATTTTCTGGTTTATAATTTTCGTAATGGCCTCTGATGTTTCAGATCTTAAAAACTAATGAGGCTAGAGGGCTGCAAATTGGTTTGTTGATCGTCCACCCCCTAATCATCAAACATACCAAATTGCAGCCCTCTAGTCTCAGTAGTTTTTATTTTATTGAAAGATAAATTTAGCCATGATCATGCGTCCGACACCACTGTAGGTGTCAACACAGGCCACCACCGGGCCGTGGCTGAAAGTTTCGTGGGTCGCGGCTGAGAGTTTAATACAGCATTATACGCTGTACAGAAAACTCGATTACGCCGAAGAAACTTCGGCCTATATTTTATTTGTTAAAGTTTCGTGGCTGAAACGGCAAGTCCCACCCCTCTCTCTTGTCGGAAAAGGTTGTTCGTTAACTTCGGAAAAGACTTAATTTTGACATATGGGGTGAAGCTGCCATGCCCACACCCTTCTCAGTAGGCGTATCGCTGAGGGGATCTGGCTTATGATGGTAGCCACCCATCGCTGTACTGATCGGCTTTTAGAAGCTGCGGTGTAGCCGCGTGTTAATATCCCGACACAAAATGTGCAAAATATTCCATGACTTCCAGGAGCGCCACATTAAATTGTGATGTTGCAGCGGTTGCATTCATGTTAGTTGGAGTATGTATGTCCGTGTCGAATAATAGTGTCTGCTAGTTTAGATTATTATTATTATTATTATATTACCTTCCAGCTGAAAGATTCGCATGATTGTAGGTAAGGAACCTCCCAGATCTTGTCTTGCCCTATTGTTCATTTGTTATTTCCGATCTTTTGTTTGTGAGGCCTTTTGTCATTCGTCTTTGTATGGATACTGTGGTGCAGCGTCCTCTCAGATTTTGCTTTTTGTAGGTGTTGAAGAAAGTTTTCATCGCATTCGGGCAGGATTTTGCGGTGCTTTTTTTTATTTGTTCGTTAGTCATCAAATATTTTCATTATATTTATATATAATGGTCAGGTATGACCTTGAAATGTAAGGTTTAATGAAGCAAACTTTCCTAACAACCTTCCAGTGAACAGAATGCCCACACAATGGGCGAAGCACTGATTCAGTTTGGCAGCAGCTACTATCAGTACTGTTAGTGTAGTGTTGTTGCTTTGATTAGGAATATGAACTGATCATAAATAACTTGCTGCAATGTGGATGCAGTCTGCCAGATGTGAGAACGCCCTTGACAAACTTCAACCTGAGCGAGACCCTCGTCGTTTATGAAGGAAATGGGTTAGGGGTTGTGCATGCACGAGCACACAGAGAGAGAGAGAGAGAGAGAGAGAGAGAGAGAGAGAGAGGGCCGGGGGTGATTCGTAAGTCTCTTGCGCTCTACTGGGGTGTATCTAGCAAGAAAAAAAAGGTGGTGAAGAGAGCATTCGGTCCAGGTATGCATCACGCTTGTGGGAAGGGATTGTTCATGAGGATGAATGAGTCAGTCAGTGGAGAAGGACCTACAACTGTTGCCAGAGAAGGCAAACAGAAGGACTGGCTCTTTCCATTTTTCGAGAGATCATCTCGGTTACCCATGAGTCTTGACCTTTTATAATTACTGCTAATGTTCCTCATGTTTACATCGCCATTTTCTTCCGTGTCTGTAACTGTGGCAGGTGGTGTTTCGTCATTTTTTTTTTTCTTTCTTTATGCTTGTTCTGGGTTTAGAAGCCATATATAAAATGGTTCCGACAGAGAGAATGCTGAACGAGTGGTGTAATTTGACGGTAGTCTCTCTCTCTCTCTCTCTCTCTCTCTCTCTCTCTCTCTCTCTCTCTCTCTCTCGTTGGTTTGTTAATCCACTGTGCTTCCGTGTTCCCTTAACCATTCATATTTCAGGAAATTGGTCTCTTCCGTATGCCGACTTCACACTTACATGATCCCTAGTCATTGACAATCTCTCTCTCTCTCTCTCCCTCCCTCACGCGCGCGCGCGCGCATCCTTTTAGCCATATTATGACATTTTCCGTCTGCATTAAGCCACCAAATTTTGTTGCAAGGTTCAGTAAATTTGTATTATAATTATTATATAATACTAATATTGTGAGAGAAGGCAGTTGAGCATGGGTTCATCCAACCACTTTTATCCTTTTTAATTGCGATTCGACAGTAGAATTCTGGTTACTGGTTCTCTTGCCTTTGAATACAAAACGCCACCTAAGTTTTGGAGTGCGTAAAGCTTTCGTGAACAGCACGAACGAACACTTCATTTTTTTGTGAAAATTTTGAATATAGTTGATATTTGTGTCAGTTTGAAGCTATGAAAATTATAAGAATTTTGATATTTGCGAAAGTCAGGAAACACTTCACTACAGTACAGAAACAAAGGAAACCTCTAGAAATTGATATGAACAAATGTGAAATTCATCTTGCACAGAATTTTGGTTAGTAAATATTTTTGGGAGCACAGTAAAAGTACAAAGAAATTGATGAAAGTAAATGATGATCAAAATAGTTTTGTATGAAGTTCTGTAAGCATTTGCTGGATGGAACTTACAGAGAGGAGACCTGGTTTTAAACACAAAATACTAATGGAACTAGTTGTGTACCGTTGTTTTGTGTTTTTAAGAGAGGCAGACAAAAACATTTTGTTAATTGGCCTTAGAGAGAGAGAGAGAGAGAGAGATTGATTCTGTAAACCAATACTACTGGAATTACTACCATTGTACTTACTTCTCTGTATCTCCTTGTGTGTGTGTGTGTGTGTGTGTGTGTGTGTGTGTGTGTGTGTGTGTGAAAGAGAGAGAGAGAGAGAGAGAGAGAGATTGATTGATTCTGTAAACCAATACTACTGGAATTACTACCATTGTACTTACTTCTCTGTATCTCCTTGTGTGTGTGTGTGTGTGTGTGTGTGAAGAGAGAGAGAGAGAGAGAGAGAGAGAGAGAGAGAGAGAGAGATTGATTGATTGATTCTGTAAACCAATACTACTGGAATTACTACCATTGTACTTACTTCTCTGTATCTCCTTGTGTGTGTGTGTGTGTGTGAGAGAGAAAGAGAGAGAGAGAGAGAGAGAGAGAGAGAGAGAGCTTGCTGTAAACAGAAAACTTGAATGGAACAAATGGCCTTTCACAAACCTGTATGTGTGAGTGTGGGTGTGTATGCGTGTGTGTGTGAGAGAGAGAGAGAGAGAGAGAGAGTGTAAACTTGAGACACTACTAGCCATAATGGACTGGTATTTAGGCGTGTGTGTGTGTGTGTGTGAGAGAGAGAGAGAGAGAGAGAGAGACAATAAACTGCTGGAACTAAGGACTTGGACTTAACTCTGTTGTAAACAAAAACAAAACAAAAACATAGCTGCTTGAACTAGTGCCCTTGCACTTAATCCTGTGTACGTGTGTGTACGTGCGTGGGTGGGTGTATAGAGAGAGAGAGAGAGAGAGAGAGAGAGAGAGAGAGAGAGAGAGACTTTAGAACAGAAAACACTACATTAACCATGTACTCGTACTTACCTTTGTGCGAGAACGAATACTGCAAAGATTATATATATATATATATATATATATATATATATATATATTTATTTATGTGTGTGTGTGTGTATGTATGTATGTATGTATGTATGTATGTATGTATGTATGTATGTAATGAACTAATTTCCTTGTAAATAACCCTCTGCACGTTTGTGCACGAGGTGTGTATGAGAGAGAGAGAGAGAGAGAGCCTTGAAAACTGAAAACACAACAGGAACCATGTACTTTTACTTGTTTTTGTGAGAGAACGAGTTCTGTAAAGATATATAGGCTATATATATATATATATATATATATATATATATATATATATATATATATATATATATATATATATATATATATAATGAACTAATTTCCTTGTAAATAACCCTCTGTACGTTTGTGCACGGGGTGTGTATGAGAGAGAGAGAGAGAGAGAGAGAGAGAGAGAGAGAGAGAGAGAGAGAGAGAGAGAGAGACTAGTAAACAAAACACTGCTAGAACTAATGGCCTTGCACTTGAGTCTGTGTCAGAGCCAGGTACAGCACAAGCAGGCCCATTCTCTTGATGGATACGTATTGAATGACAACCGCGTCTCGTCAGTCAGTCGTCAAGGGCATTTTTTTTTCTTCGCTAACCCACATCTAGTAGTCATTTTATATATATATATATATATATATATATATATATATATATATATATATATATATATATATATATATATATATATATATATATATATAATTGTGTATATTGTTTAGTTATTTTTCTTGTCTGTCACGTAACATAAACATTTCTTGTACACAAATATATCCTCTCTCTCTCTCTCTCTCTCTCTCTCTCTCTCTCTCTCTCTCTCTCTCTCTCTCTCTCTCTCTCTCTCTCTCTCTCTCTCTCTCTCTCTCTCTCAGCACGTAGGCCGTGAGAGCAAAATATATGTCGTTCATGGTCTGTACAGCCTTTTTAGATAGGTACTGTGGCGATGGAGGTAGTATCAGTAGTTTAGTAAATTAAAAGAAAAGGTTATAATGGAAATAATCATTGTGTGAAGACATGCGGGACAATTATACGTAAATGCAGTTGTAATAGTAGTAGTAATAGTATTAGTATAAATGAGTTGTTATAGAAAGGCATGTAGATGGAGCAGTGTGGAAATGGTCGTGACTTGTTGATAGAGAATAAATTATCCGCCAGTGCTTGTGCGCTGTTTGAAAACAAGGTAATATACTTGATACAATTTGTTGTAATTATAATGAAAACAAAAAAACAAAAATTTAAACAGAATATGGGATGTCGGATGAAGTGGTCCGGACAAGGGGCGGAAAATAAAGGCCTTTGCCCCAAAAAAAAAAATATATTTTAAAAATGTTTTTCTGATATTTTGCTCTCATAAAATATTATATATATATATATATATATATGGCCTTGCTCTATATATATATATATATATATATATATATATATATATATATATATATATATATATATATATATATATATATATATATATATATACATGAGAGAGAGGAGAACAAGGCCAAGAGTTTCGCCAAAAAACTTGATTGACGGGTTGGGAAAGGTTCGTGAAAGGGAAGACCTTCGTATCTTGGAAGATCAAGTGTTATTGCAACACGGAAGTGCAATTTAATGCAGGGAAAGGGTCGATATCATTGTAGCAAGGCGCCTGCGCGAATGCCCGAAGCCGTAGAAGGTTATTCGCTATTGTTATGGCATTCATTTAAATGGTGTTATTAAAACTGATCTTGTTATGCAGAATTGTATCAGTGGATTGTTACGGAGACTAGCGATAACGATTTATTCATATAATGATTGAGGACTACGAAGAACAGTCGCTTTCTTCCAGGGTGAGAATAGATTGAACCCTTCTGTGCACATCTTGGCATTTTGTTAAAAGCGCGCTTGAAATCCATTACCCTTACTAGGGCCAGTGATATCGTCTGTTTCATTTCCTCTGATGATGAGCGCTAGTAGTCCTTTGTTGGGTTTATGTAAGTGTTGATGTTGAAGTTAATGCTCATGGAGGGGCTATGTAGTCTCTCTCTCTCTCTCTCTCTCTCTCTCTCTCTCTCTCTCTCTCTCTCTCTCTCTCTCTCTCTCTCTCATCTTCACTGAATAAAAGATCGAAAAGGAAGTACTCGCAGAATTAACTTGGAATAGGGCGGTGCTACTTCCCAGCAATGTTATTGAAATCCTGAAAAAGAAGATCTATCATAGCGAGAATCCTTAGTAAATATGACGTGCAGAAATCGTCAAAGACGCTGTCGTTTGTCCAGCGCTAAAACTTGACAGCGAAAGCCGCCTCCCTGAGTCACACCGCCTTATAATACTAGCATTCCACCTTAAGTCTTCAAGAAAATCATAGGAAAAGGAACCCCTCAGCAATCTAACAGGTGAAGATTTCCCCGTAGCTTACCAGTATGGCTTCATGCAAGGGAGGTGACTGTATCAAAAAGTTAATCAGCCCGAGTAGATGGATCATAATATTAGAATGGGCCAGGAAAGTCGACACATGTTCTGAGTATTGCTCAGGCTTTCGAGAAAGTTGTTAGGTTGATCTGTGGCGGGATATCAAATCCAACACTTGGAGACTTAAATAAAGAATCAGCTTGTAGAGCATTATCCAAACTAGCCCGTGTCATACCAGGTGTTTCGCAAGGAACTGTTCTCCTTAATATCTTTATGAGAGATACTGAGAGCAATCTGAAAGTTTATTTTCATCTTTATTCATTTGCCATTCTCGTGGTTCAGCCATGTCAGGCTCACAAGAAACCTGTTAAAAGTTTCAAAATAATGTATACACCAGAGTGCAGAGAAACCAAGCCAGCTTTTATGTGGGTTACATCAGAACACTTAGTTAACAATTTCGAAATTTCAACTGCTTTTGATCCAGTTAGGAATGACTATCCAACTTAACTTTCTCGTGTGCAGTGGATACGGAAAATTTTCAAAAGTAGATATGAACACCATGTGCACGCTATTATGGATAACGTTGCTTGGACCAGTTGTGAAAATTTTCACCAATAAGTCTTCACACTTTACTAACAGTGGACAAGTAGATCGATTAGAGTGCGTACATCGCAACTTCGTACCATCCGTATTACAATAGACTGTAGTTTATAAAACTAAATACCATACAGCGTAGGCATGAACACTATTAACTTTCCTACATCCACAGAATCAAAGAGGACTGGGTTCCAATGCTACCATCACACACATTAAAACCAGACACTTTTTGTCCTTCAGTTACACTGCAACCCTAGAACTGGTGTCAGATACCCTCCACCACTCCACCACGACCAGTGCTACATCATAAACTCAATCGAGATTGCTCGTATGTCATTATTTGCCCAGTGAAATGATCGCCTTCGCTACATGAGACATCACATGTCAACCAGAGCACATCTGTAAGCATAAGTTATACAGGTTTTTGGATCCCCCCCCCTCCTCCCAGTTGAGCCAAATTATAAAGCTACTGGTTATTTCGGCGACCCTAATACAGGGCACAATTCTAACTAAACCTGCTATTTTGAATTCATTTCCGGACCTAGATCTGATGTCATTGCTGTCAATGACCGCAACAAATAATGTCTTGAGTCCACACACAGGAGGCCCTCGACGAGGCAATTCCAACGTCATAGGGTAGAACCGATGCACAGGTATACTTGAAGCTGAGATGACTTTTGATCCGCGTAACTTAAGAGGAGGGACGTAAGTGTCGATGCCCCCTGAAATCCTGTATGCTTCTTTTGACCTAAGTAGTAAATAATATACGTAGTTTAGTTGTTAGTTGACTGTTGTGGGTTTCAGGTGGGGTTGGCCGGGTTGAGAGAGAAACCAAGTGTGTGTGTTAGTACTTCGTCAAAATGCATGGACCACAGAGCGGATGGCCTCGACGAAGTTTTCTTCACCTCCCCAGGTGAACCCATCCTGGGCGTGCTAATTATCTCTTCATTTGTTATTAATACTAGGGTACATTGAAAAATAGAAAACTGGAACGTAAGAACCCTGAATGAAAATGGAAACATGGAACAATTAGAAAATAAATGCAATTGATATGGACTACACATCTTCATATTTGTAAATCCCGAGAGAGATTGGGTGTGGGTAGTGGGTATGCAGGCAGATTAGATGGAATTAATAGAGGAGGAGGAGTAGGCATGATCAACCCCAAATACTGACGAATCGCTGCCTTACTGCATAATGGTATAGATTAAATACCAGCAAGATGAAGAACAGAGTATTGTTGTTAATATAAAAGCAGAAGGTGGCAGTAACTGAAAGTATGAAGGACTTCATTTACAAGGAAGGCTGGGGGGAGATTGCGACCAAAACTGAGGAGATAGCACCATAGAATCCAGATAGACCAAATAGCTGGGAATTTAGAGAGGAAAAGAATTCTTGAAGAATGTCTAGGAACGATAAAGGAACAGGTGTTGGCAATGTCACGCTGAAGACGAAGTTAAAGACCCAAGGTAAAAGTTAACTGTAGTTGGGTTTAGAACAATAAAGAGATTCGATGATGAACATCCAGAGATTTCCTAGTTGAAAGACAGACAGACAGACAGTGAAGCTGGGGTCTGGATTAATACGGAAACTATATTAATCTGCCGGAAGAGAACCACTGTGGTGTGAGGTAACTGGACGTAAACTTGGGATATCTGGTGAGACCTTGGATACAATACAGCAAAGACAGAAGCAAAAGGTACCTGTAGAAACATTTTCTTGAAGGTTAAAAGTACTTAATATGTGCACCATAGGTAACCCAGTTAAACACAGAACAAGGAGAGATAAGAAAGAATATCTAGAGAAACTGGTGGACGATGTTCGTAAAGCCAAGTAATCAGGGAGTGGGGTTGTTGTCCGGGCAGCCCATAGTGATTAATGAAATATCCTTAAGAAAACGTTAAAGAAGAAAGTACTTGTTAAACGGAAGGATGGGTTATTATTAAGATCTGAAGGAGAAAAATGAAAACACTGGGCAGAACCATTTTTTAAGTTCGAGAATAACTGATAGGAGCCCACAAACCAGAAGTAGGGGTAACCTCACAATGTCACTACAAAACCATACGAATCACCACACTGCGCAAGATCATGTTTTAAAACAAAATAGATTAACTCATTTTCAGGGGTCATCGTGTACTCAGTAGATATCTAGCAGTAACACTTTTAACACATCCATGTGGTAAAAAATATCGAAAAATTATAGACGCAAATGACGTGGCCAGGCCGACATTGTTTCTGAAAAAATTAATCATGAATTCTAGGAGGTAAAATGTAAAAAAAGGCAAAGTTGAATAAAGTATACCTTTTTTGGGTACAAAATTTCGGTTAATATATATATATATATATATATATATATATATATATATATATATATATATATATATATATATATATATATATATTGTTTGTGTGTGTAATTAACCGCCAGTATCGTTTAATATCCAGTTCCCTATACATTAGAGTAACTAACGCCCAAGGGGAAAAATTGTTATTGATGAACGCCTCGTCCCTGGCAGGTTTCGAACCGTTGCATGGTTTACAAACAACGATATACTTGGACCCTCCAGTTATCGATGAAAATGTTTTGCTTAAGACAGACAACGATGATAATGACAGTTTGAACTCGTGTGTCTCTCTGCTGCCTCGTGTGTCGTCACTGGAACATTCGAGTTGTAATTTCGAGAGAGGATACGGCTATTTTGCACTCTTATTGACAATGTTAAGATATTTACTTATATTATGTCATCGGTATATTGATGTCAAGGAGAGAGAGAGAGAGAGAGAGAGAGAGAGAGAGAGAGAGAGAGAGAGAGAGAGAATTTTTGTACAATGTAGCTGATAGCACAGAAGAATCTGAAGTCCGTCTCCCATTTAAGTGACCTTGAACCAGTGACTGTGAGTGGCGTTATAAGGGGGGGAGGGGGTTGCCTCTCCTTAGGGGAGGTTAGTGTTGTTGGGGTGATTGTGACTCTCTCTCTCTCTCTCTCTCTCTCTCTCTCAGGGTGGGTGTGTGTCTGACGTCACATGTGTTCGTGTTGCCTGGTTCGCTTGGCAAGTGTTGCAAGATGAATAAAATGATGTATTGTGGTTTAGCGAACCAAGTGTTTGTGGGTGTTGCTGCACAACTGTGTTAATAGAAGTGAAGGGCTGATCTAGCAGCTTGTGTAAGCATGTGTGTGTATTTTGTCTGTTGTAGTTTAGTGATGGGGTGGTGGTATTTGTCGTGTTGATTACTAGTGTAGTACCAATAGCGGTAGCATTAGAGGGTTTATTTTTTAAGACGAAAGTGTACGAGAGTGACGCAATATTATTATTATTATTATTATTATTATTATTATTACTATTATTATATAAAATGCAGCAGTGTTGAAATGTATGATGGATTTATCCGTCGAACTTGCGTGGAAATAATGATAGTAGTAGAATATGAGCGAGAAACAACCTGCTGCTCTGCAGTAGTTGAAACTTGCTGCTTTATTCTCAAGCAATCATTTAAAGAAGATAGATCTTGAGGTGAAATATCAGAAATATCCCATGCGGCATTTTACGAAAAGGGTGCTTAAGGCTCTTTTTCCCCCCCCCATCCCTTCCTTTCGTTCCCAAAGGTCGACCTGGCCTGTGCAGGGACACTGGGTCAAATGGGGCCATGACTGGTTCTGGGGTATGCGTGCTTTTGCATGCATCAGTGATAGTCGGTCAGCCGTAACTTTGTTAAACTTCTGGGGTGTGTAGAGGAGGAACAATTGTGTGAGATATATATATATATATATATATATATATATATATATATATATATATATATATATATATATATATATATATATATGTTTGTCATGATCATTCTTTAAACGCTACAATGCATAAGTTTACTTGAAGGGAAAACGAGAGAAAGGGATGGAGAATTCCTTTAATATTAACAGTGATTGCATGAGAGCTGTGTATTTGTGTGAAAAAATAAGCAGGCCTTTTCACGCAAGAGAGACAGTTTTTTTCTTGCGTTCCCATTATTGTGTATGTAATCTTTGTGAATAATGTTTGGTTAGTGGCAATGTACAAGTCACTGTTTGTATATGGTAACTCACTGTGTGTGTGTGTTTCTTGTTTTAGTTAGAGGGACGGAGTGTTGTGTTGTCGAGAGTGGGAACTGTTGGAACAAAAATGAAGGCCATGTCGTGATAGGTCTAGGCAAAATTGGCCGTCTGTTCTCTGGCTTGTAATGTGGCATTGGCCAAAATACTCTGAACTCTGTCTCGATTAAGTTCACGGTCTCCAAGGAGGGTGAAGGATGGCTTCGGAGTCTTGCTCTTTGCTAGAAGAGCTTTCTTAGGGTTTTTCTTTTCTATTTTTTACTCTTTAAGCTGATAGGTAGTCGCATGGTAATTGAAATAAGTAATACTTCGAAAATTCTCTCTCTCTCTCTCTCTCTCTCTCTCTCTGCAGTTAGACGTAGGAATGGAAGAAAAGTAAAAATCATGTGTCTTTCGGACGAGTGGGAGGGGGAAGTAGGTGCAGATGGCTTGGCATTGGCTCATTATGTCTTGGCCTTTGGTTGGAGGGATACAGTATACCCCCCTCTCTCTCTCTCTCTCTCTCTCTCTCTCTCTCTCTCTCTCTCTCTGGGGTCTTAGGAGTATTCTATTTACCTTTAGGATTTTTGCATTAAACTGCTGAGTGTTGGCGACCTAAAGTTTCAGAAAGTACACTACGCACACAATTTTTATGTTTAATAATTTAATTAGTATCTTTGTGAACTACTTCGACATAAATTTAAATTTCCGTAGATATACTGGGTAATGATGATAATCTTGGTTTCGGAAAAGGATATAGCAACCGTCAATGGTATGATGTATGGACAACTTCTTTGTTTCTTTTTAACATTTAACATTAGAGGAGGTAGTGACCATGAGTCTTTGGTATACCAAGGGATGGGTTGTTATTTTAGTGAAATTCTGTTTGCAAGACGAATGCTGCGATTTCCAAGACAGATGCCTGAAGTTGCATTCTCAGAGGAAGATAGTGCCGTTAGTGTGCCTCACCCGATGCACTACAGGCGTTACTTAAGGCTTTGCAGCGTCCCTTTCTCCCCTTGGTGCAACTCTTTCTTTCCTTTTACGGTGCCTCCGTTCATATTCTCTTTCTTCCATCTAACTTTCTACCCACTAAGAATAGTTGTTTCTTAGTGTGAGTGCGAGGTCTTCCGCCCGTTACACCTTCAAATCTTTTTACACTCAATTTCCCTTTCAGCGCAGAATGACCTCATATGTCCCAGCTCTTGGCCTTTGACCCAAATTTTATATTCCATTCCATTCTTGAATTTTCATTGCCAGTTATTGGCGGTGTCCTGTTGTTATTTGTGCCCTGTCGACAAAGGGCTTGGCGAGGAGGGCTTCTTTTTCCATGCATTTGCCTGTCTGCCTGTCTGTCTGTCTGTCACACTCACGCTGTCATCTCGACATTTCCCACAAGGCTGAAGGGATTCCAAGTAAATCTGGTACAGAGGCCGCCATCATGCATCGATAAGCGTGAAAGGTGATCGTCTGTTTGGACACAGCTTGAACCTTGGCACCAGTGATTGAACTGTAAGGGACAGAAACCACATCACGAGGCATGCATACTCCTTTTAATGAACCCGTGACCTTGTGACCTTGACCTTGGCATATTTAAAATAGCCGCCATTGGGCCGCCGTGTTTCACAAACACATCTTGTCTGGAGCAGTGGGTCCTGGTCAGGAGAGGACCGTCAGCGTTATTTACCGAATTTGAGTTTGAATTTTGCCTCATTGAGAGCCTAGTTTTTTGGACACCCCTCCCATCCTGTGAGAGGCGTAGCATCAGTAAAAGATGCATAATACAGGACGCCCAAAAGGGTCGAGTCACATAGTGGAACAACCCTTGTCATAAGTACTGGGCTTTAATATTGAAGTAAGTGTTCGTATATATAAACATATATATATATATATATATATATATATATATATATATATATATATATATATATATATACGAGTATACTGTACACAGTATATAAATCACATTTACATTTATGTGAAATAAAGTAGACAAAAGAAAAGGAGTGATACCCTCTCCTGAAGGAACACTCGTCTGAGGATGAACAATAGTAGTAACAATAACATAATAACGCATACATGGCAGCAGAAATAATAGTAATGCTAATAATAGTAGTGGTAAAAGCGCATACACATACCAGGCACTAATAATTACAATGTTCATAACTGAGGCTACATTAATTGTAACAGAGGGGATCTCGCACCATTGAGACCTTGGTCTTCTTCACCTTCATTCCGTCGATCGGAATGCTTCAGGAGCGGTAGGTAAGAGGACGCGAGTTCCTCACCTAACAATGATTGGGAATTATTATCAGTGTTGCATTAACGAATCATTCACCAGTAGTTGGCATATTATTGCACTGAACTACTATAACGTGTACTGTTAACTAAACTTTCGTTCCAAGTGATTGCATTGTCTACTGATATTAAAAAAATGCACTGAAACCTCAGTAACATTGCTTTCCTGTTTAGAACTGAGATTCGTATCCAGCGATTTTATAAATTCCATACTCGTCTGCTGTGGGTATTGTCGAAACTGCATTTAATCCATATTTTTTTTTGTCCCCTTTTACACACACACCCACTGTTTATATCAGGCATGAGTTTCTTATGCAGCACCGTGTGTGTCCAACTAGGGTTGCACCTTGGCCAATAATAATCATTATAATACAGTAATGATGATAATTTTAATTAAAACAGCGCACTTAGTCTTCCGCTTTGTTGTATTATGTGTAGTCTCCTTTATCTGCTGGTTCACACATGCGCTACTTTCATTTTAAACAGTTATCTATGAATCTTATAATGACATTTCCTCCTAGTTCAGAACTGACTTTCCTTAAGAGGCTTTTTCCACACACACATACACACACACACACACACACACACATATACATATATATACACATATATATATATATATATATATATATATATATATATATATATATATATATAAATATATATATATATATATATATATATATATATATATATATATATATATATATATATATATATATATATATATATATATATATATATAAATATATATATATATATATATATAATATATATATATATATATATATATATATATATATATATATATATATATATATATATATATATATATATATATATAGAGAGAGAGAGAGAGAGAGAGAGAGAGAGAGAGAGAGAGAGAGAGAGAGAGAGAGAGAGATTTATAACTGCAAAGGGGTCCCAATGAGGCCCTTTTCTATGGATGAGGGAAGTCGAAGACTGGGCGACCTGTTTAATTAATGTACAGTTAATTTGCCTGTAGCATTGTTGGCAGGGAGACATGGTTCTCTGAACGTGTGATGTCCAAGGACGCCATGTTCGTCAAGAGTTCTGTCCTTGTGATAGTCATTTTTTGCTTCATTGTAGGAAAAGGACAGCAGCATTGTAGTCTGTTGTAGCTGTTTCTTAGGAAAAACTCCTGGATAAGAACACTTGCAAGATTTAAAGTAAAGGTTAATGGGAGTAAAAGATGTTTATTGTTAGCTGTTCAGTGACGTCACTGCACCTTACGCGGCGCTCTGTAAGCATTACTGTCATTGCAGTGTTCTTTCGATCCCTGGCTGCAACCCCCTTTCATTCCTTTTGCTGTACCTCCATTCATATTCTCTTTCTTCCGTCTTGTTATCCAACCTCTCTTAACATTTGTTTCATCGTACAACTTCGAGATTTTCCTCCTGCTATGTCTTTCAAACCTTCCTACTCCCAATTTCCGCTTCAGCGCTGAATGACCTCAGTAGGTCCCAGCGCTCGGTCTTTGGCCCAAATTCTGCATTCCATTCCATTAGTCTGTTTGGGCTTATCGCATAAAACACTTAGTATCTAGTCCCCTTGCATGTGGACATCCGAAAGTGTCAAGAGAAGATTGATTGATTGATTGATTGATTATAGCTACTGAAACTGGGACGGAAAGAAAATGTTGTTACCGTAAATTGGACATGCCAAATACAGGAGGCCTTGCGACAGTCAGATTTTGCCTTACCCTTTGAAGTGTTCTTTTTACGATGCCTGGCACAGTTTAGAAGTCTTTTTATACATGATGTAAGTTTTGATGTGTAGAGTGCAAAAATCTTGTTAATTTTATTTTTCATTTCCTTATCATGAGTCTTTATTATTATTATTATTATTATTATTATTATTATTATTATTATTATTATTATTATTATTATTATTTCCGGCCGTAATAGTTTTGTAGCTATTATCGTTTTCCCTGCTATTTCTCGTCATGTAGATATCTTAGTTTACCAAGTTCATAAGAAAGCCATTTCGTTTTCGAATGCTCCCTTGGCTGTTGTTCGAGTTGTTTCGCACTCTGTTGTTGCGTGTTTGTGGTTGTTAGCTTCTCCTGTGGAGGTGTGTAGATTTTCTGCTTCTGTGCTTGTGTGTAGCCACGGGCGTTGTGCTGTATTATTATTTGCAATAGATTGTGCGACGTAATAGGCGTGTTTCTGTCTGGATGCACACTTTTTTGTTTGCTTGTGGGTGCGTTTGTGTCTTACTGCTTGTGTTTTATGGAAGCACGTGCCCGTATGTTTGCGTTTGGCCCTTTGGACATCCGTTGAATGTATTGGCATTCTTGGAAATGTCCGTTCAACGAGAGATGCGCTCAGGTCATTCAGTTTAAGGGTTTTCCTTTCATTGGACTGATTGACTTGACTGGATTACTTTGTTCCTTAGGAGCTAGTTCTCTCTCTCTCTCTCTCTCTCTCTCTCTCTCTCTCTCTCTCTCTCTCTCTCTCTCTCTCTCTCTCTCTCTATATATATATATATATATATACACATATATAATATATATATGTGTGTGTTTGTGTTTATAAAGTATATGTATGTATGTATGTATGTATGAAGTATAACGAATTCACGGAAATATGGAACGTGATGAATATATATAAATAAAGGTAATGCCACGGAGGAAAGTGAAACGGCGGGGTGGTGCTAAGCCTTTCGACTATATATAGATAGTGGGACGGGCTTCAATGCAGACGTCGGTTTCATAACAGTTTTATTAATGCAACGTTTCGGGGAGCAGCCCCCTTTTCAAACTGAAAATTACAATAAAAATAATTATTAATACACAATTACAATAAAATCAAATTTAATAAACACCAATGAAACTCAAGTACCCTTTCCAGTAGAGGAAGGAAGACGAGTACCGGGAATAACGAAGGGATGTCCGTTTTTGACGCCAGGTACAGAAAGGTGGGGGTAATTTGATTGCTCAGTTTCGGAATAACAAATCTTATAAAGAGAGATCCGAAGACCGCTGGCTGTTGTGAAGATGCTTTAGTAAGAATTTTTGAAGTGTTTATATTTAGTATTTTTCCCCTACATTTCTTTGCATGGTCACGGATGGTGGAAAATTCAGATGATAATTTAACTCTAGGACAAGTCTATAAGTAGACAGTGTAGATGCCATAAGAGGGTCCCCGAAACGTGGCATTAAGAAAACTCTGCTGATATAAAACCGACGTCTGAATAGAAGGCCTTCTCTTCTGTCCATATATATATATGTGTGTGATCACAAGAATTAAGCCACTTCTATCAAATATTATAGAGTTCAGTAACTTATTCCCTTTACTTCCAAAGTTAATTTTAATTGATAACTGCTATTTGTCGGCCAGGATTTAGATATCCTACTTTTTAGTTGTCTGTAAAAGAAACTATTGAGATGGCTGTTGGTCTGTCCGTCCGCATTTTCTGTCCGCCCTCAGATCGTAAAAACTAACGAGGCAAGAGGGCTGCAAATTGGTGTGTTGATCATCCACCCTCCAGTCATCAAACATAGCAAATTGCAGCCCTCTAGCCTCTGTAGTTTTTATTTCACTTAAGGTTCGTCTGGCAACCGTAAGGACAGGCCAACACCGGGCCTGGGCTCGTACAGCATATAGACCACCGAAAGATAGAGATATTTTCGGTGGCGTTGATTATACTCTGTACAGAAAACTCGATTACTCCGAAGAAACTTCGGTGCATTTTTTACTTGTGATTAGTAATTAGTTTTTAAGATACTGGTAATCATCCACTATGCGGAAAAATTAATATCCGATGCACACACGTTCCCTACTACGTGTTTTTATTAGGGAAATGAAACTGGTTGTTACATAACGAAATGAAATCATAGACCATGAAATCTTCGACCATATTTTCTCTCATCCCATCCAATGCCCCTCCCCTCCCCTCCCCTCCCCTCCCCCCCCTTCAGTACCCCGAACCCTGAGACACTGCTGGCCGATTGTTTTGTGGACAACAGGAAGAGTTTCGAAGAGTCTTCCGGGGTCAGGAGGCGACTGGGTTGTTGATCGTGTCCCGAAATGGATGTTGAGGAACATGCTTAGCAGTTAGGTTCTCCCTCCCCCTGCCTTCCATCCCTCCCTTCCTCCCTCCCCCTCCCCTCCCCCTCCTCCCTCCCTCCCCCCCACCCTACCTCTTTGAAAACTAACAGTAACCTTTGTATTCACAAGGCGTTTGGGAGGACCGGATGGATCGTCGCCTCTCAGTAGTTTTGTAGTGCCTTTTGAGATCTGCAGGCTTCCCTTCCCCGCCCCTTTCGTCCTTCTCTCCATCTTTATATCATTTGCTGGCAATGCGTTACCTTTTCGTCTAGACGTTGGAGCCTTAGTCTCTTGTTTGGTCAGAAAACCTTGGATTCATATATTAATTGTTCAAGGAGATTATTATTATTATATCATTAGTAGCAGTAGTAGTGGTAGCAGCTGCGTCACGAGTGAGAAGCCCATTGACCTAACAAGGAAATGAAGCAAATCAAAATGTATTTTTTCTTTGGTGGGGGACTTGTGATAGGGTGGTGTTTGGCCTTGGCTGATATCTTCCTCTTCAGAGCAACTCGTTTGCTTGCTTATCGTTTTTAAACCTTTGGCGTCGTAGTGTTGTCGGGCTGACGAAACCTTGTGCATGTTAATGCGATTCCTGATAAGCAAACTTCCCGTCTCTCAATTTTCTCCTATTTTATTGCTCGATCTGTGTTGGGAGGGAGAGAAGAACAAGTAAAAAATGCCCCGAAATTCCTTCCGCTCAGTCGAATTTTCTGTACAGCGTATAATGCTGTATGAAACTCTCAGCCACGATCCGGCCGGTGGTGGCCTGTGTTGCTGGCACCTATAGCGGTGTCAGACGCACGATCATGGCTAACTTTAACCTTAAGTAAACTACTGAGGCTAGAGGGCTGCATTTTGGTATGTTTGATGACTGGAGGGTGGATGATCAACATATCAATTTACAGCCTTCTAGTCTCAGTAGTTTTCAAGATTTGAGGGCGGACGGACAGACAAACAGCCACCTCAGTAGTTTCTTTTACAGAAAACTAAAGCTGGTTCAAGAAAGTTTTTTTCTGATAGGACATATGAATCTTTCGTATGTTTCCTTTCATATATAAATAAATATAAGTGACTTGTGTTGTAGGGAGGGTGGTCCGCGGAGTAGCAACCTCATCCCGCACAGCAACGCTTCAAACTTGCTGCAGACCTGAGGAGGCAGATGTGAACTGCAGTTGGTCGCAGTGGGGCTGGAGAAGCCTCATTGTAGAGGATAATATAGATTTTGATAAGAATTGTAATTTTTGGTTACCGACGTAGCCCTTCTTATTGGTACAGCCCCTGACCCTAACCTCCCACAATTAATTCACATTCAGTTCGTATGTCAGTGGTGCCCTCCGACGTATTTCACAGTGACGTGGAAATCCCCTTGCAACATATGACGTAGACACTTCCTCCAGTCAGACTTTTTTGGTCAGTGATGTGACCAAAATGCAGAGGAATCTTGTACAATTCATTTGCTGTTGCAACATTGTATGCGGTGTTGCCTTTGCTGGTAACAGGTTTCGTCCACGTTCCTTGAAGTTCGTGACGTGCTCTGTCTCAGCGTAGGTAGGGGTGGGGGATGGGGGGACTGGTATCAGCGACAGTTATCTGTTAACCTGTTAACCTTTCCTATTAATTTCTCAGAATCTAATTTTGTCAATTATTTGCCTGCTAGCATTAACATTTTTTTCTGTCTCTTACTTTGAACTTATAGTTAAATTATCTTATCGTGGGTTTGCGCGTGATTGGATTTCTATTGAGGAAATGGAAATTGACAGAGTCCTGTCAGTTCTTAGTAATCCTCCCTCTTTTGTAGGCAATAGCCGTCTTCGTCTAGTTCTTATATTAATTGCTCTTTCTAATATTCAAGCACTAAGAGGTGATCATAAGGAACGAGAATCGTTGCGTTATCTGAAGATATAGTTTTTTTCTTATTCTCGATTAGATTAATTTTCCTTGAGGATGAGTAGATTCATTTAAAACTTGAAAAATTACAGTGCAGTTTACAAGCGTGGGATTCAAAGGAATTTTAAATATAAATTGTGACACTACATGGGGATTTTCAGTCGAAACTGAGTTGACTGGAAATTGAAAAAAAGTGATTTAAACTTTTTTAAAGGCTTGGAGCTGTGAGTGAGTTCTAAGTGTTAATAATTAGAAGCATTTCAAAGATTAGGAATGATGTGATTTTAATCAAGATGGTGTGAGGTGAATTTACGTTGACAAAAGGATTATTGTTTTTCAATGAGGAGGCGTAGAAGTTTGTGCAGTTTAACTGTTGTGGCGTAAAAATGTAATATTTTAAGGCATGAAAATTTCGGTAAAATGAGTGGGAATTCATATTTTGGTGTCATTAAAAAGGTGAAAATTTATGCAGTTCTTAATTAAAGATGAAATTGTGATGACAAATTCGATGTAAAAATGGGAATAATTGTGTCTACAGCTTAGTATGTGACAACTGTTGTAATTCTAATTTGGAGGAGGGGAATTGGGATTTTGATGGACAGATTGTTAGTTGTTAGGATTTCAGTGGACAGAATAGAAGTTGTTAGGATTTTAATGGACAGAATAGAAGTTGTTAGGATTTTAGTGGACAGAGTAGAAGTTGTTAGGATTTCAATAGACAGAATAGAAGTTGTTAGGATTTTAATGGACAGAATAGAAGTTGTTAGGATTTCAAAGGGCAGAATAGAAGTTGTTAGGATTTTAATGGACAGAATAGAAATGGTTAGGATTTCACTGGACAGAATAGAAGTTGTTAGGATTTCAATGGACAGAATAAAAGTTGTTAGGATTTCAATGGACAGAATAGAAGTTGTTAGGATTTTAATGGACAGCATGGACATTGTTGGGATCTCAGTGAACAGAGTAGAAGATGTTAGGATTTTAATGGACAGAATAGAAGTTCTTAGGATTTCAGTGTACAAAATAGAAGTTGGTAGGATTTCAGTGAACAAAATAAAAGTTGTTAGGATTTCAAGGGACAGAATAGAAGTTATTAGGATTTTAGTGGACAGCATGGACATTGTTGGGATTTCAATATACAAAATAGAAGATGTTAGTATTTTAATGGACAGAATAGAAGTTGTTAGGATTTCAGTGGACAGAATAGAAGTTGTTAGGATTTTAATGGACAAAATAGAAGTAGTTAGGATTTCAATGAACAGAATAGAAGTTGTTAGGATTTTAATGGACAAAATAGAAGTTGTTATGATTTTAATGGACAAACTAGAAGTTGTTTGGATTTCAATCGACAGAATAGAAGTTGTTAGGATTTTAATGGACAAAATAGAAGTTGTTAGGATTTCAATGGACAGAATAGAAGTTGTTAGGATTTCAGTGGACAGAATAGAAGTTATTAGGATTTTAATGGACAAAATGTTAGGATTTCAATGAACAGAATAGATGATGTTAGGATTTCAGTGGGCAGAATAGAAGTTGTTAGGATTTCAATAGGCAGAATAGAGGTTGATAGGATTTTAATGGTCAGAATAGAAGTTATGATTTTAATGGCCAGAATAGAAGTTATTAGGATTTTAATAGGATTTTAATGGGCGGTATAGAAGTTGTTAGGATTTTAATGGCCAGAATAGAAGTTATTAGGATTTTAATGGGCAGTATAGAAGTTATTAGGATTTTAATGGACAGAATAGAAGTTGTTAGGATTTTAATGGACAGAATAGAAGATATTAAGATTTTAATGGACAGAATGGACATTGTTGGGATTTTAATGTCGAGAATGAGAATTTTTGTGATTTTTTATTTAGAAAATAAAAATTGTGATTTTTGTGTAAAGAATGAGATTTAGGATTTCGATTTAGAGAATGAGATTGAGCATTGTGATTTTATTTTAGTGAGAATGTTGATGTAGTTATTGGAATGAGAATTTTTAGTGAAAGTAATTTCCTGAGAATTGAAACCGTTCCAGAGATAGATGAGGGTCATGTCAAGTAGATGCCTAAAAAAGATTGAAGTTTCAGCCTGACTGGAATGTTTACCCAATCAAAGGATATTTGTTCTTGGCATTAAGAATGTCATTTTTAAAGTACGACGAAAGCTCTCTCTCTCTCTCTCTCTCTCTCTCTCTCTCTCTCTCTCTCTCTCTCTCTCTCTCTCTCTCTCTCTCTATATATATATATATATATATATATATATATATATATATATATATATAGATTAGAAATAGAGAAATGTAATGGAACGAGTATTAGCAGAACTTGTTGCAGTGCCCTTAAAACCTTCCAATCTTTTAAGCGCCAGGTTTCATTTTAAAAACAGTTAAATATGTTGTAAAAAAAAAAACGGAAGGGAAGGATTGTGTTGAAAGGATGCTAGTAAATTTACTTCATTTTTATTATTACACATTTAAATTATCCTTTATCGATAACCAAATATTCATTTATTCAGTCTGTAAGCCTCCTACACCATACTTCTAACCATTAACTGGTAAGACGAGTTTCTAGCTGCAAGCCCACATTCTTACTGGTTGGGTGTTATGCACTTGAATAAGCTTTTTCCCCCGGTTGATCCTCAAGGAATTTGGAACGAATTCTGCAAATCACAGTGACCTTTGAAAGAGACCTTACCCCGTCTCATTTGAAGAGATTCCACCGCGCTGAATGGCATTTTATTTTCAAGGTAATGATTTGCATTAAAGTATCAATTAGCTGATCCGTACAAGGATTTTGTTTGTTTTATGTATATATACATGTGTGTATGTATGTATATATGAAGATGCATGACTGTTTTTATACCCTAATATCAAGCCCACACATGACGTAGTATCGAATTCACTTTGTCTTTGGAATTATTGATTCGTGCAAATGACTCAGTCAGTTTTCGAACCTGTGCGTTTTGATTTAGATACACCGATAGCGAGTCCACTTATCCATTCGAAAATCAAGAGAGATTTCGACTTTGCTTTACATATTCGTGTTGAATTCAGCCATCCTCACCATGATATGTAGAACTCGTCGATTGTGAAGCTTTGTCACTTGTACACTCTTTTGAGAATGACGGTGCTGTCTGTATAAGTAACAAAACTTCATATTTAGTCAAGTGTCACAATCTTGGAGTCAGCTATCATTGTGGGTGTGTGGCGATTAATATTCTAAGTACAGAACCTATATCTAAACCAAAAGCCCCCAGGTCGAGTCCTTACCGGGTCAGATACACTAAATATACTGTAGATCTAAGTTATTTTCAAGGTAAGTGAAATCGGTATTCACTGATATGTCATCCAGTCTTATTCTAATCTGGTGTTATTTTCCAATGACCAAGCGTGCCAAGAAGTCGTTGTGAGTGGCTGGCGTTTCCTTTAGGACCACTGACATTCAAAGCTCTCCTCCTATGACATCTAGATTCTGGTCCCGGATGACGGTCACCACCAGGAACTGAACTGCTGCTGTGTAGCTGCCTCCCTCAGATTCAACTGCTTCTTCATCTTTGTGGGCATGTGACCTCACCTGCCCTCGGGAACGGGCCTCCCATCCTGATCCCTTTTTAGTAACAGGAAATGTGTAAAGTTGACCTGTCGTGGACGTCTCTGGGAGCAGACTGATGCTGGGACCCCCCCCTCCCCTTCTCTCTCTCTCTCTCTCTCTCTCTCTCTCTCTCTCTCATACCAATTCAGGAGCTGATCAGACTCTCTCAGTGGAGGGGAAGGAGGGGACGGGCTAGGGGAGAACGTAAGGGGGGGAGGGCATTTGTAGGGGGTGGAGTAAGCCAAGGACGTCAAGTCAGACCCTCCGCCCCCTCACCCGAGTCCCTCCACACCTGTTCAGTACTGCTTACCTCAGTGTTTGGAGGGGGTTATGGTGGTACGGTGGAACCTGTATTAGCTAACTCAGTTGATACAGGAAGTCTCTTGGGAGGCGTTGTTTCCGTGTATCCCAGTGTTAGGGAGTACGAAGCATAAAGGAAGATCACAGCGTGTAAAGAAAACAAGACTAGGAAGAGAGTCAAGGAAAGTTTTGCAATATATATATATATATATATATATATATATATATATATATATATATATATATATATATATATATATATATATATATATATATATATATATATATATATATATATATATATATATATAATATATATATATATAATAAATGCCCGTCAAGAAAGCTACAATAGACTAGGGAGTAGAAGAAAACGAAAGTACTTGAATACGGAGTAAGATATGACGTAATAAAAAGTATGACTAGGAAGGGGAAGGGGAAGGAAAACTGACTGAAGTATAGAGTAAGAATATTGTGCGTAAAGAGGACAAGACTGGAAAGAAGAATGGATGGAACGAAAGTGCTGAAGTATTAGTAAGAATACAAATTGTGGGAATAGAAAGAATAAGAAGGGGTGAGGAAATAAAGCAGTGAAATCAGAGTGCAAGAATACAATGTACAGAGAGAGCAAGATTAAGAATGGGGAAGAAACACATACTGAAGAATTGAATAAGAACAAAATTTAAAGTAAAATGAAAGACCTCAAGCAGTTGCGAGGAAACATCAGACTTCGTAAAGCCTTCACGTTAAGATGCTGTTGCTGTTATAGCCGGGTCCTGTCTTTTCTTGTCTCAGCACACAGTATTTCCACATGGAGGAATGCGCTAATTCCTCGCTTCCCTTTCTCTTTTTATGGTGCGCGTCTTTTTGATTTCCCTCTGGTGCACGGAGTATGGGAGTCAGATTCCTCAGTGATGATTCATTCATCTCAGTCTTGGTGCTGTGCAACTGGAGTTTTGCATTCAGTTTGAGAGAACTTATGTCACTTATTATCTGGGTGGAAAGAAATTATGTATATACACATTATATATATATAAATTAAATATATATATATATATATATATATATATATTTATATATATATATATATATATATATATATATTATATATATATATATATATATATATATATATATATATATATATTATATATCATACATTATATAGATGAAAATATATATATATATATATATATATATATATATATATATATATATATATATATATATATATATATATATATATATATATATATATATATATATATATCATACATTACCACAGATGAAAAATTTAAAAATAAGAGACGGGGTGTAGGTCCTGACCGGTTTCGACTTTATTTCCAAGCCATTGACGAAGGACTGATACAGTGTATTAGAAGTCACAAATATATATACTACAGGAACAGTACTGACGAACATGCACAACCGTTAGAGGCTACATATCCACCCACAGGCCGGTGTCAAGGTAGGAGTGGCCTTCAAAACTCATTTGGCTAAAAATCACAATATACATTAAGGGACAATACTGATAAACATACCGACCATAGGCGACATCAGATCCACACCTGACAGGTGTCAGGGAGGCGGAGTTCGGAAAACTCATGAGCACTGCTGCCCCCGTACTTTGTTTACTAATATGATAATCTTATTTTCATACGTCTCTACTACCTACCATAAAATTTAAACAATTTACAAATTTCTTTTGATATTAAAGGATCAAGTTTATACATCCCTTGACTGATGTTCATATTATGGCAGTAACTCTCTTTTATAAAGCTAGATTCAATGATATTCCTTTCCTGTGCGTTATTAGAATATACGATCCTTTTTGCCCTTCCCAGTTGATAGCATGAGTGTTCTCACTAACATATGCAAAAGTACCACTGTTCCCCTTAGCATATCTCACACATTTCTTATGCTGTTTTATTGTCTTTTCCAGTGCTTTACCCGTTTGGCCAATATAAAAGTTGTCGCAAGACTTACGTGGAATTTATATATACACACCCTTTAGTATTGTCGGGGGAGTTCTTGATAAGAACAATAAAACAGTGAAACATACACACACACACACACACACACAATATATATATATATATATATATATATATATATATATATAATATTTGTGTATTTATGTATATGTGTATTGTGTTGTGCGGGTGAGAGAGAGAAAGAGAGAGAGAAGCCTTGGTAATTAGTGATGTGCAGAATAGAGGTGCAATAGACTAGGCGGGAGACCTTGAACTCTGTGGCTCAAAGATAATGATCATAGGATCTTATGTTTGGTCTTGACACCATTGAGCCCTGAGTGTGGTATCCGCACTACGTTTGTTTCATCATGACTTCTCGCACGTTCTTGTAGTCCCGCGGGGGGTTAGTGCTGTCACTGCACCTCACGTGGAACACTGTAGGCATTACTTAATGGTCTTTGCAACCCCTTTCATTCCTTTTACTGTACTTTCATTCATATTATCTATCTTCCACCTTGCTATCCACCCCTCTCCTAACAGTTATTTCATAGTGCAACTGCGAGGTTTTCCTCCTGTTACACCTTTCAAAGCGTTTTACTCTCAATTTCCTTTCCAGCGCTGAGTAACCTCTTAGGTCCCAGAGCTTGGCCTTTGGCCTAAACTGTATTCCATTCCATTCCACTCCATATTCTCTTTCTACCATCAGACTTTGCAACCCTTTCCTAACAGTTGTTTCATCGTGCAAGTGCGAGGTTTTCCTCCTGGAACACCATTCAAACCTCCTTGCTGAATGTCAATTTCCGTTTCAGCGCTGCATACCCTTTTGGCCTAAAATCCATATTCTATTCTATTCTGTTCTATTCTTTCTTGGAGTCATAACCGGCTCCTCTTCACTGCTCCATCCCGTCAGAGGTTAATCAGAACATGTACTCCCCTGTGCTTGGCAACTTGTCAGTGAGAGTGAATAGTAAATATGGTATTCGTTTTGTTGCGTTATATCTGATTAGCCTCAAAACCATCGTTCTCTTTAGGAATTCCATTACGTCGTTTAAGTGAGTTGTTTCGTACACTACAACTTTCTATATATTTTTTTTTTCAGGTGAGGAGGTGATGCTGAAACGTTTCATCCTTCAGGTGAATGCATTGGTGAGTGAGACGTGTCATGCCTTAGCATTCGGTTAAGTGGATTGGGTTGTGTCTTTATTTGTGAAACAGCTTTAATTATACAAACTCGCATTTACACACACACACACACACACACACACACACACATATATATATATATATATATATATATATATATATATATATATAATATATTGTATAATTTTGTTCATTCTGCAGTTATTCAGTAAGCTATATATAAATCTAAACATGGTTTTAATTGAACCTTTAGTTCTAAATTTGTTGTTTTTCTATTGTTTCTTCGAACGAATTTCACCACGTTGTTAACGCATTGTCATTGATAACATGAGAGAGAGAGAGAGAGAGAGAGATGAGAGAGAGAGAGAGAGAGAGAGAGAGAGAGAGAGAGAGAGCGAGCAGATATATGCAAACATCATAAGGATGCAATAGAGCTTGTGTTTTCATAAAGCATTGATGTTAGGTGAGGGAGGTCTTTTAGGACTTGAGTACTGGTCTGCTCATATGTTGATATTACTTTTGTTTGACTCATTGAAGTGCTGTACTTCAGTTTTTAGTTGGAGGTTTTAGTGATTATTATTATTATTATTATTATTATTATTATTATTATTATTATTATTTATTATTATTATTGCAAGAGGCTGGTCGATTTATTGTTTTAATAATTATTCACAGCTTGTAATTGAATTATTTTCTGGGTTAGTGTTGCCATGAAGCCATTTATTATTTTTCGTGTATTATAGTTTTCTGTTTGAAAGAGCAAAGGCGTTAAACTTCGCAAGACATGAATTATACGTGTGATTGTGAATAGCACCAACAAAGATGGAAGTTGAGTCATCTGGATCAGTATTCATTGTCACTCTATGTCCAGTATATTTTAGCTAGTCATGGAGAACAGCAATACAAAACAACACGTTTCTGCAGCCAGAAATAATTTCAGCTCTCAAAGGGTTCACGATCCCCATCTCTTGCTGAAAGTACTCTTACATGTAACTGACTCGAACGAAAACCCCGAGATGGTTAAATTCCCGGAGGAAAGATTGGAATGCACATTGTAGTTACTATGCTGAAAGTTGTCCCACTGCTGCCAGTGAGCATTGTAAGAGTTTATGGCCGCCTCAGAGGACGATCCACGTGAATTATTGTTTATTCGGTATATGCAGGAAGTTCCAAGCTAGGATTTTGATCGAGAAATAAGACCAGCTCACAGGATGATGGATAGGTGAAGAAGAGCTGCCGGGTCTAGGTGTAAAAGGAAAGCGTAGAACTCTGCCTATCTTAATAATGAAGGGGTTTATCATGGTCAAATACGACATGCTAAACAGGAGGGGGCAGTTCAACTTCTGCACAGTTACAGCT
Source organism: Macrobrachium rosenbergii (assembly GCF_040412425.1). Lineage (NCBI taxonomy): Eukaryota > Metazoa > Arthropoda > Malacostraca > Decapoda > Palaemonidae > Macrobrachium > Macrobrachium rosenbergii. The sequence goes on along the minus strand of NC_089788.1, from coordinate 27,437,608 downwards.
GACTTGTCAAGTGGTGTAGTGTTCATTAGTATCCACATAAATGCTGGCAGATTTCTCACACTTACTCCTCGCTCTGCTTTCTAAATATTGCAACCATTTTTGGAATATTGACTGCATCAGACGTATGCGTGAGATAATTTTAAGACGCAGTTGTCAAGTGGTCAGTCTACTTTTTATCGGGGAAAACTTCGCTGAAAGGTCACTGCAACTAGAGAAATACTTATCCGGTGGTTAAAATAATGATATTCACTATGCGTAATTTCAAGAGGCTGGAGAAAGAAACTGAAAAATAAAACTTGAAAGGTGAAGGAGCATGTTTTAGAGAAAGGGAGGATGCGAACAGATGTATTGTGGAGCAGCAAATGTGCTTTAAAAATCCCCACCTGGCGTCATTTCTGGATTACAACAAAGTATTTGACAGCGTAAACCGTACCAGTATTACGGAAGCTCTGTCGTTAATATCGTCAGATTATTCGTAATGGGATGAAATAGAGATGAAGAAAGGATTAATGAGATTGAATATTTTAAATGCTTATGAACAGTGATATATAGAGGTCCCGATGAGTTGAAGTTTAGTGAAATAGTTACAAAGGCAAATCATAGTGTGGGCAGGCCGGACAAGATTTGGAGATCAAATCAATTGGCATTCCATACGAAAGTTAGGTCATACCTGCTCTAATTGAAGTTAAATCATGCTTGCTATACTTAAAAAGAATCGTGATATGACAGTGTACTTATATGTAAAAGATTTTGTAGATTTGAGAACACGCTTTAATAAGAAAATTAGGAGTTGCATTGCTTGATAGAGTAGAAGTGATAATTTGAAGGAAATTACCCGTTGAGGTGAGATTTTACGAAAAGGTAGTTGACTAGGACATGTCCATCGCATCACCCAAAGGAGAATTCAGAACCGTTAGTGTCACATGGGCTCCTGTGGGCGCCAGAAGAGTAGGAAAACCCTGAAACACTTGGATGAGAACAACGAGGTGGGAGGGTGGATTTGAGCGAAAATTTGTGGAAGATAAAATACAAAGATAAGACATCATGAGTGGCAGAATTCCACAGAGGCTTTTTGCCTCACCCAACTTTGGATGCCGGGATGGCAGTGAGTGTTATATATATATATATATATATATATATATATATATATATATATATATATATATATATATATATATATATATATATATATATGTTATATATCAGTATCAGTGTGCACACAAAATAGCTTAATGTAATCATACGAACAAACATACATACGCACATGCACACATTGTATATATATATATATATATATATATATATATATATATATATATATATATATATATATATATATATATATATAAAATAATCAACACACAATCACGTGTGGAACAGAAATAAATTTCTGACTCACGTCGGGATCGAACCCCAGGTCTTTCAGGTGGAAGGCAAGGGCGCTATCCACTAGGCCATACAAGTCTAAAAGAAGTTGGAACCTGAGAGCAACTGCACCCAAGGAATTACCTGGGCAAGCTAACTGCTTGCATACCAGCGAGTTTTCCCCAACTTCCCGACTCAGCAATGACCCAATGGACGTGATTGTGTGTCGATTATTTCTATCTTATTCACTCAGAAGGGATAATTCGAATGGAATGCTGTCCATTGGGTCATTGCTGAGTCGGGAAGTTGGGGAAAACTCGCTGGTATGCAAGCAGTTAGCTTGCCCAGGTAATTCCTTGGGTGAAGTTGCTCTCAGGTTCCAACTTCTTTTAGACTTGTATGGCCTAGTGGATAGCGCCCTTGCCTTCCACCTGAAAGACCTGGGTTCGATCCCGACGTGAGTCAGAAATATATATATATATATATATATATATATATATATATATATATATATATATATATATATATATATATATATATAGCGAGAAATATCCTTAAAGCATTTCTCTTCAGAGGAAATAACACCATGGAGAACAAACTGTCATGAATCGTGGATGAACCCTCGGTGCAGAAAGCTGCAAGAGCCGTTTCACACACCTAAACAGAAGACCCATCAGCAGGAACCAAGGCCAATGCGTTTCACATCTACCAATACACCTTTTTATGTATGTACAGTGGGTGTTGAGGTTTTCTGCACCGAGGGTTCATCCACGACCCATGTGTAAAATCTTATCCAAGCAAGTGCAGAGCAACACACGTTATTTGATATAATTGCTATGCGGTTGTGTAATTGCGTAAATATTGCCATCTTTATTGACTCGGCCGATGCACTATTATTATAGTATTGTGTGTTACATTAATTTTGCTATGTGACTATAGGTTTTGTGAATATCGTTACTACATTTACTCCTAAAGTTGAGGGGGATGATTACAAATAGAGAATTTCTTGAAATGCATTATTATTAAAAAACAATATCTTGGAGAGAGAGAGAGAGAGAGAGAGAGAGAGAGAGAGAGAGAGAGAGCCGTGGCAAGCCTAAGGAGGACCTTCAGACGTCTCGCAATGCGCCAAGCATTACCACTAGACTACCTCCTCCTCGAGGAGTTGGGTAGGCCGGGAGGGGGATGGTAGGACCAGGAGCTGGAACGGTGCCGCTTTAAATCGTGATCGATAAATTCCCCCTCCCTCCCATCCCCCATCCCTGGTGCAGATTCTCTCTCTCTCTCTCTCTCTCTCTCTCTCTGTAGTGTTCAGTGAAGTTCTTGAGTGAGTACTGGCTACTGTCTAGCTTCCTCGTGAGGTGTTCCTTCACATGGCGCCAGTGGCATACTTCATTTGACCCCCCCCCCTTATTCTTATTGTACGGATGTTTGTTGGTCTTCAGTGGTTGAACGTATTAACAGTAAAGTATAGAACTTGGTTAAGAATGATCACAAGACATTTAAACACTCTCGTCCTCGGCGTTTGCTGTATTTGAAATCTTGTCTTCGTCCTCTAAACGGAAAATAAATAAAAAAGGGAGTTGTTTTTCGTTTGTACGTACGTGTGTGTGCGCGTGAGGGGCTATGTCTGCCCGTGTGAGGAGCCTGTACAAGTACATACATCAGTGGCGGCTGCTAGAAGCCTGAGTCAGCTCGGATTGCGCATGCGCCGTGAGCAGAGGCTGGCTGAAAATAGCAGGTGTAGCGAGCAAAGCCACTCGCTAGTCAGTCTCTCTTTCCACGCTGTAGGGAAAGCCTTACGCTGCGCGGAGTCTACTCCCCGTCCACTCTTTTTATACTCTAGTCTGCCGCAAGTCCGTGAAACAATAGGTAGTTATGCGTGGAGTGTCCCACGTAAGAACGTTGCGAGGTTTTCCACGCACGGATTATGCTTCCGTGCGCGCTCACGAGCCGAAATCGCGAGTGAAAGTGCGTGCGATTTTTGTTGGAGGGTCTATGGCTGGGGTGGTAGCCCTGTTTGTGTGTGAGTTGGGGCGTTTAGGGGGGTGATGTAGCTGGTATAGGCCCAGAACCTCACCAAGTGGAGCTTCCACTCTCTCTCTCTCTCTCTCTCTCTCTCTCTCTCTCTCTCTGTAAGCCTATAATGCCTTCTACATGCACGTAAGAAGGAAGTACGAAACAGCCCTTTTCTCTCCCCCAACTATTCGTTCATTCCTTCAAAGTATTAACACTGAAAGACCTCCAAAAATATTTGTTCGGCTGCTAGATCCTAGCGCGCAAGAGCTCCGTACGTGGTGTTTGCGTACGCAAATCCGTACACCTCTTTGTCTCCAACATCAGGACTTATCGTCTAATCTGGCTGTTTCTGTTCACCCATCTGGTATATGTATGTGTGTGAGTTCGTTCTTGATGGTGGGGCTTGGGAGGCGCCTCCTCAAGGACGCCCTTTGTGCTCTTGTGATGGTGGTGTTGCTTCTTTCTGACGACGATGTCGCCACACCCTGAAAACTGCTACAGAAGGGGTGATGTGGTACTTGCTTCAGTAGCTGCGTCGAGTGGCGTTCAAGGATGGGCTGAGACACGAATGTTGTCATTGTGGATAGCATTAAGGAAAATGTCTGATATTACGGGAATGCCTTGATCAATAAAATTTTATTTTGTATGAATAAAAACTTCTACATCGTGGGTAATTTCTTGTACATTCCGATTATTCTCAGAAACACCAGTATCCATTGCAGTGTGAAAGTGATGGAATAATCTTGACATAAAGGTGAAGGGTCTTACCATTCGACTAAAGCGATAGATTGACGAATCGAATGTGTGCCATCCCTCACATCTAAGTATTGCCTGTGGTGGCGTTTTCGTGCTGAGTCCATCGAACGAATTAGTTGCTGCATTTGGAATGGAAATTCGAGGAATTTGTCTGTTTGGAATTTGGGAGTGCCAAGGACAAGATAATCCAGTGGAAATAACAAACAAATACAAGATAAATAATCAAGGGTAAAGCGTGTTTGTATTCAGGGAATAGTAGGTCATAGAAAACATTACTATATTCAAGTTGAAAAATAGGTTACAGATTCATAAGGGACTGGGTTTCAGTTGTGGGAAATGTGCTCTTCGCTTGGCTCATGAAGGATTTGACATATAAAACATGCGGAAGAGTTCGTGGCATGATGTTTACCTCCCTTTATATTTCTATATTCACTACTGGGCTGTTAACTAAGCTTAGATTTGGTCTCTCTGCGTCAGAAAAGAAGGCTGCCAAGGGGAATTCTAAAACCTTTTCACCGAAGGACTCGGTTTCGAGAAGAAAGATAGAGGACTGGGAAGCCCCACACGATGCACCGAGCTCACTTAACCCCCATCCCCTCTTCTATTCCCCCCATCCTTCCCCATTGACACAATCAGCTGATCCACATTGCTTTCACGGGACAAGTATGCTGGTGATGGCTGAGGGTGGTTGGGGAATGGGTAGGAGGGAGAGGACCCAACAGCAGCTGGCTTTCCCCCTTCCACTCTCCCTCTTTTTTTCTCATACATTCTTTCCTTGGGGAGGGAAGGGGAGGGAGCGTGGATGGGTCTGTTCGTACTTAGCTCACACCTGCTCTGAACACCTGTGTGTAAATGCTGTTCGTGCGAGAGATTGACTCGGAAAGGGGGATAGTTGCCGGGGAGGGGGGGTTGTTGAGGAGTGTTCACCTTCCCCTTTCCGCAAATGCTTTCCAAGAATTTTAAAGTTGACGCTGTTATAGATTAAAGAGCATTGCGGGCTAAGTATCATAATAATGAGAGAATGGAGAATGCGTGCAATTGTAGTTTTTAAACACCTGTAGAGTCTTAGCGAGATAGGCTTCCGTTGATACGGTGAAGCTCCGTATATTTCTGTTACAGGGTTCGTTATTTTTCTGTAAGGTAGCAAATTCGAGAACTTTTTCCCAGACATGTATACTTATTGAAATTGCCATTTTTCCAATTTCCTCAAGTAGCATTTCATACAAAAAGGAATAGTGTCCCATTATCCCGATGGGTTTTTCTCCAAACTTCCTTTTTATACCTTCCCTTTCTTCCTATCTTTTCACACGGCCTATTATGGATCTCTAACCGTCCCCGCTATTACTGCAGGCCTTCCAATTGAACACAACCGTGGCAGCCAAAGGTTTCGAAATTCGAGATAGCATGTCTCGCCTTGCTGTAATCGCGGAGCGAGTACTGTATATATCGGGGAAAAGTGAGTTGTGATGGTGTGATTTTTTCATATGAACAGTGTTGTGTAAATATATACGTTACTTGCAAAAAATCTGCAGAAATTTACAAGTTTATTTGCATGTGTTAAACTCATAAGTTTGGTTTATCGCGAGTAGGACTTGTTTCAACGATTTCGGATGAAATTGGAAAAGCTACGAGGTGCAATGAACAGAATGAATATTGTTGCGTCCCTGTTCATAACTAGTTCTTCCAGTAGTGGAGCGGACGTTAATAATGTGGAATTTTTGTGCAAATGCGTATGCTATTGTTTCAGCAGGAAAAAAAATCACTTTTCTCGTTTGCAAGGAATGGTGTGCGTAAAAATGTCAAGCAGATCAGAAGTTTTCACGAAAAGAACGAGAAAAAGTAAATCTTGAATTTTATGGGTACGAAATAAGGAGAGTTGCTTGTGTATACAAATACAAGAAGGGTAGAGTGGTACATTTGTTACGCCAAAGAAATTGTATTAAAAGATGTACGTGAACCGTGTGGATATTTGGAAACGTGCCCAGTTGAAACGCCAGGTGTTTAATCAACAGTCTTGTGTTTGTTGAATTATGAACTAGGTTTCTGTTACCTTTGGAGGAACATGACGGTGCATGCGAAGAAATCAATTACACGGGGCTTCATTGGGTGTAGTACTTACCGCAGTTTGCTTTTTGGTGCTGGGAAAAGTACACCAGAGGGAGGGTAGGCCATTTGTATGAGAGCTGGCTGAAAAAATAATCTTTACATTGTTTCCCATTTGATTATTTTATAGACTATGTTAGCTAGTTGATAATATTGCCAGACGCTTCAGATAGTAGGTTTGTATTGTTGCCAGATGTTGAAAATATTTGGCGAGTTGTTTTCACTAGTGAGTCTTGCCGATTTTTTTTTCCGAATGAATAATTTATAGTGAAGATTTCCATATTAAAAACTAAATTAGATCATTATCTGGAGTGTTAATTTTGGAAATTTATAAAATAAGAAATTAAGGCTAACATCCTGTTGTTGCTGGCTATCAACGTAACGTGCTTTATTGTTGATTGTTGTCAGACTTTTTGAAGATAGCGTTGCCATTGGTATCCAGAATTTAGATTGAAATCAGTGGAGAAACAGCTCCTCAGTTAGGTATATGTACATATATTTAAAGGCAAATCTGTACAGAATGCTTTCGGGAAACTTCGAAAAGCTTTCTGTACAGATTTATCTTAAAAAAATATATGTACATGTACGCAACGGTGGATTTGTCTCAACATTTCGAGCACTCATGCTACTATGAGTATTTTTTAATTGAAAAATGTTTCGGTGCCAGTGAGACGAAAGGCTTTCATTATGAAATTTGTGAATTATAAAACTGGTACGGAATAATTTTAGCGCAACGTGGTTTGAGTGTGTGTGTATCCCAGTTCGTAGGAGTTGCTGAGGCCAAAATTTGCTACCGATTCAGATGGTGACATATTTGCCTGGAGTGGCCAGAGCTGATACATGTGTTGCAGATTACTGCTAGGAGTTTTTGAAGAAATGTTTACACGGCCTTTAGCGTGAGTGGTTCGTGGTAGTGATAATATTGCCAAGGCACAAAACGAAAATAATATCTCTAGCAAATAAGCAAGAGAGAGAGAGAGAGAGAGAGAGAGAGAGAGAGAGAGAGAGAGAGAGAGAGAGAGAGAGAGAGATACTGGCTTACTGGTAGGTCATGAAAGGAAGTTGGTGATTACAGCACCGCCACCCTCTTGTATCTCCCAACCCCCTCTCTTCCATCGGTCCTGTACCAACCTTCGTCATTAATCGTGCCCCCCCATCACTGGTTCCTCCCTTCCGCCCCCTTTGCTTAGTTCCTCGTGTTTCTTAAGCATTTACTCTTCATTTGATAATAATAATAATATTATTATTTCTTGTGAATCGTATTGCAAGAAATCGTGCCCACACGCACATTGGTACGAAGAGTAGAAACACTCGGTACTTTGCCAGATTGCCCCCCGGTGATTTTTTTTCATAAAAATTACATGACTAGTGAGGTATTTGTAATAAGAATGGCGTTAATAACATAAATAATAGAAATAATAGTCATTAGTAGCATTGAGACCTGACAATTATGGTAAATTATAGCCTAGACAGGACATCACAATGAAAATTTAATTATAGTCTGTTAAATGGAAACGAAAAGAATTTAAGTGGTTGGCAAGTTATTAAAATTATATTTGTAGAAAATTTTCAACTGTTTTGACAACATGTGCTCTAATACCAGTACGTAAAAGATAATGGTTCATATTTAGGGTAATGGAGATGGGGAAATTCGTATGAATTATGATGGTAGTTATGGAATGAATCATGAAATGGAGGCCCTAAAGCCAAGAAATGAGGCACTCGCGGTCATTTATCGCTTAAGACAAAAAAGTTGGATGATTGACGGCAAGATAGATACGAAAAATAATTAAGATGTTGAAAGATCTTGTGGTGAGACTGGGAGATAGCCACTTAGTTGCACTAAGAAGTAAGAGTTAGAGAGGTTTAACAGCAAAACGGAAGAAAGAAAGCGAGAATGGGTGTATATGGAAAAAGGCCAAGAAGTGGGTGCAGCCAAGGGCCTTAGGAACAGTGCAAACCCCCAGTAGTAATGCGTGCAGTGCACCATATGAAATGGTACGCTGACGGCAATGTCCTGCTGTCGTAATTGAGGAACGTAGGATACTTTATTATTTTAGCATCTTGTAGTGGAAAAGGTTTATTACGACATATATTGTATTTATGAAGTAATGCATCACACGTTTGCTGTACTGCTAGTCGTTAAGTTATTTTAATGAGGAAAGATAGCTTATGTCTTGTCAGGTACTTGGATTGGTAGTCCGTTGAATCTCTGTATGTTTTTCTGCATTACAAAATGTGTACTATGGTAGTAGGTTGATTTTAGTCAGAAAGAGAAAGTGGCGAGGGAGACGACCAAAGGAAGGTTTGTGGTAATATATCATCGCCCCATGGACTGTGTAAAAGAAAGTGACATTGTGAATATATGGCCGCGATAAAAATGACGAGACGGATGTGACCAGTGTCGAATGAGAATGGAGACCCACTATTTCAGTCGGAACGGCGACGTGGAAGGGATTGTTTCTGATGCAGCAGGAAGCCTGGCGATAATGTTCAGTTGCCCTCTTATGAAAACGGTGATGCCCTGTGTGAGCAGACTCTTAAAGTTCAAGCCACGAAGCATATTCTCAGGATATTTTGTGCCACAAGCAAATAAAGTAAATCAAGATAAGCAACAGTAGATGAAACAATTGGTTTTGGTAACAGGTGATAAATTGGTCAGAATTTTTAACTTCTCTTTATGTCACCGGATGTGATAATATGATCTAGTTTATGTCAATGAAAATTTTTATCTGAAAGTGATACGAATATTTGTTTGAAAATGCTCCTCTGAAATAGGTGGAATATCAGTATTTTTATTTCGGAGGGCTTGTATGATCAGAGGTGAATATTTTTTTAAGAGGTTCTTTATGACTGGGCATGAATTCCGTTCCATTCCATGAATACTTGGTGTTACAGGGCTTATGTGACGACGAAGCTTTTTTTTTCCACATTGGAGGGCTTATATGTGAATTTTTTTTCTATTTGAGTGCGTCTATGACAAGGGTGATTTGTTTTATGTTAATTGGCGTGTATGACGTAGAAGAAATTATTTTTATTTTAGACCTATATATTATACAACGGCAACAGTTTTTTCAGAATCGTGGTGGTGTTTTCGCCACGCCTCCTGCTTCCCTGTAATTCAAGATTGGGATGTCACTCGAACTTCCTTCAAAATGGTGGGAAGTTCTTTTCATGCGGAAAACTGCCTGCACGAGGTTGCTCTTTCTTTGGGGTTAAGTTGCTGTTTTCTTTTGGGTTAGGTTGCTGTTTAGGTTGCTTTTTACCGTTGCCGAATCCTTACGCCATTGGATTTAACAAAATGGCTTTGGTTTGTGTTCCGCCATGGTCTGTTTGTTGTTGTTGGTGGGAGGCGGAGAGGATCTTGCTTCCGTATTTACTGATTTTAGAGGGGCTTGAGTCCTGATCCGTGCATTTTATAGGGTCTCCATTCCAATCCCTGTCATGTGAAGGATTCAATTCAGGTGATTGTAGAGGGTCTCCACCTCACCTCTTGATCTCCTAATTCCAGCTGATCTCCGGATCTGCTCATTTTAGGGGATTGGAGTCTCACGCATGTATAATCTTTTTAGAGGATCCTCGACCCACATCCGTCTGGTTGTTGGTTGGATCCCTTTCTCGCTTTAGGAGCCATTTATTTCGAGGGTCTTGCCTCGGGATACGTTCGTTTGAGAAATTCTCCTTTCTCGACCTGCTTTGGAGGACCACCTTGCCACTGATCTTACTGATTAACTCCACCTCGCCTCATAATCGGCATTTCATGAATGAACATAAGCTGAGAGGGCGCTTCTGGTGGCAATACGCTTCGTTTGGTTGCGTTTGTGTGTACTGTATGTTGCTGCCTTGCAGGTTTAGGCCTCTGTATGGCTGAGAATGTTTTCAGTTTCCAGTTTGTTGGCAATGAAGTATATTGAATGAACATAAGCTCTGTTGTCTCGCAGTGGAATCAGTCTTTTGTAGACAGGAAGTTAAGGAATTGAATATAGGGAATTAGTATTATCATTTTACACATTTCAATGTGTCGTTTTGTTTCGTCTGTGGGCGACTTCATGTTTATTTTCCATGTAAATATTGTAATATGCCAAAAGGCTCATTTCCTGAATTGCGTCAACGGGCAACCACTTTTGAATGTTCTTGAGATGTGCAGGAGATTGTGAAATGACAGAAATCACGGCAAGGAATTGGCAAATAACCACACCAAGAAACTAGTGCACTCCATTTTTTAAGGTCTAACCAAATATAGGCCAGGATAGGCGCTACGCAAACCCAGAGTTCGAACATTTGGCGTATAGCTTCTTTGTTCTTAATATTTTTCTTTAATAGTAACAGTGTCAAAGGAAATTTCTGCGATCGAATATGGCTGACGGACTGGTTTTGTGTCCGTGGTTGGGTTGATCAGGAGGGGTTACCTGGTTGATGGGGGTAATGGCGTAGGGGAATGGAGCTGCATGACATTCGAGGTGGCCTTAATGTGGGTAGAGGTAAGTGGGAGGGACTTTGTTGGTGGGGGGAGGGGGAGGCTGAGAGTGGAGGTGATGGTTGGTGTTGCGTTAATGTGAATGTGAAGGCGTTTTAACGTTTGTGCTTAGAATTCGTATTATCTTCCAGGACGTGAGGAATTCCAAGTGTTCCTTGACTTGTTTGGCATCGCAGTGAGATTAGAATTACAGAAAAAGGATTTGTTTCGCCAGTGAGAAGTTACGAATTGGTGGACTGTGAAAAATAGTGTTATGGCTGGATATCCAGTGTTTTATGTGGTGTTTTATGTACCGTACAGTGCAATAGATCAATAATGTGAATACATGAATTACGAATATATTATTTTACTCGGACCAGGAAGAGGACCGTCAAAAGCGTAAGTTGAATGGATATATTTAGTTTTTATCTGTGAATTTCTAAGTTGTTTTTTTTGTGGCATTTTTAACATACCTGTCTTTGTTATTTTACCATTTTTTCCTTCACTGTCTTTCTCATATTCTCAATTTTAATAAATATTCGTTAACCATAATATACGTGTTCAGTTTTGTAATTCTTGCTTGGATTATTGTGCAAGACCAATTGCTTTTAAGAAAATGTCTCTCTTGCGCAGTATTTCTGTAAATAACCGTTGACGTTATAGAAGTCCATCGCGTAGGAAGAGAATATTTGGAGGAATTTCTTGTTTTCCTCAATGAGATAATTATGGGTGTAGCCTCTCTCTCTCTCTCTCTCTCTCTCTCTCTCTCTCTCTCTCTCTCTCTCTCTCTCTCTCTCTCTGTAAGAGAATGGTCGGTGCTTCTTTGCAAATACTGTTGGGAACAGTTACCAAACAACAAAAGTGAAAGACTGTAAAAGTTGTGTTTTGTTGGTGGCTCGGACTTGTGAATGTCTGTAGTGAGGTTTGTATGTTAATGCAGTTGGCTTGTTTACGTCAGAGAAGGAGAGATGGGAGGAGTGAGGTGAACTCGCTTACCCTATGAGGAAAGTGGTTTAGTTTAGTGTGCTGTTTTTTATCCGTTCTGCTGTCATCTGTGGTTTGCATGGGCAAAGATTTTCGTCTCCTATTTATTAACTCGCTCTTGCGGAGGTAGGTGTATTACCTAAGTGGTTGATGCTTAAAAGTTTAGCATTATTGTTATTACGGGGCGCGAACGGAAGTGGGAACATATTTTTTTGTTGTGGTATGCCTTATATATATACATATATATATATATATATATATATATATATATATATATATATATATATATATATATATATATATATATATATATATATATATATATATATATATATATATTATACTGCTGGTTTCTGTTGGTTGCAAGTTACCCAGGTGATTATAGCGATTGCTTCACGATAAGTATGGGAAAGACCTTGTGTAGCTACCGTTGCATGGCATGGTTTCGTCATGACATGGTTTTGATCTAAGGGCCGAATATTAGAACAATTTCTTCCGTATACGGAGGGGGGAGGAGGAGAGTTGGGAGTGAATGGGAATGGTGGAATCAAGGAGGATTCTTTTGACACTATCTTCCTGTGGACGGAGGTTGTTTGTTAGTGTGTGTGTTTGTTATAAGGTTACTGGTGGATTCAAGTGAAACTGAAGGCGCAGGACATGGCCTAAAGACGGTGAGTATTAGATTTTGCGAGACGTCGATTGAGTGATTTTGTGAACTAGCGGGGAAAGTCGTGGTCATAAGGTTATGTGTTATTACTTGCTGATGTTTGAAAACCTGAATTACTTTCGTCCATGCATCAAATACACGAAATGTGCCCCTTATTTAGGAAGCAGTTTCGATTCATGCGAAGGTTATGCAAGAAGTGTAGTCAGGGCGACCCGATGTATTGAAGGACGTGACGTCTAATCAGTCTTCGGGTTTATTCACTTTAACCATGTGATCCTGGAATACGGCAGTGCAATCTGGAGAGAGAGAGAGAGAGAGAGAGAGAGAGAGAGAGAGAGAGAGAACCATTGAAGCCTAAACAGCCAGCCGGAAGTAAGCAGATATTTAAGGAATTCGCCCATCCCGCTCTCGGAACAAGTTGATTGTTCCCAGGTTGGGGGTTGTGAGGGTATCAGCTGGAGTTCGTGCGCGCGTATGCTGTTATGTCTCCCCCTTCCCCTCCCCCCACCTTCCCCTCCGGCGATTAAGAGAGAGAGAGAGAGAGTTGGGGTACGTTGTCGTGTCTGGTGGTGGTTGGGACAATTCCGTGAGGGGAGTGTGATGGGGGTGGGCGCGTGGGGGGGGTTACTGGTTTGGGGTTGGATTGGGTTGGGATGTTATAAGCTATAGTCCGCAGTCATGTGAAGAGAGGCCATGCCGTATCTTCCGCTCGTGGATCTATTTTCTTATTTGCCTTTTGTTGTCTGTGATCTTATTCAGTATTGCGTTGAAGATTCATGCTTGTATTAAGTACGTATGCTCCTCTAATGGTCGTGCTGAACGCAACTAGTTTATCCCGACACGTATCGGATATCCGTGCTTCTGATGTGTCCAGTCCAATATCTCTCTCTCTCTCTCTCTCTCTCTCTCTCAAAAAGACAGAGGAAGGGTATTTTGCAGTGCTACAGAGAATGGGAGAGGTAGAGGAGAGGTACGTCTGGTTTAGTGGGTCGTTGACAAGTTGTTACGTTCTTTTTTAACTTTGGAGAGGAATATATGGAAGGGATGGAGGGACAGGTACCGTCATCGAAGGCCGTGCCGAGATCTTCAGTTTCCTTTTAAATTCTGAATTGGTTGTCGAAGCATTTAAAACCTTGTAGTAATTACAAGTAAGGCTTTAGCTCCGAGGACTTGTACATTCTCATGGCCGTGTGGCTGCTGGCTTCCCGGTGGGCGATGGGTACAAAGTGTTTTCTACTCCACCTTCTCTTCTTCCTTCCAACCCCTCTCCTTTTCTTCCTGCCATCCATCCTCTCGGTCTCTTAACTTACCGGTTTTTAGGGAAGTTTAGAGCCTACATTTTACTAGGATAGATCTACTCGATTTAGTGAACCGTTGTGAAAGATATTGTTTGTATGTCTTGATGTTTAAAAATGCAGCCACTACTGGATCAGTTTTGGGAAAGGATTTTAAACGGTAAAGTTAAGCGTCCAAATTAAATCTATTTATGAAACCGTGATGAAACTTAGTACGCGATGCATAATACGTGAGTGATGCGCGAGATTTTTTCTCGGATTAAAATTCAGTTGATGTGAATTGTAAGGGCCATTTAAATTAAACTGATTGTTAGCGTTTGCATCTTCGTTTATCTGCGAGGAGTAAAGGAGAGTATGTGTGTAAGTACATACATATGCGTGTGTGTGTGTATGATCGCATCAGTTAGGTTTTTTATATACTTGTTGGTAATGTACCGTGAGTACTTCACACATTTATGTAAATACCCACTTAATGCGGTTACGTAGTGATAAGCTGACATGTCGCCATCGATATCTGCTACACACAGAGGCTTGGTGGTGTTGCGGCTGTTCGTTTCTTGGTGAAGCTTTCCGCTATGAGCTGTGGTGGTTACATCGTCAAAACATTGTTTCAGTTAAATGGTGGTCAATACACGATTTTGATAGCGTCTTTTGAGTTAGTACTCGGCTGAATGTGTAGGAAAATAAAGTGGACCGGTTTTCCTCCTAATGTAATAAGTATATGTTTTTTAAATGGCCAGACGGCTAAATTCCAGAGTCGGAGGAAGCTTGGTGGGGCAGAGTTTGGTTCTCTCAATTGTCAGCCTTGGCTCTGGTTATTCCCAGGCTCGGCCTTCGGACTGGAGTTTTTTTATGCTCTCTCTCTCTCTCTCTCTCTCTCTCTCTCTCTCTCTATATCTATCTCTATATATATATATATATATATATATATATATATATATACCACAGTATATATGTGTGTGTGTGTAATATTTAATAATAATTTATCGGTAATCTCTCCTCTGTAATATAATTATATATATATATATATATATATATATATATATATATATATATATATATATATATATATATATATATATATATATATATATATTTAAACATAACCTCGCGCTAAAGCTGAGTCTGCCAAGACTACGGACAGTAGCATGTTTTTGGCGAAGGCTCGGGTTGGAAGTTGGTCTTAGGTCGTCGAGATCAGTTTCAGGGTGCTGATTGACCCCTGCCTGTTGGAATTAGCGATAACGATCGGCCAAGTTTTTTTTTTCAGACTTTAAAGGGAAAGTTTTCCATGGTTTGTGTAGGCTGGCCAACCTTTGGGTTTGACCTTAGGTGGTGAGTAGGAGATGGGTCAACCTGTGGTTTGATGTCGTTGTGTTTGAGGACGTTTGAAAGTTGAATGTTGTTCAATCTTTCACCCAACCGTTCACCAAAATTCCAATTTCTATTGGAAACTAATCAACGGGGTTTGGAATTAGGTTGCTAGTCCCACGCCCCCAAAGTTTCCGACAGCTTTTATCTTTCTTGTGTGGTCACCCATCCAAATACTTATCCTTTGTCTCAGAGACCTCTTGCAGTTCGACATGAGCTTGAACTGTTGACCCACCTTACACTGACGCACTTTGAGTGCCTGGGTCGTATGGTTTCCTGCTAAGATGGATTATATGTGCTTAATCTTTTCTATTAGTGACTGTCCCTCCTCCCCTCAGACTGCTCAGTTTCCCATAATTACTCAACAGCAGGAGTGATGCGTCATGTTTCTTTCTTCCAGTAAACATTCAAACTTTGACATTCCTTCAGACCTTTTGCTTTCTGTGAGCCATGTCATCTTGCAAGAAGTGGGCGTTTCTCTCCCTTTTCGAGCTGAGGCTCCATCGTGTGATACCCAATCTCTCTCTCTCTCTCTCTCTCTCTCTCTCTCTCTCTCTCACACTCACACACACACACACACACACACACACACACACACACACACACACACACACACACACACACACACACACACACAAAAGCCTTAGTTAGGGGAGTTAGGCGGTTAATGAGGTACCCACACTCTCTTCTCGTCTCTTTGGCATTTGTGTCCGGAATATCCCTTTCGGAAACAAATGCGGCAATTGTCGGTTCTTTTATTAGACACTATTAGGCTACTTATAATATTTTGCTGTCTTTGTTCTTTAAGCTTTCAATGCTGACGGGCTCCTCCGAATGATGAAAACCTTAACGGCTGCCATCGTCGTTCCCCAGGTGGCATGAAAAGGATCGAGCAGAGTTGATTAAAAAGGCCAGTCGGAAACTGCCAGTCATACTTGCGAGTCATGGAAAACTCACGTTTGGTGACATAGGCTAAACCCGCCACTCACTGGACACCCAGATGGGTTCTGATTGAGATGGCGGATCTTCTTCAACAGGTGATTGCGAATGAATGCTGGTTGATAAATTGATTGGATGCTGGCGCTCTTTGTGCCCTTTGCCAACTGATGACGTCACGCCCCATGACCTCGAAAAGTCGAAGGAAAGTTTGCTCGAATGTACAGTAGGCTATGCCCGAAGGTGTAAATGTGCGTATCGAATCAAAAGCAGATTGCATAGATGGGTTCCTATTTAAGAACGAAAGCTCAGACTGATGTAAGTTGCCAGCTGGATGTCAATTGGTTTGATCAGCCTTCATCTCAAACCTCTTACAGAATGTGATGTTCTTTCCTTTCCTCTGTCACCCGAACGTGCTGTGCCCGTGCCCAAATCCCGTCTCAAGCCTCCTCACCGAAAACAAGTTAGAAACATGCCGAAGTTTCTTCGTCGCAGTCTAGTTTTATGTACAGCGTAGAATGCTGTATGATCCGCTACCCTTGAAACTTTCTGCCACGGCCCGGTGGTGGCCTGTCTTATAAAGTTGCCAGACACACTATCATGGCTAACTTTAACCTTCAATAAAATAAAAACTACTGAGGCTGGAGGGCTGCAATTTGGTATGTTTGATGATTGTATGGTGGATGATCAACATACCAATATGCAGCCCTCTAGCCTGAGTAGCTTTTAAGATTTGAGAAGTGCAGACGGACTGACAAAGCCATCTCAATAGTTTTCTTTAACAGAAAACTGAAAAATAGTGCTAGTCGTTTAGCGTACCCATATAGCCTAGGCTAATTCACTTTGTTGGGTTCTTGGTCCTCGTGGCTGCCTGAGTGTATAAATAGCCCTGTTCCCATGTAGGCTAAGGCCGTTTCCGATTAAAGACTAAATATCCCTGTGGCATTCCACCTACACGCGCGCCGGTCAGCTGACCAGCAGACTAAAAGTTGAAGAGGATAGGCCCTCGCCTCTGGGTCACGTTATGCAGATAATGCTGATAATTCTGCCCGTGGCCAGTTATCAGGTTGGCCAGCCTTGATAAAAGTGGTGCCCGATAATATCGATAACCTCAATGATGGCTGGTCCTTCCCCTTGGGGTTATCATCGAGTTAGCTCATGGTTTCCAGCCAGTCAAAATGGCGACTTTGTGTACTGCCAGATTGATTTCATTTCATGTTAAATACGTTGATGCAACTTAATAAATGAATGTACCATGTAACGTTAGAAATGACCGTACTGCACAAGGAGGGCAAATCCCGATCCTTGGGACATTTGGTAGCAGCCTGAATCTTAGATCAAGGTATCTGCAGTCTGGAGGCTTGCATAAGGAACAGGGTAGCCACGGGGTAACGACGGCATTTTTAAACATGTTATTTATTGTCCGTAGACTTGGTAGCAAATGATAAATGTTGTATATGGCTATACATTCCAGTTGATTATAATGATATTTTGCTTAAATTGGTTGTTCCAGAGGTATCTGAGGTATCTTTAATTAAGTAAAATTTGTTTGTTTCGTCTTGTCATCATAGCACAGAGTATGCGTTCCGAGTTCTGTAGTTTTTCTTTGGTGTTTTCATTGATGGATTCCATTCAGCGTTCTGTCAGATTTACTAGCAGTAATTCTGCTCCACTACCGACGGTTTGCTGGTCAGCCATCTTCATTTTTAATGTGGTTTTGCTCTCATTTGTTACAGATGTTAGATTGATCACCCTTATTTAAACTATTATGTAAATTGATGATATGTCGCGGTTCATTGTAATTGTTACTGGTGTTGCATTTCGCTGCCCTTTTGTTAGTGCTGTCTGATGCTGCTTAACCATCCCGTATCTCTATCGCTCCCAGGGGCCAGCACAGCCTCTATATATAGAAGTCAAGCGCTTAAGGGAGAGAGGGCGGTAAGCCCCCCGCCTCGTCTTCCAAAAGGCGCTATCTAAGGCTCTTCCCTGAAATTTCATACTTGGAGTGAGCTAGGGTGGGGACGTGGTGGGTGATCTCTATTGATTTTGAGGTCAGCGTTCAAGGTCAGTCTCTCTCTCTCTCTCTCTCTCTCTCTCTCTCTCTCTCTCTCTCTCTCTCTCTCTCTCTCTCTGTTGTTTCGTAATAATGATGATTAAGATGCGGTTATTATCCAAAATCTTATACTCTGGGAGTGAATTGTAACTGCAAACTCTGGTAGGAGGATTCGTTGTAGTGTCCAGCAATTTTTCTCGTTGCTCTCCCACTATTCATAGGAAACCGACGACAAGGGCATATTGTTCTGATTAATGATTTTTATTGAGAAGACGCATCCTAGCGGATAAGGAAAACTGGTAAAATTGACTAAAAGTCCCATTTCTAATAGGAAATATGGGTAAATTCTAAAGCCGAATACTACTGTAATAGTCAAAAGAAATGTTGAAATGTCTATCGTCATTCAAATTGGTCATTTCATATGTATCTGAGAAAAAGGACAAGTTAGGTGAATACCATGACGGGAAGGATTGCCAGCCTTTCAAAAATTGGCAGGTGGTAAGGGATTCGGGCTAAAGGACGCTTGGTGGGAATAATGTAATACGCTTCCACGGGGAAATTGTTCACTTCTCTGAGAGAGAGAGAGAGAGAGAGAGAGAGAGAGAGAGAGAATCTCGGTATCTGGGAAACTCAGCTTGAATGTAGGTCAGTGTCTGCTTTTTGGGGGAGGGTCCCGCCGCTTGGTCCTTGCAGAGAGGTAAAGGGGGGGCCGGTTGTGCAGCATCATCATCGCTTTTTATGTCTGGGTTTTGAAATTTTGGATCTCTCTCTCTCTCTCTCTCTCTCTCTCGTATTGATTTGGTCCTTGCTAACCCGAATATAGTCATTTGCTTTTGGTTGATCATAGTTCTCGATATTAATTGTTGTGTGCGTGAGTGAGTGTGTATTTATATATATATATATATATATATATATATATATATATATATATATATATATATATATATATATATATATATATATATATATATATATAAACACACACACATATATGTGTATCAATATTGGTGCATGTAATAAGCTTTCATGATATATATATATGTGTGTGTATGCGCTGTTGTGTGCTACGAATTTTCTTAATAAAGATTGGCTTAGGATCCCAATAGAAGAGTTCAAGAAAAATCCGCCAATTAAAAGAAGTATTGGAAAAGTATGTTGTTTCTAGAGCACAAGACTTTGGGACTTGTGAATTTTGCTCTCTCTCTCTCTCTCTCTCTCTCTCTCTCTCTCTCTCTCTCTCTCTCTCTCTCTCTCTCTCTCTCTGAACGGTATTACACATTTGTTATTGAAGTTGATTCGCCTAAAAATTGATCCAACACCTGGTGGTTAGCAGACTGCGGTTGAATGCCGGACTTCAGTATGAAAACGAATGAATTATTGCTTACTGAAATCAATGTATTTTCTCAGACTTTTATTCGAGTAGCACAATCGAATTGGAGAAAGAAAAGAGAGAAGTAAAGATAGACCCTGAGAGAGCCTCGTCTAGGTAATCTTACTTCCAGTGGAATGAAACCATTATTGAAGGGCGTTCTCTCTCTCTCTCTCTCTCTCTCTCTCTCTCTCTCTCTCTCTCTCTCTCTCTTATCTTCAAAGGCTCTCTCTCTCTCTCTCTTTAGTCTTATCTTCAAATAGGCAAATAGTATAGCCTAAGATAGGGTTTATTTATATATATATACCAAATATATAATATATATATATATATATATATATATATATATATATATATATAGAGAGAGAGAGAGAGAGAGAGAGAGAGAGAGAGAGAGAGAGAGAGAGAGAGACCTTTTAGCGTTAATCATATACTGTTTTCATACTGACCCCATCCATGACTCGATGCAGTGACACCAGACAATTAAGATTTATTATATTTGGTTAAAGGTGCGGGTATTACTACATTTGAGGTCAAATATCCTACAAAGTTAAAATGTGCTTTGATGTTTTTTATGTAATTCTAAACTATCCAGTTTACTGGGATCCTTTGCAGTTGTAGGTGAAATAATAATATTCGATTTTTTCCCAAACCAGAAAATACCATGAAATATTACTAAAATATTTATGTTCATTTACTGGATAGAAAAACAAGATATTAAAACACCCAATGGAATACTTAAGCTATCATAAACACCTTCAGTGGTGCAGTGGATAAAGCTCGTTCGCCTTATCAAAATACAATGCCTGGCACAACCTGTTTGCCACCCCATTTCTCATAATCGAAATCAGACCACAGCCTGTCGTAAAGTCGTGGATCCGTGATTAGGGGAATTGAAGCACTTCAAACAGCAAACACCCCTTGGTGTTATGTCCTCGAGAATGACGGAAGAGAGGACGGCAAGAGATGTAGGGTCGGTCGGTCAGACCCCTACTTCTGGGTGGGGACTGGGTCACATCAACGTTGGTCCTTTTGGCGCTCTTCGTCCCCGTGGATTTGAATTTCTGCCCTAGACGGTTGGTTAGCGAATGGTTTCTCTCTCTCTCTCTCTCTCTCTCTCTCTCTCTCTCTCTCTCTCTCTCTCTCTCTCTCTCACACACACACACAAAAAGCCCTTAAAAATTCAGTTTACTTCTATGTCTAAGCAGTGAATTATGTAGGTAGTTGCTAGACGATTGTTGTGGGATCCAGCTAAGTTGTAGAGAGAGAGAGAGAGAGAGACTAGCATGAGTTTTTATTCTATTGCTCTGTCAAGGTAAATACCACCAAGTTGGAAAGGCCTTCGACGAGGTAATCCTCAGCCCCCGTGTGAAACCATTCTCTCTCTCTCTTTCTCTCACCTGAGAAGTAACACAACTTGTAGTTTTATACATTTTCACCATACAGTTCATCTCTCCCCACCCTCAAGGTTTTCAGAAACATCCAATAAAAGTGTTAGCAAATGCCGCAGGGAAGTCAGGCATTGTACGTAAGGGCTCATATACTTATAACAGTGATGAAGTCCATGCAATCTGTTTTAGGTCATTTGTCCTTCCTTTCTTAGAAGACTGTTCTCCGTTCTCCGTCCAGGATTCAGACCTACTCTCTGGGTTTGAAAGTGGACGAAAGTTGATTTTTTTTGTAAAGTGCAGGTTTTTGTTCGAAATCAAATTCAGCCATCTCTACCGTGATATCCGAGTGCATTATATTTAACAGTATTG
>NC_089788.1:27366474-27411474 GCF_040412425.1 Macrobrachium rosenbergii | reverse complement strand
GGAGGCTTGATGAGGGCCATTTAAGGAAGGCTGTGTGCAGAACATAAGGATAAGATTCTGGATGTTTAAGGAAAGCAATATTTTGGGGAATTTAAGGAAGACAAGATTCTCGTCTTGTGGTGGTCAAGATTTTTGGCATTTAAGCTAGTCCAGGTTTCTCTTATCTTACAGGATGGGAGGTTGAAATATATGGAAAACTAAGACATCTGCAAAATCTTGGAAAAACCAATTTTAGGAAGTTTGTATTTTTACATTTTGTGAGGAATTAATGTTGGGCACTTGAAAGCCTCTATGTATTCAAGTATTTATTACCCTGTTTATATGTACTGTTATGTTAAGGGTACAAGTTAGACATTAGTAAATACCAGTAAATGTGTAATTTGGAATTTATGAATGACTTTAGCAAAACATAATATTTAGGGACATAGAATAGAATCTAGTGTAATGGACAGCGAGTCGCAATGAAGTCAAAGAAGCCAACAGAATGAGTGAACTAATGACGAATTAGCTGTTCAATCATGAAATGGCATCAAACTGTTTCAGGGCGTAGCTTCACAAAGGGAACTGGGAGCCAAGAATGTGGAAAGACCTTGGCACTAAGCCTGAGACTATGTTATAGGATTACTAGAAGGCTCTGGAAGGACGGGATACTAAACCCCCCCCCCTTCTTTTTCCCCAGGATCGGGTGAACAAAATTTTTAACAAATTTTTTTTGCGTGCCAAATGGACCTAGGTAAGGTATTTGGCAACGCAAATGAATTTTAATGCATTAAATGTGATAGATTTTTTATGACCCAAAATTCGATTTTGGGTCGTATTTTTATTATGACCCAAATTCGATTTTGGGTCGTAATGCCAGGTTTCCAAGCTGACATCATATTCTCTTTCTTCCATCTTACTTTTCCATCCTCTCCTAACAATTGATTCCTAGTGCAACTGCGAGGTATTCCTCCTGTTACACGTTTCAAACCCTTTACTGCCAATTTCCGTTTCAGCGCTGAATGACCTCATAGGTCCCAGTGTTTGGCCTTTGGCCTAAATTCTATATTCAATTCAATTCTAAGCTAATAAAGTACTCTTTTTTTTTTTCATCAAACCAGTTTGGTTTGTTGCATGTTTCACGGTATATTGTAAAAATTGATTTTGGAGGCAAATGTTTCGTAATTTATGGGAATTATTGTTTATTGTGGCTTGTTGCACTTTTCACTGAGATATGAGGATCAAACCTGCGTGAGGCCTTCCGTAGATAGTGCACTGTAAGCATTCCTAAATGTGTTTGCAGCGTCCCTTTGGCTCCTGGCTGTATCCACTTTTCAGCTTTTTACTTCACATACATTTCTGCTCCTTTTCTACTGTCGTGCTTTCTTTCTTCAATCTTAATGTCCAAAATCCCCAACTGTTACTTCTTATCTCTTGTGCTTCAGTTCTTTTACTTTCTTGATTTTTATAATTTGTCTAGTGCTCGGCGCTTTACTTTATAGCCTAAAATTTCATAAATCAATTATGAGTTAGTCAATTTTCTTCGCATTGTTGATTGGCTCACATCTCTCATAAATTGAATTTAAGAATAGGGCATCTATATTGGTTTTGCGTTTATTTTTAATGTATTTATTGACAGTGGAGTAAATAGGTTCCCTTGATAAGCAAACATTATCCGTATTGTTTTGTAAACAAAGGTTTCCCCATCCTGTTGTCTTCAGAGTGCGTTTGGCTGGATATTGCCAGCTTTGAGCTAATGCAAACGTAGATCCGGTTTCCATCTGGTTTACCTGAACATTTGATCCGTCTCGACGCCTGTCAATCCCTACCCAAGAAGGAATTGAGCAGTAGGTCATCCGACTTGCCCCTGCCAAGAAAATACCCACGATTGGAAGTAGTTTTTATAATGCGAGGGACGTATCCTGTTTAGTTTTTTAATGCTGGCAACATAGTCCAGTTGAAGCACAAGTCATATTTCATATGTTGATGGCACTTCATGATTGGTGTTTGTGGCCTGTGGACGTCTTTGAAATAAAAAGAATGACTTTACTTTTAGGTTTTCATTCAAGATCCTTATGTAGGCTACGTTCCTTCTCATTTGTTCAAAATGAATTAGTTTCGTCCTCTCGTGCAGTGAACACCTGTCTAGAGGGTTAGCCTAATGATTTTGAAATGTAAAGTAACGATTCCAGCGAGGACGTGGAACTGTCTCTGCAGATGTGAAGACACACTCCAATTATCCCAAATTAATTGAAAAGTGATGAAGTACACAAGTGACGAGCGGTAACAAGTCTGATGCACAAGTGATTTTAAGTAGCATTAAGCTATATAGAAAAATGATTGATGGAAACATACCAAATCATAATAGAAATTGCTCGGCTTGAACAGTAATTTCAGTCGAAAAAAAGGAAAACTTACACAGTGATTCCAGTTGATAAAAGTTGAAGAAGATGCAAACCTGACAGAAAAGTTCTCTGTGACCTCACCAACGTTACAGTATTAGTATGGAGTACAAATTAGGAAAGTACCTTGTTGATATTCTTCATTCGTTTGTTGGCACCATTTTTGATGTCAGTACAGAGAGCAGGGTAGGCTTGGTAAATTAAATAGTGTGCAAGTTAATGGTGAGGCCAGGCTTGTGAGTTTTGATGCTCCAGTATTCACAAAGGTACCTAGTAATCATCTGGTAAAACTTATTATCTAATGCCTTAGAGAGCAGACAGCTCGATGTGCCGTTTTCCAGGAACGCTCCAGTAGAATTTATTGAAATGTATAAAAGAATGCAAATTTCAACTCAACGGGAAATTTTACACTCAAAATTTTGGGTATGGATATATGGACCCCTTTGTCCCCAGTTTTGAGCAGTTGGTATATTTCTTCATATCTACAAGCTGTAAAGAACACTTTTGCTGATACTCAAGGGTGAGTTATCAAATCCTTTGTTAGTCGTGAAAAATTTTATATTGGTCGAACTGGAAAATCATTAGGAAAGAGAATAGAACTGCAAAAAAATTGTATAAAACATGCACAGGAGAACTATGTTTTGTTCATGTTAGTGAAAACTATTGGACAGGGACTACAAGGCAGTTTAGTCAAATAAGCCGGAAAGAAACAGTGTCGAATTCAGTTCTGTGAAAGAAATTTGTGATAAGTGTGTGAATATCATTCAAAGGAATGTGTAAACTCGATCCATTAATTTTAACACACACACACACACACACACACACACACACACACACACATATATATATATATATATATATATATATATATATATATATGTATATATATATATATATATATATATATATATATCAGGCCTCTTGAAAATGTCCAAAGGACTAAATTGGAAGCTGGGCAGGATTTGTACCGTTTTTCATTTTCTCTGTAGTACATCTGCATATATACTTCATATGCTGTAATCTAGCATTTTAATCCTTTTCTTAAAAGGTGGTACAGATATAACACGTCTAGGATGAAGAGATGTGTAGATCTGAATCTGTTTGAGTTTATGAAGGTGAAGGTATACCGTCAGGATTTGTTTTCTTCCAGGAGGTAATTGTGTACTGTTCGTAATAGGGGACAAATTACAGTCATGATTTCTGTACTTTGGATGACAGTATTGACCTGGAATATATTAGGCGGTGGCTATCTGGAAGTCTGCCTTGCTGGATTTGGATGATCTTATTAATGCAAGTATTCAGGAGGGTTTTGTCCACGATGTCTGCCTTCCAGTGCCCTTCTGGCAAGTTCATGTTATGTTTTTGACCTACGGTGGCTCATTCAAGAATCGTTCTTATGTAGGGACAGGCACTTTGAAGTTGTATAGATGACCAAAAATCTCGTTAGTGGACGAAAATCCCCGAGTGTTAGACTAAATCTAAGTGATCCTGTTGGTTCTTATATCTGTGATAAAGAATGTTGCGTTTGCCCCATATAAACTTTTTCACAATCCCTGCTGAGAACTTTGTAAATGCAGGATTAAATTTCTCCTAATTCCCAATGGCTTTTTAATATGAACATAACAAATTTGTTTTAAGGTTTGATCCCCTGTACGTATGTGAATTTGCAGTTTTCCAGATGCAGTCGAAATTCATAATTTATTAACGGTTGTGTCTTTTTGAAAAAAAAAAAAAAACAAATAGCTGGGCGAGTTTTTTACAGATGATATAGAATTCTTTCCCTAAGTACAGTAAAAGATTACAAGCTACCCCATTCTTTACTGTAATGCCTTGACTACCATGATAGCTGAGAATATAAGATATATATATTATATATATATATATATATATATATATATATATATATATATATATATATATATATATATATATATATATATATATATATATATATATAATGTGTGTGTGTATGTATGTATGTATGTATGTATGTATAACTGAATCATGACAATATGGAACGTGATGAATATACAAATAAAGACCAAATCACGAAGGAAAGAGAAACAATGGAGTGTTGCAAGGCCTTTCGACTTAAAGTCCTTCACTTAGCAGACTTTGCAAAGTAAAGGACTATAGGTCGAAAAAGCGTTGCAGCACTCCATTGTTTCTCTTTCCTTCACTAAATGGACTTTGTCTTTATATATAATATTATATATATATATATATATATATATATATATATATATATATATATATATATATATATAATATAATGTGTTGTTTTTATATGTATATATATATATATATATATATATATATATATATATATATATATATATATATATATATATATATATATATATATATATATATATATATATACAGTTCCAGATATTTAGTAGTAGCTCATATTTTCATCGCGTACTGATAATCTTGCCATTGATATCATCATTGGTGCTTGTTATAAATTTAGTTGTAAAACCAATGTGTAGTGTGCCGCATCTACCAAGATGTTTATCTGTTTCAATTCTATAATGACTGACTCCTTATTTCATCCATATATTTCATGCGAAAAGTACTTTAATGATACAGAAAAGACAGGGGGATGCCCTGAACTGGTAAAACTTCAGAGGAATTAGATTAGGAAGCCAAACCGTAAAAATTTAGTGAAGGTGAAGTGATGCTGGTGAGTTTTACTTCCTGGTAGAGAGGTCAAGAGTAGTACTGTAGCAGTATTTATCACGAGGCAACTGCTGGAAGAGTACCATTCAAACTGAAAAGATGATAATAATAGCACATGTTTGTAGATATTGAGAAGGCACTTAGGTACCAAGAGAAAATGAGATGGACTTGACAAGGCCAGAGAAAACTGGAAACACTTCATTTTAAGGAAGTGTTGTTCTTCAGTGAAGACGATGGAAGGTATCGTAGGAACTTGAGATGATTGTTGATGTCCGTAAGTTCTTACCTGTTTATCTCGCTAATGGAGGAAGCTAATAAATAAGTGCAGAATGTGAAGTGTTTGGGATTTGATTTATGCAGATGACCAGTGGTCGACAGCAGAATCTTAGGTAGACGTTGTAGAAATGCTGGAAAGGTGGAAGAGCGCAGTGGAGAGCACAGGACCGAAAAATCATTGCGAGTAAAGCCAAGCTTATGTTGACTGGAATGGAAGCGAATGAATGCTTACTGTTTAACAAAGTAACAGATGGCTTCAAGAGAATGTTCAGGCCTTAGAGTTTTTTTTATGCCTAGTATAGGTTGGAAATGCAAATGGTTGAAAAAGAAGTAGGGAGCCATGTTGTGGTCTTTAGTGAGGTGTAATATTTCAGTTACCTTTGGGGCTGTAAGTCTTCAGGTAGCTGCAGGTTGGATGAAATGGAAGGATTGGCTACAGGTAAAAAAGATATCTCAAAGACAGAACGCCGAAACACTTGATAGTGGGCACTAGAATCGAAAATGGAGATTTGGAATAAATGCAACTATAATGTTAGGTTAACGTCCATTGTGTAATGGTAGTATTTAAAAGCTGGAAAATAGAAACATTTTGGACGTGATTGGAAAGGGAAGAGGAGGGGTTGGCTGTTGATATGGAAGTAATAGGACAAAGATGTAAGAATTTCCAGGATACCCTGGAAAAGTGTTGTGCTGTAGACCTTGACCTGGTCGGAATTCTGGCAGGAAGTGGCATTTGACAGATGAGAGTGGAGTGATCTCATTTCATGGGGAGAAAAAAAGAAAGGTCCCTTTTGCTATTGGCCTCTCGGTTTTTCTTGCCAGACCTAACTCTCCAAACCTTCCCCTCTTAAGACATTCTCTATAACTAAAGTTGTCTGATACCTCCTGTCCTTTTCTTATCCAAAAATTCTCGCTTTTTATTCTCCAAACATCCATGACCCCTTCAGAACTCCCCATTCACTTTTCTGATATGTCTACTCTCTTTCCATCGCCTTACTAATTGTCTGTTTCTCGTCCTTGTTGACAAATTCCGATTTTTCATTAAACTTCATTTTGTCAAGTATTTTTGCTCCCTCAATCATAGGTTTCATTTCCTTGTCGTGGCGCTCACTTGCTACTGTCCACCTACCCAGGGAGCAGAATTGGTCCTTGCGTCAGTACCATGGGTTCTGATTTCACCACACTGATACTTCGTCCTTTTCCCTCGCTGGCCCCAACCTCCTTCCTGTAACAACTCTTTCTTGCTGTTTTTCCGACTCGCATTTACTGTAGTCGTTCACATATGCCGTACTTAAACATTTTAACCACCAACATCAGCACCACCGTCACACTTCATCCACATTGTAATAGAACCTTCTTTTATGCATCACAGTGAGAGTCGTCTTTGTATGTGTTATCGCCTGGTACTTCCATCTCTGAAGCACATCTGCAGCAGTCTCCACCATTGCTATTCCCATTCTATTCCACTCTTCTTCAACATGACGATGATCATGACCCTCAATTTCACATCTGTCCTGTACTTTCGCTCAGTAGTTTTCTCTAATTTCTTCCTGCCTGTGAGGAGTGTCCAGACATAATCACAGGTGATATTCTCTTTGTTTTGTATGTCAGTTCTGTCTCTATCCTTCATGTATATTGATTTTATATGAGCGTCTAAAGTCGCGTTCAACTTCCTGCCCCCTGACGAATGAAGACTGGCAATACTCCTTCATAAGGACTAAAAGGCTTTCATTTTCAACACCAGACATCCTATCCTAGATTATGACGTCAAAAGCGACCTCGATCGGCCAACGTGTAGCTGTCTTTTTTTTTTTTATTATTATAAAATAAGTCGGTGATTGGTGGGGAAACTTTTGCGCTCCGTACTTTGGACTAATGAAGAACCATTCTGTTACTTGAGTAGCATTGCTTGACGGGGCTCATTTATTCTTTGTCATTAAAATACAGTAGACTTAGTTGATTAAGCAAGGGTAAGTCCTCGTCAGTATAAATCTGTCAGACTATAATGACAACATTTTTGTCTTTGCGGATCCTACTCAACTGGTTATCATCAGTCTGAATTTAAAGCATCAAAAAATGATTGTGTAAAGCGGCTGAGCAAGGGTAATATTAATAGAAAGCAAAAAATTTGAGGAAAACTCACTAGCTTTCAGGAACCCCCCCCCCCCCACCCCGAGCTCATCACGCGCGTGAATAGACCTCCTTTTCCTGGAATTTGCAACTGATCGCTGTTACTTCCTTTGCTTTCATCACCACCACGTCATTCCCGAAAGCTTCAGTACCGTAGTTTTGCCAGATGGAATTATCTTCCCCTGGTTCGTTATTTTCTTCTGCTGCTGCTCCTTATCACCTCCATCTTCTGAGGTATTTTCTCTCAATGTTTCTTCAGTATTGGTCCTTGACGTTTGAATCTCCTTCATTTATTTATTTTAAAAAGCCTTCATCAGTTTCATCAAGTGGTATTTCGTTATCATCTTCATATTTTGAGTCTTCGTTACTATTATTATTTTATTATTGTTGTTGTTGTTGTTGTTGTTCATGAGTATCTTCATCAATGAATTCTCCAATATCACCACAGCGGTATGAGTTAATTTTTTCTTAACCTTCACTTTCATTTCATTTTTATGGCTCTCCATTATCGCATATCCTTAATTTATATTCTTCCGATTTTACATTATCATTTCAAGCTTATGAGTCATCTTTATTTTCCTTCGATTCTCCATCATCATCATCATCTATTCTGAATCGTCATTATCATCTCCATCATCTGAATATCCATTTTGCTTGTATTTTCATTTTTTCACCTGATATTTCTTTATTGTATCATCTTCCGGTCTTTGTGATATGGGTTTTCATTACAGTCTTTGACTTTCTCCACTGATTCTTCAGTGTTTTTAATCAGATGTATATCATCTGGGAGTGTCCCACTTTATACAATTTAGGGACGACTTACTTTAATATTCGCAAATCATTAATTTCATCCGTCATTAGAATCTATATATTTATTTGAGTTGGTTAGAATGTCTCTACACAATTCAAATATATAGATTCTAATGACGGATGAAATGAATGATTTGCGAAAATTAAAGTAAGTCGTCCCTAAATTGTATAGAAGTGGGGAGGCTCCCAGATGATATACATCTGATTAAAAACACTGAAGAATCAGTAGAGAAAGTCAAAGACGGTACTGAAAACTCATATCATAAAGACCGGAAGATGTTACAATAATGAAAAATCAGATGATGGAGATGATAATGACGATTCAGAATAGATGATGATGATGATGGAGAATCGAAGGAAAATAAAGATGACTCATAAGATTGAAATGATAATGTAAAATCAGAAGAATATAAATTAAGGATATGCGGTAATGGATTGTTACACGATCGTGAATGTCCTGTAAATTGACTTGACCCATCTTGGTTTTCGTGGCTTCTTTCATTGTCTCGAGTCTTGTTTTTTTCTGGAGAGCTTCTTCGCTGTCTTTTTCTTTTGTAGGGCAAAGTCTGGCGGATTCGGCTCGTCCGATTTCGCCATGAGTAACACCATTGCTGACATCTGGGTTACCTTAGGTCCCCATTCGTTAGCATTGAGGGCCGTGATCTATTCAAAGTGGTCTTGCTGTCACCTTCTGGTCCAGCAATATTTTATTGACAACAGACTTTGAATTGTTTTATCGTCTGGGAAAGGCAACGTTAGACTTTCTTCCTGGCACCTTTCGTGGTATCTTCTCACTCTTGACTGATGTGGAAGCCTAATTTTTTTTTTTTTTTTTTAAACCGGATACCACCACTACTACTACTACTACTACTACTACTACTACTACTACTACTACTACTACTACTACTACTACTACTACTACTACTACTATTAATGGCCATCCTTTTGTCAGTTCAGATTCTTCGTATTCTTACTAACCTACAGTATTATATTATAACCCGTTGCTGCTAAGCTTTATTTACCTTGAAATAGATAATTTGTCATTTATATTAGTGTTCACTGGAAGATGCATGAGTAATTACAGAAGAAAGATGCCAGCTGTCTTGGTATTTGTTTAGTTGGCAAATGTTCGTTCAGCATTCCACATACCCAACATTGCATGGGTACGAATGCGGCGTCCTCTGTAGGCGGTCATTGCGGGTAGCACGTTGCAACCGGGCCAGGGTATGTATACCTGTCCGCTTGCGTACATCGGGCTCCAACATTGATTTGAATCGATGTTGATATTTGAGAACTGTGTCATTTGCTTGGCCCTTCGGTATCATTAGGACGCGTTGTCGTGCTGAACCAAGCTGGATTGATTTTTAGGATGAAATTTCCGATCTCCAAGTTTAAGAAATTGACTGATGAAATCTGTAGAATTTCAAGCAAAGATTAAAACGTTAAGGTACCTGGTACCCATGGGGCGGTATTAAAAGATTTCATATAATTTGTGTAGAGAAATTATCCGAGAGGGATATTTCTGCTGCTGCTGCTCTTATCACCCTCGTCAGTGACAGAAATTAATTCTAATGTTAACCGGGGACCCCCGTCATCGGCTCGCGTCAGTTATGCTTTACACATTTGTTTGGAGTGTCTGATGTGATGCTGTTTGTTGGTGCTGGGTGGCGACCTTTTCAATCTCTTGGCTGTGCCTCAGCCTCTTTCAGAGTGATATACCTGTTTCACATTTGGAGTCCATGTTTGAGGGTACACTTTGACTCTTATCATTTGCTCATTTATTTGTTTGCTGTTTAGTTTTCATGATGCTTCTGTTATTTTTATTTTGTATCTCTTATTACTTCTTTATTTTTATTTTGTATCTCTTATTAAAGATAATCCTCTCCTATTTTTTATTTCATATAAATGGTCATATATTCCTTAATTCAATCCCCCCCTTTTTACTTGGGCCTATATTCTTTACATTCGTAAGAATGTAATTCGTGCATTAAACACCAGCATGGTCGTAATAGTAGAGATGATAATTTATCGTTAATTATTCTTGAGTCCCTCTCACCCAAGTAGGTATAAAACATCTAAGAGGCCTCATCCATGTCCAAAACCGCTTTATATTATATTGAGTGTTTGAAATTCGTTTTTTCATCTTTTCAGTTCTTGTATTAACCTACTGAGCCGTCGGAATGCCATGCTTACATAGTTTAGCCTGGTTATGACGAAAGTGGCCTACCCAAAAAACAGGGGTGCATTTGGTACGATTTCAAAGATTGTCATATTACATGTACTGTAGGTTACTTTTTTTGACGTGGCACGGTACACTCTGTTAGGCGCGTTTAATTCAATTTCTCATACGGAAGAGCATCCCTTCAAGGCGCGCTGAACTTATTGTTAACATATTTAATGAACATTCTTTCAAGGGAAAGTTTTAATTCTTCTGTTGGGTTATTTTTCGTCTCCTGGGGGTTTTCTTTTATTTTTAGTGTGCGCATAGATACTTGCTATTTTCATAGGAGAGAGAGAGAGAGAGAGAGAGAGAGAGAGAGAGAGAGAGAGAGAGAGAGAGAGGAGAGGCTGTGGCTGTCCGTGAGGTGCCTTGGCTCTCCACAGCCTAGACCCGAAGTGAACCTTTAACCGTGTGGCTTACCCCCTCCCCATCCTTTGCTTCCCCCCGTAGCTCCCCTTTCACCAAGCCTGCTCTCTCCCCTCTCTGTCGCCGACCTTGGCGTCTTTTGTTGAAGGTCGACGTCGATGGGATTAAGGGGTCCTTTCAGGAAATGCTGTTGTTATTATTTCGCCCCTCAGAGTTGCACAGATCAACTTTGAAATCTCATCTCACCTCATAGGGCATGGCATCCCAAGTGTTCGGTGTTTAAGTATGCCCAGGTTATTTGGCAGAAGGTAGAATCCCTTCTGAGGTCATCGCTTTGTTTAGCTTGAGTAGGTGGCGTTCCTAAACCCGTTGTTTAGTAGTTTACAGAGTATTCTATGTATTTAAGTTAGATTATAGTTTCAATTATTGTTATTCTTGTAAAAAATAAAGCTCTTAGTGGTCACTTGAATGCATTCATATTGTTAGTCTCCAGGTACCATTGCACTTTTTGCTTCGTGAAAGTTTTATTAGGTATTCAGTTTCATTACTTTTTTTTCTTTTTTCGACCAGCACCTTATCACCATCAAGTGCTGTTGGCTCCAATACCCTTCCTCTCCACCCCGGTTGCGATCCTTAATAGACTTTCTTTACTTATTTCAAACTGACGTCTTAGATCAACAGAGTCGTCCAAACCAGTAACGTTAGCTTATTGTAATCGTGATTAATGCCCTAGCCACATCAGACCAGACCAGGATTATTTGTTTTATTGTTGTGTACAATAATCACATATCTAAAATCGCTATAGAACAGACACGTGCTGGCGAGCGGAGAGAGGATTGACGGTCTGAATCCCGGACATAATATCCAGAAGTATCTAAAAAAGGGAAGAAAACTCAACATAATTATCATTGTTCGTATACGTTTGGAAAGAATAGTAACATCGCTTCGTTACTTCTCACTAACGTGGTAAAATTACATTCGATCCCTTTTATATGAGTGTTAGTTGCGAGATAGACTAACTTACTTGTAATCCCGTGTGGAAAACGAAAACTGCTCGACGTTATCGGTGTTAATCTACATTCTTAAAAAAAAATGAGTCCAATTGCTGAGGAAGCCAGAGTAAGATGATAATCAACTAGGTACGAACGCAGTTTCTGTACTTTAACTGAGACAAAAACGAAAGGCAAAACACCTTCATGGTGGAATTCAAGTGATCTTTTAAACCCCACGTGTAAAAAGGCGTTCATTTTTCCAGTTTATCGGAAATTCATACACTTTCAATTTTTATCAAATGACTCTCTAAAATTAAATCTATGAAGTACTTGTTACTGAAGGACGGCGGAGTGCAAAAGTTGTGAGTAGGTAGGTATACAGTTGGAGCTGGTGATGTGACTGATAAATGCAGCTCTTGTGTACCATTGAAAATATCATGTATTTATTGGTTTTGTGAATACCAGATGCTGGTAATTCAGTCGCATCTAGTATAGGCCGTAAAGGCTTCTATCAGTCATATATATGCTGTAGTAATTCACATCACTGAACAGTTAATGTTATATGTAGTATACTGTATATGGATCCAGGTATCTTTAGTATTTGGTTTGCTATCAGTTGATTTTGGCCGTTATTATTGCTAATTAATGGTCATTTTAGATTGTTCATTCGCGAGAATTACGTTTGGTCAGCTTTTGTAGAGCTTGGGAGGAAATCTCTGCCAACCACGTGTCCTGGCCGTGCGTCTCCCCGCACAACCCTCCGAAAATACGTATAAAAGCTCAGAAATGGCGAGGTTCAGTCAGTGCTGAGTGAGAGAGAATTCTGGTGTGTGTGTGTGTTTGTGTGAGAGAGAGAGAGAGAGAGAGAGAGAGAGAGACTGGAAGACGTTTTGTCGTGAGCATGGTTCCCAGTCCTTCAGGCATTGCTAGAATTCACGAAAGCAAGTATCAGGCTGCTTATCTTTCGTGATGTGAAATTCCCTGACATTGAAGCACAGGCCTTTCCTGTGCAGTATATAGTTATGTGTGTGTGTTTTATATATGTATATATATATATATATATATATATATATATATATATATATATATATATATATATATATATATATATATATATATATATATATATATATTGTCATAAACTGGACCTCGGCTGGGTGAGAAATTGAAACAAAATTATAATTGATGCTGCCAGAAAACCAAGAAAGTCCAGTTTATGAGAAAAGGGAGAAGTTATTTGAAAACTTACCTTAGAATTTCCTGGATTAACAATTGAATGGGGAAGGTCGCCATATGGGAATTTAGAATTCTTTTACAAATTTATAGGGGTTTATTTACAGAACTTAGCAAATCAACAATGAGACACGACACAACATAATCACTAAGGGGCAGATTCAGAATAGGACACAGAGAACAATAATGCAATGATTTGGCAACCAGCAAGTGGATTAAAATGGGGCCAATCTGCAATACAATCAGTTCAATGATAATAATAACATTCAGTCTTGCCCTGATTACATGAAATAGTCTCAGGTAATGCAAATGATGGAACTATAGGATGGGAGAGTAATTCATATGAACATTTGGGCCACAACCGAATTCGTTACTGACTGCGACCAGGAATTATCAGGATTTTGGTGGCAGACGAGATACTGAAGCATGGATAGCGATCGTTCCACGTGTGCATCCCAGAAAGAGACGTTCTCAGTTATGAATGACGGTATACACTGAAGGAGATGGAATTCCCCTATGAAATATCACCCAATACACGTTCTTAAATACAAAACATAATGTAGCCTAGAAGATGATTACAATGACATCACGTAGATGCAATCTGAGAATTGGAGCAGCGTCGGGTTTAACAATGAACACGTGATTGCACTCACACAAAGATAAAATTAACACTGATACAGCTTAACTTAAATAGCCCTTAAATTGCACTGGTGGAGGGGTAATTGATGGTTATCACGGGGTCTTTACTTGAATTCAAAGTACGTAAATGGCAAGGCATGGGATACAGGCAGGATTCTAACAAAGGGAGGATTGCTTTGTGGAGGAAGAGGTTAAAAGTTTAAAGAAATGGAATTGTAAGGAGTTTAAGTAAAAGGGGAGAGGGCTGGTCTTGACTACTTGCAAACGTACGAGCCTTTTATGACTGTTATTGGCGCCTACAATCATTCCAGATGTCCTTTGAAGTCAGTCCAACCAGCGCAGCGCGTCCGCCGCAGATGAAATCAGAAGAGCATCTCTCTGCTTTTCAAAAGCCTGGTGTCTTCAAGCGTCTGGCGTCAGGCCAACCGTACCAGCAAGGAGGGCATAGGAAAAGCACACTTATCATTATATGCCTACAGATTAAAATCTGACCTGTTCCCTAGGGCTAAATGCCCTTTTTGGCCTTCCCAATCCCTACATGGTCTCCCCATCGCGTGATGGGGGGGAAGGGGTTTTGTATTGTTTACTGGATTGGGCAATGTTAGGGCGGGGTAAGGAGGTACGGAGGCCTAACTAACGGCTGTTGACTGGTTCAAGTAAGCGCGGTTTTTTTTTGCAACGCCCGACTCGAGAGGCAGAGGAATAACATTAATTTAGAATTAAA
This sequence comes from Macrobrachium rosenbergii, assembly GCF_040412425.1. Taxonomy (NCBI): domain Eukaryota; kingdom Metazoa; phylum Arthropoda; class Malacostraca; order Decapoda; family Palaemonidae; genus Macrobrachium; species Macrobrachium rosenbergii. The sequence continues at coordinate 27,397,020 of NC_089788.1, read as the reverse complement.
TGACGGAATCAGATATACAGGAAGGGAGGGATGTTTATTCTTGACAATATATATATATATATATATATATATATATATATATATATAAATATATATATATATATATATATATATATATATATATATATAAATCCACGAAGGAAAGGGAAAGACTGGAGTGCTGCGAGGAGCCTTTTGACTCTTTTCGTCCTTTACTTAGCTAAGCAAAGGACGAAAGAGTCGAAAGGCCTCACTGCAGCACTCCAGTCTTTCCCTTTCCTTCATGGATTTTATCTTTATTTATATATTCATCACGTTCCACACTTCTGTGATAAAGTTATACATTATATATACATTATATATACATTATATATATATATATATTATATATATATATATATATGTGTGTGTATATATATGTGTATATATATATATATATATATATATATATATATATATATATATATATATATATATATATATATATATATGTATGTATGTATGTATGTCTGTCTGTCTGTCTGTCTGTCTAACTGTTGTCTGTCTGTCTGTCTGTCTGTCTGTCTGTCTGTCTGTCTGTCTGTCTGTCTGTCTGTCTGTCTGTATAACTTTATGGAAAAAAGTATGGAACGTGTTGAATATATAAATAAAGATAAAATCCACGAAGGAAAGGGAAAGACTGGAGTGCTGCAGAGGCCTTTCGACTCTCGTCTTTTGCTTAGCTAAGTAAAGGACGAAAGAGTCGAAAGGCCTCGCAGCACTCCAGTCTTTCTCTTTCCCTCGTGGATTTTATATATATATATATATATATATATGTGTGTGTGTGTGTGTGTGTGTGTGTGTGTGTGTGTGTGTGTTGTTGTCAAGAATAAACATCCATATATATATATAATTATAGATAAAAAAATACACATTTCTTATTTTTATTTCTATATTTTATATATATATATATATATATATATATATATATATATATATATATATATATATATATATATAGAGAGAGAGAGAGAGAGAGAGAGATTAATCTGTTGTTGTCAGATGCTGTGAGATAATACTGGATATGCGATTAGGTCAGGTTTCGCTCTTATGAACAGACAATTCAAGGTTTATTTAGCTAATTTTTGTATGATGGAAGTTAAATATTTTTATGTATCCTTTGAAATTTTGAGTTTATTCATACTTTCATAGTTTACTGAGTCTGATAGTACCTAATGCTTAAGTTATAGTATATAACTATCTTGTCATCCGACCCCTAATATTCTTCGTAAAACTACTCTCAATGAAATGTCTTAGGAAAAAATTAATATTAGTTCAGTGATTGATGTCCTTCTAGCAATACAAATGATGCGCGTGATCTTCATTTCTTTAGCATTTTGTCTATGTGACTGATAAATCTTGTTGAGCCGCACATTTTTTATTTGCCTTTCTTAGCCGTTGACTGAATTCCTACGCAGTTCAACCTGTACTGGATACCACTTTCTCAATATTTCAAAGATACAGCCTCAATCCTTTCAATATCTGATTATTTATTTTCCCCGTTATGCAAACTATGTCCTCATTACCTCTATTTTATGTAGATGCATTCCGTTAATGTGTGTGTGTGATCTTCTGTTGGATTGGTAATTAAAACAACAGCATCTGCATATTCGAGCTCTCGTCGAATTCCGATCGTCACTCCATTCTTATACTACTACAATCACTGATCACTCTTTCAGTAATCTATCAGAAGGGCAAAGAGCAAAGGTAAAATAACTTACCGTTGTGTCACCCCCACCGTTTTCTGCAAATTCACGTGACAATACCCGATCATCAGTGTATTTGCTTGTACTTGGTTCATGGATAATTCCAGTCAGCCTACATATTTCACGGGACGCTGTCAAAGGTCTCCTAATCAGTTGAAGCGATCAGAGAGGGATTTTATCATTTCTTTACACTGCTGCGCAGTAGATCTCAACAAATGATGATGCGTACATCAGTTTCATCCTCCAGCTTACTAAGGATAAGCTTTGTTTTCATTACAACCGAATTAGGCCTCGGTAGTTACCATATTTAGTCCTGCCGCCCTTCTTGGGTACCTTATCTATGACATCCTCAGTTCTCGAGCGTTTTTCTCATTCCATATTCAGCAAAATATGGATTCGGCAAAAATCGTCTCGTATGATCCCATCCTATCATCATATCATATATGGTGTTTTGCATCTCCAGAGATCTCAGTATTGATCGCGCTTCCAAAACTGAATTCATAATAATAATAATTATATAATAATAATAATAATAATAATAATAATAATATATAATAATAATAAGCACATTCAGGTGTTCGTCAGTTGCATCAGTCTCTTATAGATCTTTAACTAAACTATTTAGACTTGAGTACTTACCCCATTCCATTGTCCGTTCGTCGTCATCTTGAAGTTTGTCTACTTGCACCTTTTGCTTGTGTCTGTATATTGTATCCCAGGTCTCATCCAATACCAAAGTTTCCAGTCATGTTGCCCCATATCCCAGTACTTTTTTTCCACCAGACTAATATACATTCTTGACGTTAAACCTGTACTCATTCATTGTCTGACCCTCCTCAGAAGAGGTGTCTGGAACTGCAAATCTATTTCTACGTCAGCGAAAGCCTCTTGGTATTCATCTTCAAGAAGCTTTAGTGTATCAAAATAGGGTACTATAGTCAGTAACAACTATGTGATCATTGCCGACATCTGCGCTTTTTTATTTCGTAGCACATCTGTGTTCTTTTTCTTTCTCGGTAATAAGCTGTGACCTATTTGGTTTCTTGTGACTACCATTTGGAGATGTACAAGTCTATTTATGGATCCTTTTGTTGTAAGAGATTACTTCCATATACCAAATTGTATGCAACACAAAAAATTATTTAATAAACTGCATTTTTTTTCTTTACCTTTTTACACTCTCCCATGCCTTCCTTATCCATTATATCCACAGTACTTCTTGTTTCTGCCAACTTTTTCAATAATTAATATCAACGACAACAGTTCTCATATCTTCTCTGATATTTCCTTGTATAGCATACTGTACTCAGTTCTCCATCAAATTCACCTTTTATTTCTTAGTGCTCATTCATTGTTGCAAACTCAAATTACACTTTTGATTTCAAACTTGCCAGTAGTAGTCTCTGCTAACTGCTCTCCAGTCAGTCGGCACCTTCTCTGCATTGGACGTTAAGTTCAAGCCATCTCCCCTCTACCAGTACCACGTGCTCCACAATTCCACCTGTTTTGCCTGAATAAATACCCACATTACCTGCCTCCCAATTTCCTTGCAACATATGATTCACAAACAGCTAAAGCGCCCAGTCCATATGTAGTGCAACTGAGAGGTTTTCTCCCAGTTCCACATTGAGATCCTTGTACTTCATCTCTTCATTTTCTAGATCTCTTCATCTTGGCGTCCAATCATCTCTTCGCTGGCTTAGGCGCTGAATGGCCAAAAGTACCCCAGTGCTTGACTTACCCAAAATTTCATAAAAATCATCGAAATAAAATCCATTCCTTATCTCTTGAATTAATTTTCATCAGTTCAGTCTTTCCCGTTAACGTAGCCGAGTTCTTACGTTCCAGTTTCCTATTTTAGCACCCCCGTTTGGCAGGGATCGGGAGCCTTATCTAAATTGTGCCTATTTATGTGCGTGGTAGAATCAATAGAATATCCATTGACTAAATACAGTAAAGGATAGCCAGTTTATTGTGTTGCGTCATTCTTAGCTGACGAAGGCCATTGATCTCTGCTAGTGCATTTTGGTTTTTAACCAAGGTCATCCGCCAGGCGTCCAGGGTTGAAGCAAGGAGACAAAGCACCAAATGCCTTAATCCTGTACATTATCTCGGTGTCAGTGATATCAGGGACCGATGGTGAAGCAAAGCTGTCATTTTCTGTTGCGGTTTTATTTTTTACCTGAAGAAGTGTCAACCTTCAGGGCAACAGGTACTCGTACCCTGAGCTCGGGGCCTGAATCCAGGCACTGCCAGTTGGACCTGGTACTCACTAAAGGTCAGGGACGCCACTCCCTGAGGGTAAACGCACACCATAATGACGCGTCCATATTTATTCAAAGAATAACACACAAACACATTTTGTATATATTAAAATGATGCCGCTTCCTAGAACAATTGGTGGCGCCGGAGGAAAAAGTCAAGTCAACGGACACGGCCACATTTATGCTGAGTTTAAATGCCAAATCGTGGAGATTCCTCAGTGCAGAAAAGTTCAACAGCATTATCTGCCTTTTTACCGCATGCACATTACTCCGCATATCTCATCCTTTCAGTTCTTAGGCTACATATCCTGGAAGAACTTCCACACTTCACTTCCATAATGAAGAACTGGCTGAATGATTCAAATAGCTTATACATTTCCACTTTGGTTTCCTTAGGCAAGCTGCCAGTATTTTGCACAATCCCCTGCTGCTTCTCTCGCTTTTGCATACCACATCCTTATACGTTATTAAACCGACCACCTTGAAGTATGACGCATTCAGAGTATTGGCAATTCTTTATTTTTATTATTTATTTCCGGGAGTTAGGCGACTGGATGCTTTGCATGGATGTTTCCCTCCCCTTCTTCACCCTCCCCCGGAAATGGAGGGTATTGTCGTAAAGACCTGTTCAAGGACACCTCACTAGCCATGTAACGGGATTGCCTGAACCAGTATGCAAAGTAGGCTAAAGTATCTGGATTATTCTCTCTCTCTCTCTCTCTCTCTCTCTCTCTCTCTCTCTCTCTCACACACACACACACACACACACACAGCATGATCTGATTTATTGTTTTTGGAAATCCTTTCTTTAAAGAGAGAAAAAGGAGACATTGAGGGAACTGTAATTCAGCAAGTGAAACTATTCACACCGAAGGCACTAATATGAGGAAAATGCAACGACACCGGCGTTTATTACACATCCTTTCGTAAATAGTGAGCTTCGGTAATAAAGGGCATTGAAGTTCCCTGTTCTTTAATAGAACGTGTACATATTTTGACCAGAATCTTTTTATCAGCCTATTCTAACCTCCTTGAGTCATAAAGATATGATAAGAAATCGAGCGGCCTCGGGCACTTCTGGTTGATCAGGTTCTAAAAACCGATAAACCAAAGAAAGAATTTGAGTTGGGATTCTCGTGGCACGTGTTCAAGTGTAATGTGTTGGCTTGCTTTCATGCTTGTATGCTTTAATGCATTCGTTTGTGTGTATTCTAATTAGTATGTATGATTTACGCTGCATTCACAGCCTATGCACGACTCTGTCCAGTCGTGTTTTTGTTTGTGTGTAAATGGCTGTGCATTCTTTTAATGATATATTTTTCGGGTAGCCTAAAGTAACTACACTGGACACTCATATTTGCATCTTCTCAGACTCATTTAGTTTGGCTTGGAACTTGTCAGGTTTGCATCTACTCTCTCGCACTGCTCGGAACACTTTCATGTTTGCATCTTCTCCCACATTAGGCTGTATCTGGAACACTCGTGTTTGCCTTTACTCCCAAACTATGCTTAGAGTACTTGTATAGTTGGATCTACTCCAAAACAGGATACTCGGAACACTTAAATATTTGCATCTTCTCCCACACAATATACTTGGAACACTTTAATATTTGCATCTTCTCCCACACAATATACTTGGACCACGACAGTTGCATCTACTCCCACACCCTATAGTTGGAATATGTTGATAAATGCATCTACTCCCATATATTGATAAATGCATCTACTCCCACCTTATATACTTGGAACACGTTGACAGTTGAATCTACTCCCACACAATATACTTGGAACACTAATATTTGCATCTTCTCCCACACAATATACTTGGAACACTTTAATATTTGCATATTCTCCCAGACAATACACTTGGAACACGTTGACGATTGCATCTCCTCCCACACAATATACTTGGAACACTTTAATATTTGCATCTTCTCCCAGACAATATGCTTGGAACACGTTGGAGGTTGCATCTACTCCCACACAGTATACTTGGAACACTTTAATATTTACATCTTCTCCCAGACAGTATACTGGGAACACGTTGACAATTGCATCTACTCCCACACAATATATTTGGAACACTTTAATAATTGCATCTTATCCCAGACAATATATTTGGAACACATTGACAATTGTATCTACTCCCACACAGTATACATGGAACACCTTAATAATTGCATCTTCTCCCAGAGAATATACTTGTAAGACGTTGACAGTTGCATCTAGTCCCACACAATACACTTGCAACACTTTAATAATTGCATCTTCTCACAGAGAATATACTTGGAAGACGTTGACAATTGCTTCTACTCCCACACAATACACTTGGGACACTTTAATAATTGCATCTTCTCCCACACAATATACTTGGAACACTTTAATATTTGCATTTTCTCCCGAGACAGTATACTTGGAATATGTTGACAGTTGCATCTACTCTCACACAATATACTTTGAATACTTTGACAATTGCATCTACTCTCACACAATATACTTTCAATACTTTGGCAATTGCATCTACTCCTGCACAGTATATCTGGAACACTTTAATAATTGCATCATCTCCCAGACAATATACTTGGGACACATTAACAGTTGCATCAAGTCCCACACAATATATGGGTTCCATCTACTCCCACACAATATACTTGAAAGTCTTTAATAATTGCATCTTCCCCCAGATAGTACACTTGGAACACATTGACAATTGCATCTACTCCCACACAATATACTTGAAAGTCTTTAATAATTGCATCTTCCCCCAGACAGTACACTTGGAACACATTGACAATTGCATCTACTCCCACACACTATATTTGAAACACGTTGACAATTGCATCTACTCCCGCACAATATATTTGGAACAATTTAATATTTGCATCTTCTCCCAGACATTATAGTTGGAACACTTTAATATTTATATCTTCTCCCAGACTGTACACTTGGTGCACATTGACAATTGCATGTACTTCCACACAATACACTTGGAACACATTAATATTTGCATCTTTTCCCAGACAATATGCTTGGAACACTAATAATTGCATCTTCTCCCAGGCAATATATTGGGAACATGTTGACAGTTGCATCTTCTCCCAGGCAATATATTGGGAACATGTTGACAATTGTATCTACTGCCACACAATATACTTGGAAGACTAGTAATTCCATCTTCCCCCAGACAGTACACTTGGAACACGTTGACAATTGCATCTACTCCCACACATTATAATTAGAACACATTGACAATTGCATCTGCTCCCACACAATATACTTGGAACACTTTAATATTTGCATCTTCTTCCAGACAGTATGTTTGGAACACGTTGACAACTGCATCTACTCCCACACAATATACTTGGAACACTTTAATAATTGCATCTTCTCCCAGAAAATATACTTGGGACACATTAACAGTTGCTTCAACTCCAACACAATATACTTGTTCCATCTACTCCCACACAATATACTTGGAACACTTTAGTAATTGCATCTTCTCCCACACTTGGAAGACTTTAATAATTGCATCTTCTCCCACACAATATACTTGGAACACTTTAATATTTGCATATTCTCCCAGACAATACACTTGGAACACGTTGACGATTGCATCTCCTCCCACACAATATACTTGGAACACTTTAATATTTGCATCTTCTCCCAGACAATATGCTTGGAAACACGTTGGAGGTTGCATCTACTCCCACACAGTATACTTGGAACACTTTAATATTTACATCTTCTCCCAGACAGTATACTGGGAACACGTTGACAATTGCATCTACTCCCACACAATATATTTGGAACACTTTAATAATTGCATCTTATCCCAGACAATATATTTGGAACACATTGACAATTGTATCTACTCCCACACAGTATACATGGAACACCTTAATAATTGCATCTTCTCCCAGAGAATATACTTGTAAGACGTTGACAGTTGCATCTAGTCCCACACAATACACTTGCAACACTTTAATAATTGCATCTTCTCACAGAGAATATACTTGGAAGACGTTGACAATTGCTTCTACTCCCACACAATACACTTGGGACACTTTAATAATTGCATCTTCTCCCACACAATATACTTGGAACACTTTAATATTTGCATTTTCTCCGAGACAGTATACTTGGAATATGTTGACAGTTGCATCTACTCTCACACAATATACTTTGAATACTTTGACAATTGCATCTACTCCCACACATTATACTTGGAACACGTTGACAATTGCATCTACTCCCACACGATATAATTTGAACACTTTAATATTTGCATCTTCACCCAGACAATATACTTGGAACACGTTGGAGGTTGCATCTACTCTCACACAGTATACTTGGAACACTTTAATATTTACATCTTCTCCCAGACAGTATAATGGGAACACGTTGACAATTGCATCTACTCCCACACAATATATTTGGAACACTTTAATAATTGCATCTTATCCCAGACAATATATTTGGAACACATTGACAATTGTATCTACTCCCACACAGTATACTTGGAACACTTTAATAAGTGCATCTACTCCCACACAATATACTTGGAACACTTTCATATTTACATATATGCCCACACAATATACTTGGAACATTTTAATATTTGTATCTTCTCCCCAGACAATATAAGAACACGTTGATAATTGCATCTACTCCCACACAGTATACTTGGAACACGCTAATATTTGCATCTTCTCCCTGACAGTATACTTGGAACACTTTAATATTTGCATATCCGCCTAGACAATACACTTTGAACACGTTGACAATTACATATACTCCCACACAATGTACTCGGAACACTTTAATATTTGCATCTACTCCCATGCAATATTTTTGGAACACTTTAAAATTGACATCTTCCAGGCAATATACTGGGAACATATTGACAATTGCATCTACTCCCACAAAATATACTTGGAATACGTTGACAATTGCATCTACTCTCACACAGTATACTAGGAACACTTTAATATTTGCATCTTCTCCCAGACAATACACTTGGAAAACATTTACAGTTGCATCTACTCCCACACAGTATACTTGGAACACCTTAATAATTGCATCTTCTCCCAGACAGTATACTTGGAACACGTTGACAATTGCATCTACTCCCACACAGTATACTTGGAACACTTTAATAATTGCATCTTCTCCCAGAGAATATACTTGTAAGACGTTGACAGTTGCATCTAGACCCACACAATACACTTGCAACACTATAATAATTGCATCTTCTCCCAGAGAATATACTTGGAAGACGTTGACAATTGCTTCTACTCCCACACAATACACTTGGGACACTTAAATATTTGCATTTTCTCCGAGACAGCATACTTGGAACATGTTGACAGTTGCATCTACTCTCACACAATATACTTTGAATACTTTGACAATTGCATCTACTCCTACACAGTATACCTGGAACACTTTAATAATTGCATCATCTCCCAGACAATATACTTGGGACACATTAATAGTTGCATCAAGTCCCACACAATATACGGGTTCCATCTACTCCCGCACAATATACTTGAAAGTCTTTAATAATTGCATCTTCCCCCAGACAGTACACTTGGAACACATTGACAATTGCATCTACTCCCACACAATATACTTGAAAGTCTTTAATAATTGCATCTTCCCCCAGACAGTACACTTGGAACACATTGACAATTGCATCTACTCCCACACAATGTACTTGAAAGTCTTTAATAATTGCATCTTCCCCCCAGACAGTACACTTGGAACACATTGACAATTGCATCTACTCCCACACAATATACTTGAAAGTCTTTAATAATTGCATCTTCCCCCAGACAGTACACTTGGAACACATTGACAATTGCATCTACTCCCACACAATGTACTTGAAAGTCTTTAATAATTGCATCTTCCCCTAGGCAGTACACTTGGAACACATTGACAATTGCATCTACTCCCACACACTATATTTGGAACACGTTGACAATTGCATCTACTCCCACACAATATATTTGGAACACTTTAATATTTGCATCTTCTCCCAGACATTATAGTTGGAACACTTTAATATTTGCATCTTCTCCCAGACCGTACACTTGGTACACATTGACAATTGCATCTACTTCCACACAATACACTTGGAACACATTAATATTTGCATCTTCTCCCAGGCAATATGCTTGGAACACTAATAATTGCATCTTCTCCCAGGCAATATATTGGAAACATGTTGACAATTGCATCTTCTCCCAGGCAATATATTGGGAACATGTTGACAATTGCATTTACTCACACACTATATACTTGGAAGACTTTAATAATTCCATCTTCCCCCAGACAGTACACTTGGAACACGTTGACAATTGCATCTACTCCCACACATTATACTTAGAACACGTTGACAATTGCATCTACTCCCACACAATATACTTGGAACACTTTAATAATTGCATCTTCTCCCAGGCAATATACTTGGGACACATTAACAGTTGCTTCAACTCCAACACAATATACTTGTTCCATCTACTCCCACACAATATACTTTGAACACTGTAGTAATTGCATCTTCTCCCACACTTGGAAGACTTTAATAATTGCATCTTCCCCCAGACAATACACTTGGAACTCGTTGATAATTGCATCTACTCCCACACATTATACTTGGAACACGTTGACAATTGCATCTACTCCCACACGATATAATTTGAACACTTTAATATTTGCATTTTCTCCCACACAATATACTAGGAACACTTTAATATTTGCATCTTCTCCCAGACAATACACTTCGAACATGTTGACAATTGCATATACTCCCACACAGTATACTTGAAAGTCTTTAATAATTGCATCTTCCCCCAGACAGTACACTTGGAACACATTGACAATTGCATCTACTCCCACACAATGTACTTGAAAGTCTTTAATAATTGCATCTTCCCCCAGGCAGTACACTTGGAACACATTGACAATTGCATCTACTCCCACACACTATATTTGGAACACGTTGACAATTGCATCTACTCCCACGCAATATATTTGGAACACTTTAATATTTGCATCTTCTCCCAGACATAGTTGGAACACTTTAATATTTGCATCTTCTCCCAGACCGTACACTTGGTACACATTGACAATTGCATCTACTTCCACACAATACACTTGGAACACATTAATATTTGCATCTTCTCCCAGACAATATGCTTGGAACACTAATAATTGCATCTTCTCCCAGGCAATATATTGGGAACATGTTGACAATTGCATCTACTCCCAGGCAATATACTTGGAAGACTTTACAATAATTCCATCTTCCCCAGACAGTACACTTGGAACACGTTGACAATTGCATCTACTCCCACACATTATACTTAGAACACGTTGACAATTGCATCTACTCCCACACAATATACTTGGAACACTCTAATAATTGCATCTTCTCCCAGACAATATACTTGGGACACATTAACAGTTGCTTCAACTCCAACACAATATACTTGTTCCATCTACTCCCACACAATATACTTGGAACACTGTAGTAATTGCATCTTCTCCCACACTTGGAAGACTTTATTAATTGCATCTTCCCCCAGACAATACACTTGGAACACGTTGATAATTGCATCTACTCCCACACATTATACTTGGAACACGTTGACAATTGCATCTACTCCCACACGATATAATTTGAATACTTTAATGTTTGCATCTTCTCCCACACAATATACTAGGAACACTTTAATATTTGCATCTTCTCCCAGACAATACACTTCGAACACGTTGACAATTGTATCTACTCCCACACAATATACTTGAAAGTCTTTAATAATTGCATCTTCCCCCAGACAGTACACTTGGAACACATTGACAATTGCATCTACTCCCACACAATGTACTTGGAAGTCTTTAATAATTGCATCTTCCCCCAGACAGTACACTTGGAACACATTGACAATTGCATCTACTCCCACACACTATATTTGGAACACATTGACAATTGCATCTACTCCCGCACAATATATTTGGAACACTTTAATATTTGCATCTTCTCCCAGACATTATAGTTGGAACACTTTATTGTTTGCATCTTCTCCCAGACCGTACACTTGGTACACATTGACGATTGCATCTACTTCCACACATTACACTTGGAACACATTAATATTTGCATTTTCTCCCAGACAATATGCTTGGAACACTAATAATTGCATCTTCTCCCAGGCAATATATTGGGAACATGTTGACAATTGCATCTACTCACACACAATATACTTGGAAGACTTTAATAATTCCATCTTCCCCCAGACAGTACACTTGGAACATGTTGACAATTGCATCTACTCCCACACATTATACTTAGAACACGTTGACAATTGCATCTACTCCCACACAATATACTTGGAACACTTTAATAATTGCATCTTCTCCCAGACAATATACTTGGGACACATTAACAGTTGCTTCAACTCCAACACAATATACTTGTTCCATTTACTCCCACACAATATACTTGGAACACTAGTAATTGCATCTTCTCCCACACTTGGAAGACTTTAATAATTGCATCTTCCCCCAGACAATACACTTGGAACACGTTGATAATTGCATCTACTCCCACACATTATACTTAGAACACGTTGACAATTGCATCTACTCCCACACGATATAATTTGAACACTTTAATATTTGCATCTTCTCCCACACAATATACTAGGAACACTTTAATAATTGTATCTTCTCCCAGACAATACACCTCGAACACGTTGACAATTGCATCTACTCCCACAGTATACTTGGAACACTTTAATATTTGCATCTACTCCCAGATGTTGACAGTTGCATGTACTCCCACACAATATCCTTGGAACACGTTGACACTTGCATCTACTCCCACACAGTATACTCCGAACACTTTAATATTTGCATCTATTCCCACACAATGTTTGGATTCAACTTGTGAACTTTTTTTCGTTTTATAATACTGTCGTGTCCTCGCGGTCAGTGTTCGTGGATGGAAGTTATACTGCTCATATCATTGAATTTTGGAACATGATGTCAGAAAGGCCGGTTCTAAAGAAAATATATTGTAAAGAAATTAGTTGTAAAAGGCACAACACGCAGATGTTTGTATCGTGAGTGTGAGATGTACAGTTTATAAATTCTGTCAGCGTTTCGCGTTGTTTAGCTGTACCGAGATATTTGTTCTAGTTTTTCTTACGTGACGTTTCTGGTATTTTGCTTGTCAGTTTTTCGTTCCTGGTGCTGCTTATCTTTGCATTGTTACACACGTTCTCTAAGATTTTGAGTCATTAAATTTAGTAATAATCTTATGATAATTTTCTTTTAACGTGCTGTGTACAACCACTTAGAATTCATCATGTGCAATTTTTTCGTTTTTCATCTGATTACTTTATTTGCACACTTCGGTCAGTGGTTTTCCTCTTCTGATTTTCTTCGATTTCTATTTCAGGTAAATTCATCTCAGGGTTGCCGGTTTCTTGAAAGGATACAGTGCGATGCTATCAGGTAAAGAAATGTTGAAAGTATCATTAGATAGTGTTCGTGTATAATGCCGGTGTGGTGGCTCAGATTTTTGTATTTTGGTCAGGGTGTGGGTTTCCATAGCTTGTTCATTGGTATTTATGCACTTAACACTAACTCTGCATGCCATCTTCCATTTTTCATCATCATTATGGTGGATAGACAGCAATTTAGTTATGGCCCCCCTGTTCCAGTTTATGATTAGAGGAGAGATTGAAATTGGAACGTAAGAGTCCTGAACGATAAGGAAAAATGGAACTTATAGCAAATGAATTTGAGCAATAGATACTTAACATCTTTGTTTCTGAATCACAGCCAGGAATGGGAAAGAGGTAATGGAACAAAAAATTTAATTTGATTCAGATGGCCGGTTGTTGTTGGAAATTGAATCACAAATGAAGTAATGGAAATTCCATATGTAGATGAGATATTGATTAAAGGGAGATGAAGACGTTTTGGAGACGCCCTTTACCCATCCTTGCGGTAGAATAGTAAGTGACGTGTCAGCTGGGATCCTGTGGCCACCAAGAGAGTTGGAAGACGCATACTTGCTTGGATGAGATTGATTGATTGATTAATTGTGGGTTATCTGGCGTCACAACTACCGGGGTCACCGGGAGGGAAGCTGGAGGTGAGTGGAGAATTTGGATTATAGCATCCAGGCTGAGGACTGGCGTGAAGTACGAACTCAAAGGCAAAAATTATGAGGTCATGTTAGGACTGGCATGAAATACGAACTCAAAGGCAAAAATTATGAGGTCATGTTAGGACTGGCGTGAAGTACGAACAACAAAGGCAAAAATTATGAGGTGATGTTAGGACTGGCGTGAAGTACGAACTCAAAGGCAAAAATTATGAGGTCATGTTAGGACTGGCGTGAAGTACGAACTCAAAGGCAAAAATTATGAGGTCATGTTAGGACTGGCGTGAAGTACGAACTCAAAGGCAAAAATTATGAGGTGATGTTAGGACTGGCGTGAAGTACGAACTCAAAGGCAAAAATTATGAGGTCATGTTAGGACTGGCGTGAAGTACGAACATAAAGGCAAAAATTATGAGGTCATGTTACGACTGGCGTGAAGTACGAACTCAAAGGCAAAAATTATGAGGTCATGTTAGGACTGGCGTGAAGTACGAACTCAAAGGCAAAAATTATGAGGTGATGTTAGGACTGGCGTGAAGTACGAACTCAAAGGCAAAAATTATGAGGTGATGTTAGGACTGGCGTGAAGTACGAACTCAAAGGCAAAAATTATGAGGTGATGTTAGGACTGGCGTGAAGTACGAACTCAAAGGCAAAAATTATGAGGTGATGTTAGGACTGGTGTGAAGTACGAACTCAAAGGCAAAAATTATGAGGTGATGTTAGGACTGGCGTGAAGTACGAACTCAAAGGCAAAAATTATGAGGTGATGTTAGGACTGGCGTGAAGTATGAACTCAAAGGCCAAAATTATGAGGTGATGTTAGGACTGGCGTGAAGTACGAACAACAAAGGCAAAAATTATGAGGTGATGTTAGGACTGGCATGAAGTACGAACTCAAAGGCAAAAATTATGAGGTGATGTTAGGACTGGCATGAAGTACGAACTCAAAGGCAAAAATTATGAGGTCATGTTAGGACTGGCGTGAAATACGAACAACAAAGGCAAAAATTATGAGGTCACGTTAGGACTGGCATGAAGTACGAACAACAAAGGGAAAAATTATGAGGTCATGTTAGGACTGGCGTGAAATACGAACAACAAAGGCAAAAATTATGAGGTCACATTAGGACTGGCATGAAGTACGCACAACAAATGGAAAAATTATGAGGTCATGTTATGACTGGTGTGAAGTACGAACTCAAAGGCCAAAATTATGAGGTGATGTTAGGACTGGCGTAAAAATTATGAGGTGATGTTAAACAACAAAGGCAAAAATTCTGAGGTGATGTTAGGACTGGCATGAAGTACGAACCCAAAGGCAAAAATTATGAGGCGATGTTAGGACTGGCGTAAAGTACGAACAACAAAGGCAAAAATTCTGAGGTGATGTTAGGACTGGCATGAAGTACGAACCCAAAGGCAAAAATTATGAGGTGATGTTAGGACTGGCGTGAAGTACGAACAACAAAGGCAAAAATTATGAGGTGATGTTAGGACTGGCATGAAGTACGAACTCAAAGGCAAAAATTATGAGGTCATGTTAGTACTGGTGTGAAGTACGAACAACAAAGGCAAAAATTTTGAGGTCATGTTAGGACTGGCGTGAAGTACGAGCTCAAAGGCAAAAATTATGAGGTCATGTTAGTACTGGTGTGAAGTATGAACAACAAAGGCAAAAATTTGAGGTCATGTTAGGACTGGCATGAAGTACGAACTCAAAGGCAAAAATTATGAGGTCATGTTAGTACTGGTTAAGTACGAACAACAAAGGCAAAAATTTTGAGGTCATGTTAGGACTGGCATGAACAAGCTCAAAGGCAAAAATTATGAGGTGATGTTAGGACTGGCGTGAAGTATGAACAACAAAGGCAAAAATTCTGAGGTGATGTTAGGACTGGCATGAAGTACGAGCTCAAAGGCAAAAATTATGAGGTGATGTTAGGACTGGCATGAAATATGAACAACAACAGGCAAAAATTATGAGGTGATGTTAGGACTGGCATGAAGTACGAACTCAAAGGCAAAAATTATGAGCCCATGTTAGGACTGGCATGAAGTACGAAGTCAAAGGCAAAAATTATGAGGTGATGTTAGGACTGGCGTGAAGTACGAACAACAAAGGCAAAAATTATGAGGTGATGTTAGGACTGGCATGAAGTACGAACTCAAAGGCAAAAATTATGAGGTGATGTTAGGACTGGCGTGAAGTACGAACTCAAGGGCAAAAATTATGAGGTGATGTTAGGACTGGCATGAAGTACGAACTCAAAGGCAAAAATTATGAGGTCATGTTAGGACTGGCATGAAGTATGAACAACAAAGGCAAAAATTATGAGGTGATGTTAGGACTGGCGTGAAGTACGAACTCAAAGGCAAAAATTATGAGGTGTTGTTAGGACTAGCGTGAAGTACGAACTCAAAGGCAAAAATTATGAGGTGTTGTTAGGACTGGCGTGAAGTACGAACTCAAAGGCAAAAATTATGAGGTGTTGTTAGGACTAGCGTGAAGTACGAACTCAAAGGCAAAAATTATGAGGTGTTGTTAGGACTAGCGTGAAGTACGAACTCAAAGGCAAAAATTATGAGGTCATGTTAGGACCGGCGTGAAGTACGAACTCCAAGGCAAAAATTATGAGGTCATATATGTGTGCCATTTCGTGCGGCCTTGCTGTCGGAAACAGCGCAAGTTATAAGCAGCCGCATCCCCATTGGCTCCGTCAATACAACAGGTGACCGAGGTCCGACATCCGTTTCGCTTCACAGACGTCGTCAGGTCTAATGCTGGATTTTGCTCAACGCAACGTTTATCGCGTCCTTCCCCTTTAAGACTAAATCCGTTCACTCGCATCTCACAAACCCCTCCCCTACCCTCCACATCTTGCCCGCTGTCCAGTCTCTCTCTCTCTCTCTCTCTCTCTCTCTCTCTCTCTCTCTCTCTCTCTCTCTCTCATAAATATGCACTGCAATGGAGCTATGTGGAGAGAGAGGCTCGTCAGGCACTTGGCACTACTTGCATGAGGTAGACCACGTGTTAGTAGGGGCCGGGTGGTGAAGAAAAAGCAGTGAGAGATAACAACCCTTTATTGAAAGGTGTAAATTGTCGTCCTAGTATTAGTTTAAAGGACGCGTCTCTCTCTCTCTCTCTCTCTCTCTCTCTCTCATGGCCTACCATACCCCGGGGGGTGTGGTTATTACCGTCAGTGCACCTCATGCAGCACACTATAGGCATAAGGTTCTTTGCAGCGTCCCTTCGACTCCTAACCACATAAATATAACCCCTTTCGTTTCTTTTACTGTACCTACGCTCATAGTCTCTTTCTTCCATCTTACTTTGCACCCCCTCTTAACAGTTGATTCATAGTGCAACGGCGAGGTTTTTATGCCTGTTATACCTTTATATCCTTTCTACTCTGTTTACCTCTCAGCGCTGAATTACCTCAAAGGTCCCAGCGCTTGGCCTAGTATTACTAATAAATTCGCAGGGCTCATCCGATCCAGATATAATGGTACATATGCATTAAGGAGAGGAGAAGTGATGTCCAATTGCAAGGATGTGCGCCACAAACTAGGATGCTAATCATCCTAATCGATTTGACACTGAAATTTCCTGCAAAAAGGACGTTTGGAACGAAGTTAAAAGTCTGGAGAAGAAAATCCCCGTAACGTAATGTGTACAAACAGTCATAACTTGTTCAACAAGATTTCTGTTGAACTCTCAGTTGTGTATGATCACTGACGAGTATCAGGTGACACTCGTCAGTACACTTAATGTTTAGATGAGCACAATGCACAACACTGCTAATCAGTCAAATAGTCGGCAATCAAAATCCTTTAGTTGGGCTGTGATTTGGCGAGTTACCTCGACTTCGCCAATGCTTTCGACAAATGTCATCACTTCATGGTAGGGAACAAGCTACGGAAAACGGACAGTTGGACCTGTCGGATGCGGGCTACGTGATTCCCTCTCAAAATGGTACAACTTGAAATATCCGCTACTGGAATTGTTTTCCAAACCAACCTACATAATATCAGATGTCCCGTAAAGAACAGTTATCGGTCCTGTTCATTTTATTGTGATGAGTGATACTGACAACAGCTGTCAAAGCTCATTGACATCACTGATGATCCCGCGTCTCGGTCTAATCAAACTCTCGTGAAAACCGGATGGTTTCAAATGAACTACGCATTATAGTCTGTCCCTAGCCACAAATAATCAAGATAAGAAATCAAGAAAATTCATTCATTATCTTTTATCTTGATGGAAATGCCACTGCGATAAAGCACCAGGTGGGGAATTGGGGGTCATCTCCTCTAACCATGTAGCATGGACAGGCTCATAGCGAACAGTCGTAGGAAGTCGGAAACATTTCCAAAAGGTGATATGAATACCATAACCGTATTATGGGTGGTGTGGATCAGAGGACTTGCTTACTAATATGGTTCTCGCCCCCAAATAGATTGAAGGCTTGGCTCCAAATCTTCCAACTCAGAACCTTCGGCCTTCAATTCCATCATAATCCTAGAATTGGTTTTAGAGGCTCCACACCTCACCCTACTCTGTTGTACAAAACCTTGCCAGCTTTGTAGAGGTGGCCAAAGGGATTGCTCCCTAAGCAAAACCTCGTGTCATCATCATTGGTAATAAATACAGTATATCTAATAAATAAGAATGATCTTACAGAACAGCGTATAAAGACGAGAGATTTTAAGAGGACTCCTCATCGGAAGACTCGGCTGTTGCTAACCTATGGATTTGTCTACTGCACCTTCTCTCGACCATCACGAATCTACACTTGCACTTATTAAAGCTTAAGGTAGACAGGTTCTTGGATATCGTACAGAAGCAGCCAAGTGGTACCACCGGCTTTTTCAGTGACCCCATTTATCCATCACAATAACTGAAGCTGGAGGTTAGGCATTTTTGCAGTGAATGTAAGCTCAGCGTTTGGAATGAAACCGGATAAGTTGCGTAGTTCTAACTCGATTTTGGCACTTTCATATACAACTTTGAAGCCAGATCCAACATCATTGCTTTTTTCAATAACTTTGCAGTTCCTCTTCTTTATCTCGTAAACTGGGTTACCAAATAATTCTTGCGACTCTCGTAGTATCGATTGAACCCTATAATGACAACTGATCTTCACGAGGTCAGAGGTAATTTCTTCACTTTATAAGGTTAATCTGGTTTAACTCATCTCTCAAAAGTCACGATTCAATCATTCTCTTTATTACTCTCTAAACTCTCTCATTAAAAATGTTAATAGATTGATGTTTGGCAATGCCAGATCGATGTTTGGCAATGCCAGATCAGTTTCAATCTATTTGATTTATTTTTTCATCTTATCCCCGAATATTTTTCTCCATATTCAGTTGACTGTTGTCTTGGAACAATATACACAAGAAAAAAATAACGTCAAAGATGGAAAAACATTTTCATACTAAAATTTCTCTATTTACAGAAAAGTTCAGTCAACAAACATCTTTTAACCATTTAACACATACACACACACACACACACACACACACACACACACACACGTGTTTGACCTTCAACTATGTTTGCATCCGCTAATTCTCACCTTCACCATAAAGGACCCAGCTTATAAGATTTGACCATTCTTAAGAGATTAACGAAGGGTTATTGTTTCTTAACTGACAGATACAGATGTCAATACTTGACCTGAGAATCGAGATTGTAGATGTGGCAACATGTATGCCACGTTTCGTAAAATATGATATTGAAAAACTGTTTAAAATATTGATCAATAACAATAACAACTTCATACATAAAAATCATGTTTAGTAAATATTTCAAGTAATTCCACTCAGTTTTGTTATATAACAACGACCTATATTCCATGAAATTTTTCTTAGAATGGAAGTTTGGCAACGCACGTAAATGTCTCTCGTCCCCACAAAACCCTCACCTTAGATTGGTGGCATACGGTTTCAACGCGTGCCGTGGCTCGCTCTCTGGTAAGATCGATGAGTCACCCGAGGGTACGGGATTTTCGTTAGCGAGGAAAAGAAAAAAAAAGATGACTAAGGAGTTTGCTTCCGCTGCCATCTCTTTTGTAGCAAGGCGCTATATGTGTCTTAACGAAAAAAATGCAAGTGCGCCTTCTCTGATATCCAGTTTCTTTCTTGGAAAAGAAAAATGCGGTCATTCCGTCAGACCTGCAGGGCACGTGAGTTTGAGCCTTATTATTATTATTATTATTATTATTATTATTATTATTATTATTATTATTATTATTATTCATCAACTTTTGATTCTTTCAATGTCAGGGATTATTCTTCTGCTAAGCTGTATCCTGCTCGGGGTCGCTGTGTTTATTGAGCTTTTTTTTCCATGTGTGTCTATCTTGTGTCCTCCCTTCGGCTATTCCTTTGGTTCTCTTGTCTTCTTGAATGCAGTCTCTCCATCTTCTTCGAGGTCTTCCTCTCCTTTGTGTCCCTTGTCTCGTACAGTACCGTACTTCCGTTTGCATGATTTCTCTTGCAGCGTGTGGCTCATCTTCCCTCCTCATGCAGGAGGTGTTCAGACCTTATCAGCAATTTGGCTCTTGCCAAGGCTTTCTTTGACACTTAGCTGACTTGTGCTGCTGATCCCTTGAGGTGTTCTTGTTATCCTACTCTTATCGTCACTGTATTCATTCACCTAAGCATCCTTATTTGTTTTATTGTCTCAAGTGTTGCCGTTTCAAGCCAGTACAATACCAGTTCTTGCCACCACTTCATCTACCATGCCCTTCCAACCTTAAAGGGAGTGGCTTGTCGCAGAGTATATACGTCTGGTACCTCCCTCCAGACATTTACTTGATTAACTAGGGTTGGTTTTAAGATAAAAAAAAGAGCTGGGATTTCTGTTAGCGTGTAGGTGGACATTCTTATCGGTGGTATTCTAGAGATTGACGTCTCACTAAGGTTTTCCCCCCTTGTGCCAGTAGGCTTGTTTATGTATGGCTCGTGTTTTCCTGGGGTCGCTCAGTGAATTTCCGTTGGCTATCCCCAGTCATTGCCGGTGCCAAGCCCGGATACATGAGGGTTGGGGTCAGGAAAGGCATCCGTTCATAAAACATCTTCAAAAATCAACTGTGAAATGAGCGGTTCAAGAAAGAAACAGCCGGGTGGCCCTTATATGAGAACAGCAACCCCGTCTAGGGGATAAACTGAAAAGGCGATACTTATAGGTAAAGCATTATTGACGACATTATCACTTTTCTTGTGATGTTTGTGAAAGCTATGACAAACAAATAAATGGAACACCCTAACAAAACAGGTGCATTTAGGGAATGCTATGGCTTGGAAATAGATCTGTCCATGACCAGGTAGTAAAATAAGTTTTATCTTAAACGAAGTAGTCATAACAGCTCAGAGCGTTCCTTGAGATATTCGAATGATCTTGAAGTACTCCATTCTTATCACATGGTATATCTGTCAGTCACAGGTTGTCTAATTTTTCAGCCACGACACGAAAGTGCTGTGGTATCTTATCTTGTTGATTCGAGCTCCAAGGAAAACATACAAGAGACGTAGCCTCGGTATTAAACAACCACCATCGGATGGGAATTTTCAAATTCCGTACATTGCTGCACATATTGTTAACACAAACATTTGGTCTGCGAAACTCCTGCATTTCTAGAACCAGCTTTTTCTGAAACTTTATACCTATTTCTGTCTCACGGCTACTGAGAACAAGTATATTGCTGGATATTTTCGCTACAACCAAAACAAAATGTGCAATGCCTCTACATTTACCACTGTCAGGTCACCTTTCTTTGCTAGCTCTACCTTGACCACCTAATATATATATATATATATATATATATATATATATATATATATATATATATATATATATATATATATATATATATATATATATATATATATATCTAGTTAGTAGAAAGAGGTGGTCATGGTAGAGCTAGAAAAGAAAGGTGAGCGGACAGTGTGGTAAACGTAAACGTTGTTTTGGTTGTAACGAAAATATCCAGTATACTTATTCTCAATAGCCGGGAGACAGAAATTGATATAAAGTTTTAAGAAAAAGCAGGTTCTAGAAATGCAGGAGTTTCACAGACCAAATGGTTGTGTGTACAATATGTGCAGCAGCATCGTACGGAATTTGAAAAAATCTTTCTGTTGGTGGTTGTTTAATAACGAGACTGCAATGACAGCATCCACAGCCTAGCTTTATGGAAGATTTTGGGTCACAATGGCATTGCTATCAAATGTATAAAGCTGTTTGAAATTGTTCATTAGCGAAGTGGATACTAAGATAATGATTATGTGGTCTTGTGCGGTGGAATTTGCCCTTCTCTTAGATTTTTTCATGAAAAGGGGGGAGTTAGAAATACAATAAACATCTTGTGAGATGGGACTCAAAGTTTGAGAAAAACCAAAGTAATGAGGACAGCGTATAGCACAGTGGGAAGAAATAATTAGATATAGAAAGGATTAGTGCGGTTGAAATGTTTAGGAACAACACAGGTTCTCTCGAGTTCGGAATTTAGTGAAAGGAAAATATAGGCAGATCAAAAATAGACAGGCTGAAATAGATTTAGAATTAAATAGATTGAAGTTGCATATGAAAGTAAGATTCAGTACCCAAGTCGAGTATGGTCTGTATTATTGCTATACGGGCATGGATATGACAGTGAAGCTGGTTGATTTGGCAATTAAACTTCAGGGAAAATGTCAGAAATCAGGTAGCAGGGCAGTTAGAAATACCATAAGGAATATTTCTGTAGTTCCAGATGTAGATGAGATTATGTCCTTCGAACAACTCTCGGGAGGATAGGCTAGGAAGTGACAGTGGTCACCAGAAGAGTTGGCAGACCCAGACCTTTGAGAGGAGAGGCAGGAGGTGAGTGGAGATTTAAGGAAGATAAAGCTCAAAAGACGTGATGGAAGTAATTTCATATATATAGGTCATTTGCCTCACTGGGAGTTGGAGCAGATGGTAACTGCTTATCACGGAAATATATATATATATATATATATATATATATATATATATATATATATATATATATATATATATATATATATTTACTGTATATATATATATATATATATATATATATATTTTTTTTCTTGAATCAGCCTATTCTTGTCACCATCAGTGTTGCAACTCGTACTTGTTACTCGTTGTGGATCTGACGACGCATGTGACGCCGTCTCAGTTGGAACGCGCATTCGGTGTAAAAATTAACAATGTTGAGAGCAAGACTCACTCTGAGTGGATCCTGGTTGAGAGACTGGAGGTTTTCCTGTGATAACATTGTACGTAGAAGAAAACCGTAGGTTGTCCGACATACCGGAATTGAAGCGTTCATTTTCCCACTTACGTATTTGGCCTCGATTCTCGGGATTATTGGTTGAACGTATCGCTTCCTCGATATTTTTAACTCTCGATTGAAATTCTCGTCTCCTTTTTTTCGTTCTCGGTCCGATTCAATAATAAATTCGCTTGGGCTCAGGCAGAAATTTTCCTAATGACAAGTATTTCTAGGAGAAGGATGAGTCTTCGGTGACGTCATTCTGTTGGTGCTTGTTTCTTCTCGGTAATAGGCTGATGAACGGTGACGCATTTGGCTACGTCATGATTGTCCCCCCTCTCCCGGGATCTCCTTCCACTAGTCTACCCCCTGACTCTCACGTCAGCTGCTGTAAAGCCACGTGATGGCTGCGTGAGAGATTATGTAAAAATATTGTCATCGTAGGTATTTTCTTTGCCCATTTTGTTTAGTTTTGTTCAGGATTTTGCTCTGTTGCAGTGTCGTCTAAACGTTCTTTAAAGTAGTCTCCCTTAAAGCGCATGTTTTTTTTTTTCTTTTGCGAAACTCCTACGTCAACAAATACTGAGAACTGCCAACAGTGGATGGCATAGTTGCCATATACCAATTTGATTGTCGGAATTTTATCGTGAATATCAACGTGCAGTATTGCTCTGTGTTCTGGAAATGTTGCTTGCTCTGTATTTAAGTTTTAGCATTATTTAAGATCCTTAAAAAACTGAACATTATAGTAAGGATATATTAAATTGCGTGCATGACTCATTGTGTGTCATGTGGAGTTACCAGATGTTGCCGGATCATATGCGTTCTCCCCATCCATTGGCAGAAGAAAGACTTGTTTCTTGTGTCTATGTCGTTGTCAGTGATTGTCCAAGGTAGAGATTGCGTAGTGTATTGAAAGTTATTCTCCCTCTCCCCCTCCAGCATTTCCACTCGGGCTCTGTTGCACTACGTTGTCTTGTGTGTGTTGGAGGGGGCGGCGAGGGTTGTTACAAAGGGAGTTGCTCCGCCCATATTGAGCACAGTCTGAGCTCAGTCGTCAAACTGACACTATACTTCGTAGGTGACGGTGGTACCCTGGCTGTGTTGGGATAAAACGTACCCTCCGCTTCCTCGTAACTGTGATAAAGTGAAAGCTTCGTATCGTGTTGTTTTAGCTCCGTCCTATTTATATAAAACGTGTAAAGTTTTAAAATCAGGCCAGTTTCACTTTTACGCATTGATTGTACCAACGGAGTGTAGCCTGGTCTTTGGTAAAATTAAGTGGTGTCATGGTAGCATAAGAAGCTTTGTTCTAAAAGTGTCGGATCTCCTGTGTTAAATTTTTAGAAGCCGAAGAAAGTGGAAATAGTGAGCTGGGTGGAAGTTAAATTTCGTCATCTCGCCTTATAGATTGCTACAACATATGGTAAGTCAGCTGTGAGATATTTCCTGCCGAATAAACGTTAGAATGTTCTTTGTTCGGCCGTTTCCTTTTGCATTGTGAAGGCTGGGTTTGTGTACTGCTTTGTATTATTATTATTATTATTATTATTATTATTATTATTATTATTATTTTAGATTGTGTGTTTTGCATTCAGTAACCTATAATGTTTTGATAATTTTTTTATTGCCATGGCGGTTGACATTAGGTTTTCGACCTGGTTAGCAAGACTAATTTTTTGCGTTCCAGCTATTATAGTATAGTTATTTTTTAAAATGTTATCTGGCGAAGGTAACCTTTTAAAGTTTGCTATGAAAAGTAAATATTTTTCATTCATGCTGAGATTGGACCAGGCCCCTTCATGGTTGAAGAAGTAAAATTTAACCAGACAAAATTTCCTTTATGATTTGGTACGACGCATTTTTTTTCTCGGGTATACCAAGCTGCTTGTATGTGCTTCATCTTATAATACCAAACAAACTCCATCTCCTACGCGTTAAGCGAATCAGCCTAAAGCAAATAAATATATCTGGCGCCGTTGGCAAATAAAACCCTTTTTGAATGCAAGATCTCCCAGGGTCGACTCGAACCCACCTCGAATAGATAATAGCTGTTGGCAGCGGGATGTAAGACGAGGGGGTCCAACTGATTCATTGTTTCTGTTATCACATTTGCAAAATGGTCAAATCTTTTGATAAGGGCTTACGTGTTCAAAGGATATATCGCAAGTGCTGATGTAACTTGCGGAGAGAGAGAGAGAGAGAGAGAGAGAGAGAGAGAGAGAGAGAGAGAGAGAGAGAGAGAGAGAGAGAGAGAGATATCAGCTGGGTCACGCTGGCGATGCACAGACTGGACTCCCCTCCCGATGATGCAACAGTTTACAGAGGAAGATTCTACCGTTCTGTTGCGTTTCTTTTCTTGCAATGCAAGGAAAGAAACGCATGTGTGTCTGTGTGGGTCGTGATTTGATAGTTGGAATTCCAGGAAGGAAGGGCGTTATACATTTTTTCCCCTTTGCGCCCATGATATTCCTAAGAATGAATGAGTTTTATGGTAGGTTGACTATAAGGATCACATAATTTCAAGATAAAAATTGCTGGCGCACTGGCCCTTATCCCGAGGTTAGTATCCGGAGATATTAGACATTGCAATTAGCGGTCGAGATTACTCAGGATTCTGACACGAAAGGTTATGAATCTCTACCACCCGTTTTCTCAAAATCCGCGATGTAGTAGTGGTCTGAACTGTGCCCAGTTCCATTGTAACCAACTGCAATCACGACAGGAAGGTCTGTTGTTAGTGCATGGCCTGCCAAGTCCAGTCAATTGGGGAAATTCATTATTGTCGTACTTCCTTCCATCCACTTGCATCTTCTCTTCTGGGAATTTGCTTTACAAGGGAATACCCGGGTAGGCAGGTTCTGTGTGATGTTTGCCCAACAGTCATACTGATAAAATTTTATACAGGCATAGGATGATTACCAACTTGTCCATATTGTGCTTTTTCGTGCTTGCTTGTGGATGCGTTTATCTCAGCAGATGAGGAGGGGGAGAATTCCAAGACCAGCCACGTGGTTGATCTCAAAGTGGATCTTGTGGATAGCTGGCCACTGCGTCCGATAGAGGCTTGTTCTAAGCCTCTTGAATATTATGCAGTTTTATTGGGGAAAGCGTTATCATCAGTGTCTCACTCACGTTTACGTATCTTTATTATCAACGTTGTTTCCAGTTTCTTTTATTTATATGTTATTCAGGGGAATCTTGCTTAGTAGTTCCCTATAAACTTTTCCAGAAGAACGTAAGCATAAATGTCCCAGTGTTATAATTCTCTCTCTCTCTCTCTCTCTCTCTCTCTCTCTCTCTCTCTCTCTCTCTCTCTCTCTCTCTCTCTCTCTCTCTCTCTCTCTCTCTCTCAAATATTTGTATTCATCCTAAAGTGTTGAATGTTTTGTTGGTAATACAGGCTTATTATATACCTAGAACCTGCGCCATACCGTAAAAGAATACATCCGTAGTCGTCTTCCCAGTCAAGTTGTTTGTGGCGTTTGCAGCGTTTTCATGTAGATGTTGATCTCGATTGGAAGAGTTATCTGTTTTTACGTTGATGAGGTGTTTTATTGTTTGAAAAAGTGGAGCTCATATCCTACAGCATTATATCTTTTTGTTTTACGGGAATGGTTATGACTAATTTGTTTTCATTTATTATTGTTATTGGTAAATAATTGCATATCGTTAGTTGTGTACCGTAAACTGGATGTTCTTCATGAGTCAGCTGTAAAAGTAAGAGTACGTTTTGAGTGAAATTGGCCAGAGGAGGCAGGACTCTACTACTCTTTGTGCTCTTGTGACTCATGACAAGAGAGGTCTGTCTCCTGCTGTGTATTCCTGCTACCACGTGACCGCGGCCTGAAGTGCTAGAAGAGGCCAGGTGAAGTCTTGTCTATGAGGTTTCTTGAGGTGGTTTGTCTCCTGTCGTTTCGAGAGGACGTGTCGCGTGCTCACATTCAAGATGACTGTGACATTTCATTGCGAAGAGAGACAGGATTCACGGTGTTCTGTGATCAAGGTGATTATGAGCTTGTGACTTTTCTTCAAGAGGTGGTCGTGTTGATTGAATGCGTAAGTTTTGGCTCCCCGGAGCGTTGGAGTATACAGTAGGTTATATCTTGATAGTGGTTAAGGAGCTTACTTTTTTTTTGTACTTCTTGTGTTTATCTCTAAAGTACACGATCAGTTTTAGGTAAGAAGCTACAAACTGTGGCTTAGCCAGAACTGTTAGCCTTCTTCCATAATTTGGCTGCCGGTGTGCAAAGCCCAACGTGTCCTTTTTGGGGAGGGGGCGGCTCGAACAAGAATGATAATCCCTGTGTAAATTTGCCCTTCAGATAGTTGATGTGTCTCTGTTTTTGTGAAATCATCCATTTGGCTTTATTATGTTGTTTGACTTGGTGTTTTGTGCACAAGGGTCGGGCCAGGATTTAGCCCATGTCATCCTTGATCTGCTTGTGGTAGTTGAGAAACGGGAGTGTGTAACAGAAAGGGCGGAATGCCCTGCCCTTTTTAGGAGAAACAGACTTGCAACTATAAGACCTGCAGTTTTTATCCTTGGAGACATTCAGAATATTAGGTGAAGGATAACATTCATAAAAACCGATGCAGAGAAAAGGTGTATCCTAGGTGATGCAAGTTATCCAAGAGGGCTCCTTTTGCCTTCTCCCCCCGCCAAGGTCAATAGGAGTGATGGCGGAGGTAAGTCGGTAGGCAGGGCCTGGTCTCCAACGCCCCTCTCTTGCCTTCGTATGTATGACGGCGAGCATCGTGCGTGGGGTAGCCGATGAAGGCGGCCACTTCCACGGGATGGTGGAGGTCACGTTTCTCCCGGAGGCTGGTGGCTGCCATGCCAGGGAAGCCGCAGCAGGGACCGACCAACCCTCCCGATGATGATGATGATGATGATGATCGAGGATTCTAACAAGATCTGTCTTTACCCCAAAAGGTTGTCCGTCGCAAGAACACTAAGAAATCTCTCGACTGTGGGAATGTCTCGCTTTGCTTAGACTGGAAATGTCGCTCATTGTACTTGGGCTGTGAAGAGCTCTCGTTTTTATTTGGATAATTTGGGGTCTTTCGTTTTACTAGGGCTGTGGGAGTGGGTCGTTTTCCTTGAGCTGTGGAAATGATTATTGTGACGTGAACGAGCGTTTCAGCATCCGCAGAAACCTATATTTTGATAAGATGATTAACACACCGACTTATGTAAGTCAGTAAGGTAGCGTTTTGGACGTTGTGTACGCATCAGCAGCATGGAAATTTCTGTACTGGATGTCATCGTCAGCATGGAACGGGCTCGTAACATACTTATTCTAAATATAAGCAACATCTGCGGAACATGACTAAAGGGTCTTTAATTCACAAGGAGTTGTGGAACGGAGATGTACAAAGCCGTTGAGAAAAAGGTAGGAAAAACTGACGCAAAGGGTCATGTCACTCGGACATGTTCCTTGGCCTCTTTTGTCCATTGTTTAGTTTCTGTGCCTTTGCTGTGCCCTTTTGGTCCAAGCCTGCCTCCCCCGTCTCTCTCTCTCTCTCTCTCTCTCTCTCTCTCTCTCTCTCTCTCTCTCTCTCTCTCTCTCTCTCTCTCTCTCAACTAGTCACATTTCGCTTCTGGATTATTAAGCGTTTGATTATAGACCTGACTTGTTTGTTCTCGTACAGTTGCTTTTTATGTTTCTTCAGTTTGTTTCTCGTGGCGGTTGTAATGATCACAGTGAATGTTGTTTTCAGGTGGTTTTGGTATGCTCATAGATCGTTCTTGTATGTATACCCAAAGGTTCAAAAAATGAATGTTTATGTAAAAATTTGCGCTCCGAAATTTCTGAACTTCTC
This sequence comes from Macrobrachium rosenbergii, assembly GCF_040412425.1. Lineage (NCBI taxonomy): Eukaryota > Metazoa > Arthropoda > Malacostraca > Decapoda > Palaemonidae > Macrobrachium > Macrobrachium rosenbergii. The sequence goes on along the minus strand of NC_089788.1, from coordinate 27,367,733 downwards.
AAGAACGGTTAGGTCACTGAACTCTAGGTAGAGATGCGAATGTGCCCTTAACTCACCAGGTAAAGAGGAGGGAATAGCTCAGATGTTCGCACTTGAAATGAGCATTATACGCATTTGCATTGCAACAGTTCCTCATATTTATCGACTCATTTGACCCTGGATGATCGAGGTAGTTCATATCAGAGTCTTGTAATCGAAATTGTTTTGATTGATTATCGTAGTTCTTGACCTCGCTTCGGTATTAAAAAGCAGGTAGGATTGTTACTGTATTTTGAGCTTCGTTTGTGCAGAATGTTGTGTGGATCATAAGTTTTGATCTACCTCTATATTCCAGCTGTGCCTTGGGCAATAGGTATAGTGAAAGTACACAAGGTAGCCTACGCCAGGTTAAGAAAGGCGGTACTGTAGTCCGTTGATCCATAGCAGTCCAGTTTCACAGGATTTTTTTTTTTTTTCGCTGTTGATGGTAGTGCAGACCACAAGGTGTTGGCCCTTCGCAATTTTTTTTTAGCCTTTGTTTATTTCCTGAGTACATTTGTTTTCAGGTTTGTTTAATGAAGGGTCGGTTTCATTGGAATAATCTTCATATGGCTATTTTCAATTTGGAAACACTTCTGCTCCATTTATGTCAGTTTTACACTTCATTTTACCCGGTTTTATTCTCGTTTACTTCATTTTACCCGGTTTTATTCTCGTTTACTTTGAGGTGGTCTGAATAGCTGTGTATAGCCTACTTGTGGATACAGTTTGTGTGTAATGTACAATAGGCTATGTAGGCTATTTCAGTATTTTTTACTTACATGTTCGTAATTTGTCGTAATATATAGACATCATTGGTTTATAGTCATTCTCTTTTCATTTTGAGTATTATTCGGAAGGGCATAGGTTGCTACAATATTAAAATGTTCTTACTTTTGTTAAGTGTTTGTTTTCTTCGGTCACCCAGGGATGGCTGTCTGCTATGCAGGCATTTGTGGGCGCCCTTGGCACAAGGGCAGGGCGGGTATTTTAGAATGTTGGCAGTCTAGCTCAACACAACCTGCATGTGAGCTCCGTTGAAGCCTTGTATTGTGGCATCTGAAGTTTGCATTGAAATTTAGATGTATATAATATATTAATGTTGAAAATCATTTTAATGATTAAAGAGGTGTTTCTGATCTAGTTGGGTTCCATGTCATATTAGTTGTAGTGTAATACATACAAATTCTAGAGCATCTGGATGGAAAGACAAATTATTTAAGGATTTCTGAGTTGATGTG
>NC_089788.1:27098974-27361474 GCF_040412425.1 Macrobrachium rosenbergii | reverse complement strand
TGTGTGTTCATAGAAGGGTGTGTCTGATGATGAACTTGCGATTGCAGGTGTGCTGCAGAGTATTAACCTTCTTTTCAATGTTGCAATCTATCCCTTTTACAACACTGCTGTTTTTTCACGAGTATATTGGCAATGCTGTTAATGTCGGTCTTGGTATTAAGGATAGTCGTGCATGTAAAGATCTTTATTATTTTAAGTTGTATGCATGCCTCCATACGGTTGCTTTTTTATTCTCATAAGATACGGTGATATAAGGTTTGACTTCAGAGCAGTTTTTGTCGTATGAACCTTTTTTATGTATTGAAAACAATTAAAAAGCACGATATAGCCTATATCTATCTATAGATCTATAATATATACAACATATAGCCTTATATAATATATATATATATATATATATATATATATATATATATATATATATATATATATATATTAATACAATGTACTATTAGTGTTTTTAATACCTAAACAAGGTTGATACCAGGTATAATAACTCTGAGGTCAAACTAACTATCAACCTGTGTTATGAGAATAAAAAACTAACCGTATCGAGGCATGCATACAACACTTAAAATATTAAAGTTCTTTACATGCACGACTAGGCTATGCTTAATACCAAGGCTTAGATTAACAGCATTGCCAATATACTCGTAAAAAAACAGCAGTTTTGTGAAAGTTTGCGACATTAAAAGAACGTTAATACTCTGCAACACATATGTGAGAGAAAGAGAGAGAGAGAGAGAGAGATTAATATCGATAAATCCCTCACATCCTTCAACACATCCTCCCTCCCTTAGTGCTGATGACTAAGCCTCAAGTCGAGTAGTTGAATCACCGTTTGAACCAAATCTAGGAGGAGAGAGGAGTTGACATGACGCTTTGCAGTGAGTCAGTAATGTGAAGAGGCTTTCATTCACAAGATAGTTATCGTCCTGCATCATTCCTCGTGATTCATGGGGACGTTTTCTGGTCAAAACATGCTTGGAGCATGTTTGCTACGGATGGAAGGTTTAGCAAGGAAAGGAATATATACACCAAAGGAGTTTTGTAAATTTTTCACAAATACGTAATCCTGAAGATAAATGAATGTCGACCCATCATGTGACCTTAAATGTATAGTTATACACTGGTGCAACTGGTTATGGTATATTGAGGAAATTTGTTTTCCCCGTTTTCGAATTTGTAGTGGTTTATGAAAAGTATGACGTATTCTTAATTGCATAAGGAATGAAACCTTCTCCCTTCACTTAGAAATTTCACCGCCAGTCCTAAGGAATTTTCAGTACCTCCTTGTGGGCGTGGAAAGTCCTCACGCGGAAGTAGGAAATTCCTCCTTGAGAGATGGAAAGTGTAGGAGGGGGTGGGGGGGAATGGAGAGTATGGCGGAGAGGAAGAGGAGTGGGTTAGTGTAAATAGTAGTATGTGTTAGGGGGGAGGAGGGGTGATGCCTGTGGTGGAATTGTGACGACTTTAGGGATGACGGTTGCATTGTCACGTTATGCTTGATGCATGCTCTGAAAAGTTCTTCTGAGATGCTGGTAAATTTTAACGTGTAGATTATTATTTTTTTCTCTCTCTCTCTCTCTCTCTCTCTCTCTCTCGGAAATTTGGTTGCTGTAAAATGCGTAGGCTATATATCCTGCAGCATGAATTCCGATTAATCTGTTGAGGTGATCCTCAGAAATGAAGAGCGCACAGATGGGAAACCCCCCACACTCTCATGTGATATCGTGAGAGAATTTAAGTAATGCATTGATAGCATGAAACATGTCTCCACTTAGTCATCACACCGGAGTTCTCACCTTGTCAAAAACCACAACTTCCACTTTCCATATAGCGGTCCTTGGGGGCCAGAGATATTGGGTTGGTGAGAGTAATGTGTAATTATAATTTCCATATTTTTGTCATGGTCATATTTGATAGCTTCTTACATTCTTATGAAGCGACGTCGTTAATATAGGCTGCACTTCCTTTACGGCCAGGGCTTCGTACATTTTTTTCCACCGTGCTTCCATTAGCCTGTCCACTCAGCCTCCGAATATACAGACTGAGCCTACAGCCACGCATTCATAGTTTTTTCAACATACGACCATGAGTGTGAATGAGTGAACAAGTGATCGATCGACATGACTTGAGTGAGTGAGTGACGACATTGAGGAGAATCTCGCAACGAGAGGGAAGTCGACGGGCCAAAGGAGGTTGCGGTTTTCTCACGCTTCACGGCCCTCCGGAACCGAATCCGACGGACGAAAGTATTGCACGACCAAGGCGTTGTCATGCTATGATCGTCAGTAGGTCTGTCGGTCGCTTGGTCGCATGTTACTACTGCTGCTGCTCTTGACGTTATTCTGGCTTGGATCTCGGTATGGGGTTGTATAAGGAGGAGCCGGGTCACTTTCTGCTGTTCTTTTATGTTACTGTGGGAATTTCTAGAGGATACGTGGCCCGGGTTTAGTCATGGGAAGGAGGGTCACTTTCTAAAATCTGTGGAGCATTGCGTCTTGGGATGAGATTTTCTTTGGCCGATTGTGCAGTAGTGTGGTGGATTACCGACGTCGTTTATTTTTGTCAGAATGAGTTTCTCTCTCTCTCTCTCTCTCTCTCTCTCTCTCATTCTTGTGTTCGAGGATGAAAATTCAACTTTTTTTTCACTAACAAGAGTCTATTTTTCGAGTAAACTTACTCTTAAGAACATTTCGTACGGTTGTTCAAATACAGATGTTTTGTTCATGCACCGGTTATAGTTTTTTTTTTTTACTATAAAATTATCCATCAACAGCCATAACTTGTTTTATACTTGCGTCAATGCAGCTAGCCTTTTGGATGGATGTCGCCCATAACCATGCTATAATAGAAGATTTGCATATTTTAAATATATATAATATATGTATATATATATGTATATGAAATTTTTATCACTGTGATTTTTATACATTCATGAAGCTACAAATATCGTTTAATATCCAATTCACGCTGCTTCGGGAACATCCCCGATGGGGAATTATCACCCAAGGGGAATTTTATAAGTGATGAATGTATCGGTACCGCCGGGTCTCATTGGCTCAGTGGTTTGACCGTCGACTGGAGTCTTTGGAAGGTACTGTGTCGAGGGATCGAGACCTGGCGGTACCGATCCATGTATCACTTATAAAATTCACCTTCGGTGATAATTCCCCATCGAGGATATTCACGAAGTAGCGTGAATTGGATATTAAACGACATTTGTAGCTTCATGATATATATATATATATATATATATATATATATATATATATATATATATATATATATATATATATATATATATATATATATATAAAATGAAATAACATTTAAGAAGTTTATTATAAGGTGATATAATTTTTTTTGTAAATATGCGCATTTACATCCAAAAATACTCATACTTAGGCTGGAATTGAAAACCTTTCCTAGAAGTGACTAGTGGAATACAGATTAAAGTTTAAAAGTGGGGAATCTTTTTTTCTTTTAAATGCATAATACTGTATTTTTCATAAAAATAGCTAGGTTCATCCAGCATCACCCAGCAGAAATGTTGGTGTAAATTGGTACATAAGCGGTAAACTTTCCTTTTTTAAGTACTGGAAGGCATCTTTCAAAAGTACCGTAACAGGTGTCATAATCAACTGTAAATATCTTCTCTGGAACTAAAAGAATTTCATAATTTTTATCTTAGCCTTTACTAACAAAGAAAAAAACGATTTTTAAGAAGGTAGGTAAACAAACCTTTGTCAGACCGGAATGTAAAGTCATCAATTAATGAATTGCAAATACACTGTTATCAAGAAGTGATATAAATATTTTAGTCCAGCACAGTTAAAGACGAAGTACATTTGGAAGCCCGTCTGGAATGAACAAGGGACCATATTCTTTCAAGTAGGCTTCATTTTTTTTCTGTTACAAATTCCCTCTATTTCCCTGCTTTTGCCTTCTGAAGTATACGAATGTTTTCTTTAGTTCCCTCATTACTCAGCTATGGTCACTTTGGTAAATATATACATGTAAATGTATATTCTTTTCATCATTACTGCACAATGTCAGTAAACGTTATCTAGTTCTTAGGATTTCTCTTACAAACGTATTATGGAAAAAGTGTTCACTCGGTTGCCTATTCAAGGCCAGCTGAACTCTTTGACATAAAAGCGCATATATAACGGTCTAAAGAAAGAAATAGCCGAGAGCCCTGTCAGTGGCCTCGCCTCTACCAGCTGAGTCACTTGCTGTGTTTATTCAAAGCCACATGATAACGCTATCTTAAGCTGTGTACGAACTGGCTCTGATAGATAAGATGGCGACTGTAGGTCATATTGATAATACCGATTGACTAATACAAGTAGATTTCGACGTGGTACTAGTAGCCAGGTCGCCCGGGATATTGGGGAGGAGGGAGGGGGTAACTTGCACATTTTAGTTTAATTTACATACATGCCTACAAGTGCCCTTAGGTGAAAAAAAAAAACATTTAGAATAAGAAAGAATACCGTAGATGAACAAACGTGGATTTCTATTGGTTTATAAGTTTTTGGGAATGTATGGTAATAGACGAAGAGTCCACCCCAAAGCCAAATCAAAGTCCTTCAAAAGAAGACATCGTGGCTACCCCCATACAAATGGGAAAACAAGCACTTTAAAAGAAGACGACGACGACGATGCCGATGTGGTGCTCGAGAACACCTTTGGTGTGATGTAGTGTGTCTCCAGGGAGGGTTTGTATGTCAAGCTCCATGAAGCATATTTAAGGCCCTTAGTGGTGGTGATGTTGGTAGTTTAGACCTGCAGAGGTAATTTTGCTATCTACAGATCCTCGAATATTGCGCAGCATAGAGTTTAAGGTTAATTGGAGAGTGTTTTCCTACTTTTTATTTAATGTGAACAAAATTTTGTTTACAAACTGCTCACACGCATAATCGTACAGTCTACTCAGACTTTTCAAGAATGAAATGTCTAATTATACGGAGTGAAATCAGTCAAAATGCAAGAGTTTTTAATACGCGAAATTTCGTTTTAAAAAGCATCACTTGAAAAATGTAAGTTGATTTAATAAGTGATTTCCCTTTTTTTTACGTAAAAATGTCATTTAATGTGCCTAGCGAACTCTTAACCTTCTCAGATACACCATTACCTTGTAGGTTAGTGCACGTATTAGGAAAGTAGGTCAGAACGTTTGTTGTAACCCCCAGTACAACATGCATGCTTGTTAGCTGTAGCCATTGTCAAATATTAATTACAGTGTGCGGATAGTCATATAGTTAAACAAGGATATGAATATACGCAGTTTTGATTACCCGAACTCGTGATGACGCCCTCAGCAATATTTCTGACTTATGCAACACTGGTAAATATTTTTTAAGTCATTTTCGTGTCCGTTTTGAATATCAGTTTTATAGTATCACGTCATTGATTAGTATTTTTATGCGTACCATGGCTGGTCCTTGTGACTGAACTGGACATCAGTTCCTTGTAAGTTTCATGTGAGCGATTCCCCTGTTTGATTGAGGGTTGAAGGTCATTTTACTAGTTGGTAGTATTGTATGCGAATTATTCTTTTGCTCATTGACAATATTTCAGATTTCCTTTCCCTTACTTTTTGTGGGTGTAGGAAGATTGGCACACAAAGAGAAGAGACCCTGAGAGAACCCAAAAACTCCCATGAAGTGTTCACATGGGAAGAGTTGACGACTGGTCGTGGTTGGTTGGTGGGGGGGGGAGAGGATCAAGGACAAGTTCTCTAACCTTGCTGATTGTGAAGGCTAGAGAGAGAGAGAGAGAGAGAGAGAGAGAGAGAGAGAGAGAGAGAGAGAGAGAGAGACCCCAAGGAACGAAATCAAGTCGTCACCTTATTGTTACATAACCTTCATCGTTAAAGATACGTAAAAGGGAAGTAATCACACAAATTGTCGTAAAAGGGAAGTAATCACACAAATTGTCGCCACTAGCCATCGTCTTACGGTAAAGTCCATTCTTTATGTGCCGATGAGTATTTTGTGAATTAGGAACTTGATATATTGAGACACTTCTGTCTTTTTGCCTCCATGCACAAGGGGGATTCTTGTGAATTGAATGTCGGTTTTTATCTATAAGCAATAGATCAGAATAATTAAGTGGATTTTGCTAACCTGAAATGGGTACGGAGTATTTATCACGGCCCGTCCTTTGACATCACCGTTTCCTGCTTCACTCCGATCTACATTCCCTAGGGTCAGAGAAATGCACCCGAGGGTAGAAGATGCTTTTGCAGATGAAAAATTGCTTCAGCATTATGATAGCGATTAATAATATATTAATTATGCAGCTGCATTTAATATATCAGGAATGACCTTAACGTGAATCGTCTTTCACTTAAAAAAAGGGGGAGATGAAGCGAGCCATAGTACACTTGCGCAAGTTTGTATTTTTTGAGGAAGTGGTCGTTGGTTCATTGTCGTTTCATCGGTTCAAGGATTAGCGCAACAGTCGGCTATCTTTTCTTTTCGAAGAAAACAGCGCTTGTGTTAATTTGGAAGAACATCGTGTGTGTGCATGTATTTTTTTTTTTTTTGTGGGGGGATTTGTGGACTGTGTGCGTTAGGACGGATGTTTTAAAGGGGAACTCTCTCTCTCGCGCGCCCCTTTCGCGTTTGTGTGTGCCTGCGTCCGTGTATGGCTGAGCTTGGCAACCGGAATTAGGTAGGCAAGAGTACATCGCTGTACACGGAGAGATTTATATGAATGGATTTCGTCAGGGTGGGAAGGGAGGGAGCGGTTGTTCAGTGGAAGAGGAGAAATGTCAAGAAATAGTTGCTCTCTCGCGCTCTTGTTGAAACGTAAAGATTTATTCGATCAGTGTTCATTGATTAACACGCGCCCTCGTGTCAGTCATAGATGACGGCCATGCGGTGACTCTCTAACCATCCGACTCTACAGTGAAACTATTATTGTTGTTGGTACAGAGCGCGCATGAGCAGTGCGCTTTGGTTTTCTCGACCGACGGATCGAGTGCGTTTCCCTTTGAGAGATTTGTTAATTTTCAAGGACATGTGCATGTCTACAAACGTTTATTCTAGTAGAATCGGTGTTTCATTTGGGTTCGCAGTTATAAATCTCTGGTTAGTTAAATATCTAATGATTGCTTAATATTTGTATTGAATAAGTATTGTTGAATTACATAATCAGTTTGAAAACTGTATTGAATAAAAGTATTGCACAACACTGGCAACACTGTATACTTAAAAATAATAATAATGATTAGAAGAAGAAGGCTCGAATGCGTCATGAATGAAATGTCGCCATCGGCTGGAAGTAAAAGTTCTAATCAATAGAGAGAGAGAGAGAGAGAGAGAGAGAGAGAGAGAGAGAGAGAGAGAGAGAGAGAGAGAGAGAGAGAGAGAGACAACGTAACCCACAATCCAACCGAAAACGTCCACCACAAATTACTAGAACGTTGCAGAGTTGCATCATGGTATGTTTTATGTGCAATTCGTCTCGCTAGTTTCTTGCAAGAACCAGTCATCTGTTTCACTAATATTATGATGGTAAACTCTGGCCTTTTTGTAAGGTATATATGCTTTTCAGTATAACCCGATTTTCATGAAAGAATTTCGAGGGTTGGAGACGGAATTGTAGGCTGCTTTACGAGAGAAAACTATAAATAAGAGACTAGAGGAGCTGCACGTGATATGCATAGTGTTTGGCTCTTCAGCATTTCATAACCGCTGGCTAAATAACACAGTTTTCTCGTTAACAGTAGCCGTCAGGTGGTTGATGAGTCCCACCCATCCCTCCCCTGTGAGACGCTAAGTGGAGCGTTGGCCTACTTACAACTGTGTGGTGGAACTCTTTAGCTATCTCCTCCCCTTTCCCCTTCTTTCCGATTCTTGTAGGAAGCTAAAATGCTTTCACTTGTGTAGGTATGAGTTTCGGTTCCTATTTATGTAGTTAGAATAATAATGCAGAATATTTGGAAACTTCATTTTTTTTGTTAATGGACATTTAGGTTAGAAGTAAGAGTGGGTCAGTCAGTGAAAGCAATTTCACAGTGATTCAGGAAAAACAGGGAAAGTCAAGATTGACTGATTTGAAACACCTCTTGGGGAAGTATAGTAGTTTCTTGAGCCATGAGGAATTCGTTAGAGTCGTGAAATATTTAACAGTACTTTCACTGATATTGAATGTATTTTTGAGATCGAGTGAATGTAGCACATCCTCCTTTGTTTTTCTCTTCAGCTTTTAACAACAGGCTTGTGTTGTACATCTTTAGCAGAGTACTTCATGTTTTTATGATGGTATAGTTTTATTCCAGCATATATATATATATATATATATATATATATATATATATATATATATATATATATATTTAATGTGTATGAATATATCTAGTTTTCATTTTCTGTTCTTAAAACAAAATGAATTTAATGCCAATTTTACCTTGACTTGGTCAGTAGGTCAACATTACATTGTACTGAAGAAGGGAGAGTGAATGTTGTAAAGTGGTTGAGGGGATTAGTAGGAAATTGGGGGAGGGGTGCTATTTAACTTTCTCTCTCAAGGTCTCTCACATGTTACCACTGGGTTTCATTTGGCTTCATTAATTGCCACTTTTCAGGGTAAATGTTTTGTGGAAAAATTCATTGTGTTTGGTTTTAATATCCATTTGTTTTATAATAAAAATCAGTATGAATTATTGGTCTTAACATAGCTGACATGTCTTAAAGATGATTATCTTTGTCACATAACCACTAATTCATCCACATTCTTTTTCATTTTCAGGTTTTCCACTCCTGGTGAAGCCAAGGGAATTCTAAGACTCCTTATCATTCAGAGAATAAATTGAAGAAAAGGAGATAATAGTCTGAGGCCTTGAAGTGCTAAAGGAAGAAAAAAGAAACCTGATTTAAGGGTTTGGGTGCGAGAGGTGTGAGGTTGGAGGAGGTGGTGGCTGTTGGGCCCAGAGGAATCTTCCAGGAAGCGGAGTGAGGCGGCTGTCGTCAGCTGCCCGCCCCAACCAGTACCCACAACTCTGGCAGGAGGAGAGCAACAGGTCAGATATGAAAGGGCAGCTCTTAGAAATTTAAGATTATGGAAAATATTGAGAGCAACATGTCTGTAAAGGATTTTTGAATAGTTGACGTAGTTTTCATTTGGCTTTACTAGTGACTGTTTAAATAGATAAAATTAAGCCAAACCTTGGGTCCTCTATGCTTGACATTATTGCCCAAGTGAATTCATTGAATGTCTTAACAAATGATGATTTCAAGCAAATGCTTGAATAGGATTTACATGGCTGGATGCAAGAGAATATTGTTTAAAGTTTATTCTTTTATAGTTTAGAGTAGATAGTATTTCACCTTTTTGGAAAGAGAGCATTAGGGATTACAGGTTTTGTAGGAGTAGTTTTTTCATTAACCTTCAAGAGTTTTATATTTGCATTTAAGTTATATTTTTATTTACTTTGGAATTAACCCTTTATATTGGCATATCTATTAACACTGTTGAAAGTGAACTAATGTAGCAGGGTAGTCATGATACAGTAATTACTACATTAAGTAATATATTCTCCCAGTGGTTATGATCTTTTGTCCAGAACTGTTGCAGTAAGAATTACATTTTTTGTTGGTGTTGACCCGTCAGTTTATTGTATGCTTCAAGTAGTAGGCTAAGCTTTTCAGCTATCTGTGGCATTGCATTAGGTAGAGTCACTGTCGTCTGTATGTCAGAAGGATTACTTCAGAAACGAAAAGTAGATATGTCAGATTACATAATAGTGGGATGTTCACATGGAACTAGTATATAAAATGTTTGACACTAATATAGCAGCTGGAGTTGATGTGTCAGTCCAGTGCCCACTCATATCAGTTCGTTTGTTTTGGGGAGCTGTATGCCAATAACTATCTGGTGTTGCTTCAGTCCCACCTTTCCTTCTAACAATTTTCTCCTCATTCATCAATTAGTTGCTTTTGCATGTGGCCTTCTTCCTGTTAAAGATACCACCAAGGATAGTTTTACATTTTTGCAATTCCAGTATTTGTCTATTGAAATATGGGGAGATTGTTTTATTGTATCATGCATATTTACCACATAGTATACTGCAAGGATCGAAGTTATCAGTTAAGTTTATGGAGAAAGTCAGTGTCCTTAAGACCTACCGACATGAGTTGTGTAATTAAAATAGTTAAAAAGGCTGTGTAAAAATAAGATTCTAAGTTACTGTGAAAGGTTCGTTATTTCAAATAAGATATCTGCTTACAGATTGACCGGAGGATGGAGCGTGAGAGTAATCAGCTTGAGGCTGGGCCCATCCTTTGTCGCATGGGGTGTGGATTTTTTGGTTCCCCCAACACAGATGGTCTGTGTTCGAAGTGCTATAAAGACGCACTGAAAAAGAAACAGCAACCCCCTTCTAACGTAACGTCGCCAACAGCCTCTGTCGCACCAACCTCGGTCTCTCCGGCACCCCCTACAACCACACTTCATCAGGCCGTAACTGTTGCTACTACTACTGGCCAACCCACTGTGCAAACCCTAACACAGGTAGAAATAGAGTATTTTGTTTTCAGCAAAAGGAGAGGTCTTGATGTAGTATATTTTAATAGGTTTCACAGAATTCTTAAATTCTTTCAAATGAATTGCAACTGGTACATAAGTGTTACACCTCAATTTGTATTAAAATGTGCTGGTAAGCTTATAAATTTGCTGTTATTCTATTTGTTATTTGAATCATATATCCTCTGTGCACACTATTAACGTTATGGGAATTTGTGAGCTATTGGTATCTTGTGTATTGATTTTCAACCTTAGTGCATTTCAGCATGTGTTTTATAGGGGATGATTTGTTAGTTTTGGAAGTTATGATATGCATGCATGTTTAAAGGGGAGTTGATTATTTTAAAAGTAAAGATTGATTTGGAAGTAGGCTAATGGACAGCATTATTTTGTGGAGAGACACTTAATTAATCTAAACATTTTTATGTAGATGGCAGCCGTTCCTGGCTCTGCAGATAAGTGTGATGCCACAGAGGAAGGTGGTGCCTCAGCAGTTGAAGGAGCTGAGGCAGATAATGACTCAAGCAGCTCTGAAAAAGATGGAGCAAAGAAGAAGAAAAACAAGTGTCAGATGTGCAAGAAGAAGGTTGGCCTAACAGGTAAGTTGGAATGATTTTCCTAGAATTCTGTAATAAAGTTGCTCATTTGACTACTGTACATGTATACAATGTATGTGTTGCCTCAAAATGTTTTAAACATTGTTAGAATGATTCAAAACAAAATTCTAAGTAATCGTAAAATTTCAAGATAAATAATGGCTATTTACATGGTGTGCATTATCCCTTGTCTTGTAGCATTGTCATTGGTATGCAGTAAGCCTGCAAGGTGTTATGAGAATGTTGTAATTTTACAAGATTTTCATTGATGCCACAAACAGTAAAGGTAGTGTGAGTTACTTTTTCTTGGCTGTCAGACTGGCATCCCAAACTTTTTGAGGGTTTTATTGTTTTGAAGGATGTGTTTTATTGCATTGCTAATTTGAAAGTGAATTACTTGACAAATATTGTATGAAAATTTTAATATTTTCAGGTTTCACATGTAGGTGTGGGGGCCTTTTCTGCTCAGTGCATCGTTACTCTAATGAACATCGATGCACATTTGACTATCGTGAACATGGCGCAGAGGAAATAAGGCGAAACAATCCAGTAATTAAGGGTGAAAAAATACAGAAAATATAGGACAACAACGAGAAATAGTGGAGCCCCCACTAAACTCACCCCCTGTTGCGTCGCAAACCACCGAGAGAAAGAAGGAACGGAGATGATTATGATGATGGTTAACTGGAAAGCAGCAGCACCAGCATGTGCTGTATTCAATATATGATCACATGAATTTATTTTTTTTCTTGATATTTTTTCTCTTTTGTCTGTGAATAGGGTTGAAAAGAATAATACAGTATATGCATATGGAAAATTTGTGCTGTACTGTAAGGAGAAAAGAGCTTCACGTTATGGCTCTAGATGGAATTTTTTACTATTTGGCTCTGCTATGTTGTGTTTTGTGTCTGCGTGGGGGGGCTGTAGAGACTGGTGTCGCAGGGTCCCGCCATGTGTTAGCATTACCTCATCATGTCATCACCATCATTATCATTAATGTCATGACTGCATCAGATTCATTGTCATTCTTCATGTTCACAGTCACCCTCCATTAGTTATGCATCCTCATACATCATCATTCCACATCATATTGTCATATGTCTAGTATATAGTGAAAGCTTTCCTAACTAATGCCTTCTTGATACAAGGCCTAAGTTGGGCAAACTCAAAAATGTGTCTGAAAAAATACATTAAAAATTACAAAAAAAAGTGTGGTGTTCCTGAAGGGCAGATCCACTCCCATGAAGTGTACTTCTCAAGATGAGGCTTAATATGAACTGCACATTCGAGTTCTCTTGCAATGGACAGTACTGTACTTGCCCTCCATGGCAGCCATTAACTGCAGGTCTTGTGATGGGACAGTACCCTCGTAGCATAAGCCTTATCTGCCAACTGCATCGCTCTGCCACCATCTCTAGAGTTGTAGGCAAGTGTAAGTATCCTTGCCTCCTCGAATGGTGTGTATACGTTAGTTGGTAAACAGTGCCGCCTTAGGCCTTACTGCAAATTGACATTTGTGCCCAATTTATGCACTTGGACTTTATTAAATTAAAAAAAAATAATTGAATGGGCTTTCAAGCCTTTTGTAGTGGATATAATGAATATAATGAAAGGACAAAAAAAAGAAAAAAAATGAGGTAACCTTTGTTTGTATGTGTATGAAAGTTACTTACCTCTAGGGCAATTGTGTTAGCATGTGTGCTATTATAACTTGAAATATAAGATTTTTTTTCTTTTTTTAAGATTAATATGGGAAAAAATGCCTCGTAGGGAATGTCCTTTATATAAGTCTTGATTGAGCATCTTTGGGGTTTTCAATTTTTTTTCCCATACCTTATAATGTGCATTGTTATATGAAGTCATATGCACCACAACTAGAGGAAATTGATTATTTTTTTGTTGTAAAAAGTATCCTTATTTCGTTAATAATGCTGTAGTTGGTGCTTAAGAGTAGCTGACATTAAGATCACTTCTTGTTTTTTTAATGAAAATAAAGGTACAGCAAGCTCCTTACAAATAGCATTGTGATGCCCTCATATGAGATAAACTTAAAAAATAAATCACTCGCCATTTTGCTCCTTCCAATTTAGTATTTAGTTTAATGCCAGTCCGGCACATCTTGTTTGTGAGGAGTTTGTTTTGTTTTTTCCTTTTTCTTTTTAAATCATTGCTTGATAACTTTTCCTCTTGATTATAATGGATAGTCATTGTTACTATATACGATTTGTAGTCAAAATGTCATGGTGTACTCAATAAAAGGGTACAGCTGTAACTAATAGTTATTTTAATATCCAATATTTCACGTATTAAACCATGGCTAATAATGTTTACAACTTGGTGGTATAATTTCTTGGTTTATAAACAAACTTAAAATACATTTTTATAACAAATCAGTTTTCCCCTTTTTTTGTGGCAAAAAAGGGTTGTTATAAAAAAAAAAACTGTAATTTAATGTCTCGTCCAGAAAATGAGACATTAATTGTATGAACTCTTAAAGTTTCCAGATGAAAAATTTACACCTTTTAACCACTGGAATAAGCTGTTAGAGGATTTAATTTGGTACAAAATGATCCATATGATCAATACCAGTTAGTAGACAATAAGAGTGACAAGTTGGGACCAAGTTATGGTCATTATTTTTTCTTTAACCAAGAAGCAGCCAGTGTGCTATCTGAAATTGTAAGATTCAGTTGAAATACCAACGATTAAAGTATTTATTTTAAATGGTTAATGGCTCACTTATTGGTAGATATGTTTACACAATTTTTTCATTGTCCTTGATGAAGTAATGTATCGGCAAAGATTAACAAGAAAAATCAAACCTTAGCAACAAGACCCCAGGTGCCACAAGCTTTCTCACATCATCTAATCAAGATATGGTTTTTTTGTTCTAAAAACAGGTATTGCAAAGCAAAAAGTTCTTTGGGTAAAGGGGAAACAACAATTGGTATTAAGACTTGGGGAAAAGCAAATACTAATTATTCCCAAGAAGTATGTAAATTACAGTAGCAATAATTTCTAACAGCAACAGAATAATTACCTGATAAGTTGTTAAAACACTGCATAGAATTTATAATATCTATTAACTCCCACATACCAGTACCTTATACACACCACACCAGAATTAGTCAATACACCTTAAACACAACATACCAGAAATAGTTAATGCAACTATATGCATCACTGTATCTAAAATGTCTTAAGTCATGTCCACAATCTTGAGAGAGAATAAAAAAACAGGTATTGACATTAGAAAAACCTATCTTTGGTAACTGCTGTAATTTCTCAAACTTGTCCTGTGGTACTCCGTACAATAGACTGAGTAATATTGTTGGTAAAGTGATGGAGTATAAATGGACCTGAGGCATGTAGACTCAACATTACTTGACTTCTCTGTGAAAGAAACAACCAAGGATCCCCAAGCCTTTTTGACAGGAAAAGTGGATGCGTTTGAGGACTCTGTGGCAGCTACCAAAATTAGGTTTTACCCATGTCTCTGTTTCATGATACTGTAACTGTTCATCATGTAAAAGAAGCTGGCAGGTGATGAAAAGGCCTTGCTCTTGAGAAAGCAATCCCTGCTACTCAGATGAAAAACAGTCCATGGTAAAGTCACAAGAGGGATCACCTCTCCTCTTCTGTTTCAGGAGTACTGTGAGGGCTTAAGGAGGGATAAAGAACTAGTATGAGTGCATTAACTCTATGACAGTGAGGTGACTTCCTCCACAGTGACTTGCTGGGATGTAGGACAATGGCTATGTCCTTGCAATATCTCGGAAGTACCAGGGCATCAGGAAAGCACAAAGCGAGGGGCCTCACTTCCCACTATTCTGTGGGGCTGGTACTTACCCTACCACCTACTGACAAACAGTACAGTCAAACATCTTTTACGTCATGGCAGTAATGTTTTTAGGAACAGTTTCTGAAGAAAACCAGCAAGGTGCCACCTGGATTTCATGTGACTTAGGGAAGGAGTGGAGTTGGCTTTAAATAGGTACACCACAACAGCTATAAGCCATTGCAGCGAGAGCTGCTTGTTGTGGTAGGGTGTAAGAAAAAAGGACCATTTAGGAAGATACCCATGACATTGACGTAAACTTGCAGTAATTGAGCCAGGAAAAATGTCTTTTCTGTAAAACCCAGTTTCTGTAGAAGAAAAGGGGATTTCAACTGGTTCTCATTCTTGGCCAAGAATTATGGGTTGGGACAACAGGCTGTTATGGCTGTGGATGATAAGCTCTATCCCCTTCGCAGAGAACAAAGTTTCTTGATCCGGGTTCCTGAAATCAAGGTGGTCAAGAAGGCTGTTTTTTGGAACGTGGGTTGTCTTGTTATCACCAATGAGTCTGTGAGACTTACTCAAGGAGCAAGGAATAGGAGCCCTTGCAGACACAGATTTTTGCAGTTCAAAGGACTGGAGGAGGGAGTGAAAGACTTTGCCATGATCCAGGATCCGTTTCAACTGTTCAGGGGAAACCATGGATCAAGCTAGGTACCCTCAAGGATCTTTCCCTATTCTGGCTGGGAGGAAACAAAACTAACCATGAAGCATATCCCAGTGAAGTCCCAGCCATACAAATTGCCTGTTTGGCATGCAGAATGGCTTGGCCTTTGATTAGGAAACCTTCTGACCAGTCTATTGCTTGCCAGTTGGGAGTTCATATGCACTCCTTTCTGGGTCACCTAGACTTGCCAACTGTTCAGGTGGGCGACAGTTGAACTACCTCTTGCTCATCTTTGATCGACTATCCCTCTCTGTTCAGAGTATGCCTTCTTGGTGACACTGAAGACACATACTTGGTGATGAATGAAAACATCTGTATGGCTCTCCATAGAAGAGCCTTTTGTACATCAACAAGGAGGGTCCAATTGTTGGAAAACAAACTCATTTCAGGGGTTGTGGAGTTGATACAAGCATTACCACCCAAGCCTGTTGTAGACAATGCAGTGTCCCTCAGCATGTGGTGCTGTGAAGGATGACCCTCCCCCCTCCCCTCCAAATCCTGCAGACTCATATTTAGCTCCATTCCATCCTTGCCCTCGTTGCTTTTCTTTCCTTTGATGGACATGCTTTTGTCTGCCACAAAATGGATGCTGTTTGTGTTGTTGCCCCTCTTTTGTTGCTGATAAGACCCTCAAGGAACAATTGTTCACAGGCTTGCTCTATGAATTTCCTCTACAATAGGCTACTCAAGCAGATCATAGCCAAAGAAGGATCTTACCAGCAAGGAGACATTAGGGAGTGACCTGAGCCAACCAATACTTCTCTTCAGGCTCTATGGTGCCATTCTATAAAATCACAAAGTGCTCCCCTTAGGGAATGCAAAAGGGTTTGCAACAGCTGCCAGAACTGTCGTAGAGGAATTGGGAGGGCCTTGTAGTCACTTTCAAGGTTGATTGATTGATTTATGTCTATTAACACTGGTGTCATAACACCTAGGTTATTGGTGCCATAATAAAATTAAATGGGAAACTAAAAATTAATAAGTTTAAAAGGAGTTTCATATAAAAAATATCTAAAAATATATATGCATATATCTGTACAAATATATTATTCATACATACACATACTTCATGTGTATATGGTCTAAATTTTGTTAAGGAGGCCCACTTCCCTCACAAAGATGTATAATTGCTCTATATTACAATCCTCACCGAGGATTGTAGGTAGGATAAAATGTCCTTCTTTGTCATGTCTCCATGACCGGAACCTAGGTCTCAAATTCTCAAGACTGGGACATTCGACCAGCAAATGTCTCACAGTTAAGGGCACAATACAATCATTGCAAAAAGGAGGATTTTCATGAGACATCAAGAACCCAAGTGAGTCTTATATGTCCAATCCTCAACCTGCATAACATCATTTCTTGTCTCCTTGGCATACCAGATAGGGATATGACCATGGAGACACTGATGATGTAGCAGTAGTCATCTTCTGGGTTTTGGGGAGGTGACTGCTGACTTAGCAAGCTGGCCAGCTTGCTCGTTCCCAGCCACCCCAACATGGGAAGGCACCCAACAGAAATTTACTTCTTTCTTTTTACTAAAAGCAGCCATTCCAATATATCTCAAATCAGAGGGTTTACAGAGTTATAAGATTCCAATGACTGAAGAACACTTCTAGAGTCACAATATATAATAAAACTTTCCATTCTGAGTGAAAATTTCCTTTAAGGCCTTTAAAATTGCATGCAAATCTGCTGTAAAAACAGATGCAACAGATGATAATTTTACTTCTTTCTACATCAAGGAAGGCCACTCCAAAGCCAACGCCAGCATCTGACTTTCAGCCACCCGTGAAAACCGCTACAGAGTTATCATGTTGCGAGGAATGATCTAAAAATGTTGAACACATTGCCTCAATGGACATTTCTGCCTTTGTAGAATTAAAATATTTCCAGAATTTTATCTCTGGAAGGTTCTAGGGAGAAGATAACCGAATACCTAGCTGGTAAAATAACTGTCTTAGGTGTGTTTAATTCACAAGTTATAAGTTTCACTCTGAAAGCAAATGGTTGGGGTTGCTTGGGGTGATTTTCATAATTTTCAATGCCCTTCATGTCTAATACAAATGTTTGTTACGGACTTTGGGAGCCTCTGAAATCTGTACCAGCAGACGTTAGCAATGTAGATCCCGACACATCTTACCAGCATCTACAAGCATGCTTTCAGTGGGAGATAATTTAAATGCGACTCAATTAAGCATTTTAAGGCTATTAGGCTTTGCTGAGGTGTATACTCCACACTCATAAGTTAATTTGGAAAACACTAAAACTTTGTATAGTCTCAGCATCTGGGTTTGGTCTGCACCCCACAAAGTGTGGGACAGAACTTACGGCACATTCATTGCTTTAAAGCATTTTATCTTGATATACTTCAGATGTGGAATCCAAGTCAGTTTGCTGTCAAAAATCAACCCACGAAACCTTGTTTCACCAACACATGGGATTCTCTGGCCAGGTATGAACAGATCTGGATCAGGATGGAATCCTCTTATATGGCAAAAGTGCATGGTTACCATTCATCTCAACCCCTTGACTACATTAACAATGCAGAGCTGAAGGCAGCATTCAGCCACTGCCATCCTTGTTACTGCAAAGGATATCGAAAGTTCATCAACAAAAAGGGACTATGTTATATCTGGGGTTATTATTTTGGATACCTCAATGATTGCTAAGGCGAACAAGGTTACACTTAGAACACTTTCTTGTGGCACTCCTTCTTCCTGGTTGAATACATCTGATGTTGCTCCTACCTGAACCTGAAATAACCTATTTTTTAAAAATGCCTTGATAAAAAGAGGCAAATTGCTTCTCGGGCAGGTTACATTCATAAAGAACCCTCAGAATGCCTTATCTCCATGTTGTATCATAAGCCTTCTCTAGATAAAAAAAAAACAGTGAAGTGGTGCTGCTTGTTAGCAAGAGCTTCACATACTGAAGATTCCATTTGAACCAATACATCAGTTGTGGAGTGCATACTTCGAAAACCACACTGAACGGGGGACAGATATTTACCATGTTCCAATCTCCCAAAGCTTAGGGAAGATATGTTCTTGGTAAATTCTGTTAATGATGCTAAATATGAAAGTCTGGTATTTTTGGGGGTATGCTTAATCATTGAATATGTTATATCATCCAGTCCAGGAGCTGATTCATTACATTTATTTAAGGGTGATTCATATTCTCTCATAGTAAAAGGTACATTGTATTGTTCATTCCTTGATGTATTAAAATCGATTTCGGCCTGTTCCATTAGCCTTCTTTGAGCTGAATAGGGTCTGTCATTTTTCTTTGCAACATTAGCAAATCGATTAGCAAATTCATTTGCCACTAACTGGAGGTCTGCTACCTCACAACCCAATACTGATCCTGATAACTGGGGGTTGACAAGGAGTAAATTTGCCTGCTATTTTTCTAAACCTCTTCCAAACTAAAGCTGAGTGTTTTTGAATTTAGTGAAGAGATGAAAATTGTCCAAGATTCCTTTTGGCGTTTTTAATTTCCATGTGGAAATGAGCTCTTGCTTTTTGAAACTCAATATAGTAATACACATTTTCTTTCTATGAGTTTCCTGGCATTTATGAGTCCACCAGGGAACTGGTCAGCCGATGATTATGCCCTAAGTCCTAGGTATTGTCTGAAGACCAGCCAAAAATACAATTGTATTCAAAAAGTCAAGAGCATCATCTACAGAGGGAAAGTCATCAGCCGAGTCATCTATTGAGGTGTGTTCTTGGAATGTTGCCCAATCAGCTTTACCAATGTTCCATTTAGGTAGCCTTGAAGATGGGGGATTTGATGCTATATTCACCACTACTGGAAAATGGTCACTGTAAATCTATCTTTTATCACTCCATTAAAATCAATAAGGCAGCCATCAATGCATATAGATAAATCAACTGCTGATAATGTGTCTGTTTGAAAGTGAAAATGCATCGAATCCCCCGTATTGAGAATTCTCAAATTTTCACTTTCTATGATGGAACACAGGCAATTTCCTCTTTGATTGGTGACAATGCCACCCCAAAGAGGGTTTCTGTTATTCATTTCTCCCAGAATAACAAAGGGACATGGTAGCTGTTGAATGCGGAATTTAAATTCATCAATGGGGAAGACTTCACTAGGTGGTAGATAGAGAGAGCATACTGTATATTTTCTTTGCAAATGGATCTGCACACCTATCACTTACAATGTAGACTGGATACTAATAGGATTTTGTGGGGTGTCATTACGAATACATAAAGCTACACCCCATGGCTTCCTATATTGGCATTATAGGGGGAATTATAGTATGTATACTCTTGTGGGCTGGGACATGTATTATTACCAATCACAGTCTCCTGCAAAGCTATGCATACAGAAGACACTTCTGATAGCAGCAGCCTTAGTTTTTCCCATTTAGCTCTTAATCCCTGACAGTTCCACTAGAGAAAATTAATGAATTTTATTTTAGACTTTGAGTTTGTTAAACTGGAGCACCTTTTCAGTGATTTTAATTTACTACCTTGTGCCTGCTTTTTTCCGGAAGGGGACTGACTGCTGTTGCCTGCCATCCTTTTTAATATCGACGTTGATGGTGGTGCCTTTATGGAGGAGGAGCCTGCCACAGATGGCACAACCTCCCTAGTATCATGGGTGCAGGGCACATGTAAAGGCATCATAACAGAAATTTCCAGCTCAGGAGCTTCAGACAAAGCTGGAGCTACCTGAGGAGAGGTAGGAGAGTCAGACACAACTGGTGCATCCTCTGAAGCATTAGGGGCATCAGTCACAGTTGGTGTAGGCTCTAGAAGGACACTTACACCAGACATAGATAATGAGGCGTCAAAAGAGGCCGATACATCAGGTATAACTGATACATCCGGTATAACTGGTGCAACCTCCAGAAAGGCATAAGTGCCAAGCATATCTGGCACAGCCTCCGAAGAGGCAGGAACACCACAGACAACTGGTGCAGCCTCTGAAAAGGCAGGAGCGCCAGAAATCGCTGGCACTGCCTCCAAAGAGGAAGGATCACCAGAAACTACGGGCGCAGCCTCCAAAAAGGCACAAGTACCAGGAATCACTGGAGCAGCTGGAGTACATGTCCCCTGGTCTTCCCTTTGCAATCCCAAAGGAGGCATCTCTGGTTGTATTTATATTTCTTCTTCTGTTAGCAGCAATTGTTGAAAGGGATATTCCTGGTCTAACATATTGGCTTAACACTCTTTGTTTAGCTGCTGCAAATGTGATGCGTTCAGTTACCGTTAAGGTCTGTATTTCCTTTTCCATGATGTACACATTACAATTCTGTGAAGAAGTGGATGATTATCTACACAATGTATACATTTTGCTGCCTTATTACATACATCATGCTCTGGTTCACTGCATTTAACACAAGTGGCAGGCTTGCCTTGTAGCTTCTGCCTACAAGACCTTATCATATGTCCATATTCTTGACAAAAATATCTCCTTGGTCTTGGGATGTACTGCTTAACCTGAAAACCCAACCATGCTGCTTTTATTACATTATGCAAGCAAGTCAAATTGAATGTAATAATTAAATTTGGAAGTGGGACTAGGGCTCCATTGATGATCTTCATTCGTTCAACTTTAATCACACCTTGATTTTTAATTCGTCTACCAGTTTCTCTTCTGAGTAAGTCATCAGTTGGGTTGCATATATCATTCCCTCAGAGTGATTCCAAAAAGCACGTACCACGCAGTCTATTTTAACAACACTTCACAATGTCTGTATACACTGAAAATGTCACAATTAGAATCTTCTAGATTAAAGGTCAAATACTTATCAAAAGGGGGTTTCATATATTCCTGGTCCTATTTCATGTACATTCCTGGTCAAAATCCTTTTGCTCCGTGGTGGAGTATAGGGTTCCAGTGTAGTCACAATGCTAAAATTGTCCTTTGCCATGCCAAAGTCATAGGGAGGACAGGATTAGTTTTCAGTGGATGAATACCATCAATTTCGTCCGGGATGAGGTCCCTCACCAGGGAGGCCCAACAGGGGGTTGAGCAAATACTGTTACCCACAGTAGTAACTGCCCTGGGATCCTCACCTGGATATACACCATACCCTCAGTGCCTTAGGGGTCAGTCTGTCGAGATCAGACCCAGCACTGAGGTCATAGTTTAACAAAAATTTTCCCTCACTTGACCACATCAGGAGCTCTAGTTCTACAGGTGGAACAGCATGCCGTCCAACTCCACCCTCCTTCAAAGTTACAAGAGCAGTGATTTCCATAATACAACACCATGCAAAGGTCATCAATGAAATAGGAAGAAGGGGAGGGGAAAATTTATAGGAGGAGTAAAAGAGTTACAGATCCCAATGTTTACCCGAGTAGGCGTAAAAGGGCATAACTCCCTGCAGTGGATCCCTAAGCCCCCACCACATGAAAGGATTTTTATCAGGGGGGGACCAATATGAAGACCCTGGTGAACCCCTAAGAGTTTGTCCCCAGATTGAAGCAGAAGGCCTTGAAATGAAAGACCGACTGGCACATGAAATGAATGAACTTTCTTGAATAGTGGTAAATAAGGATGTGGAAATGAGCATCCTTAAGACTGACTGAGATCATAAAGTCTCCCTCTCTGACAAAATGCAATAGTGAATGAGCCGTCTCCATCATGAAGTGTGTCTGTCTGATCTTGCTGCTCAGTGCTGAGAAGTCTATGCCAGGCTTCCATCCTCACATCACTTTCTCCACTAGAAAGAGACCGACATAGAAGCCTGGAGATCTACTCCAAACTATCTCAGTTGCTTCCTTCTGCATCATTGTCTTGACCTCTGTCCTCAGTGTAAGGCCACTCTCATTAGGAGCCCTCTTTTTTTTCTTGCCCCTACCTCCTCTTGTAGACTGACTTGGGTAAGGGTGAAAGAGTTGTGACGTGCATGAGCTCTCTGAAGAGGTAGATGGACTGGGGTCCTGTCTCTTCATCTGTGGGGCCTTTCATTGTGTGGGTGGCAGGGTAGTCTTGGTCTGATCTGGGGTTCTCATTATCACCGGTCTACTCCCTTGTCTGGACTTGAAGGTGGCTGCTTCCATTTCCCTGGGGGCATGTAGAAGGGAGAGTCCAGGATTGAGCTATCCCTGAGGGAGAGCCAACTCTCCTGAGAAACCTGTCTGGAAAGGATGGAAAGAAACAAATTCCTCCTTCAGAGGATAATGTTGGCCCAAAGAATGGTGTCTAGTGGGATATGAAAATGAAATTTTTATGATAAAATATGGTTTTATTTATACTTGCCAAGTAATTACATAGCTACTAGCTTCTACCATGGCAGTCTAAAAAAAATTTAGATTTTGCAGTGGTGCTACCATCGTTTGTATAGGTGACAGGGCCCTGCCCACATTCGGGACTAATGGGTACAACTCAGCAGAGAGCTTCAATTTGTTTGAGCCCTGATGTCCATCTGAGGGGATGAGGGAGGGCTCCGAGTATGTAATTACTTGTTAAGTATATATAAAACCTTATTTTATAATAAAAATATTTTTATATAAGTGACTTATCAAGTAATTACACAGCTGATTCTACATTGAAAGGAGATGAGTTAAAGTGGACATATTCTACTCCACAACATTAATAAAAATAATGACTGAAATAGAAAGGTTGCTAGCATTGGTACAATACTTGTTGTTCCTTACCTGGTAAGAGAGCTATTGCAGGTGGGTACAGCCTCTAGTTGGTGCTCATCTTAACCTGTAGAGGGCGTGGCAGTATTGCCAAGAATCGCCCGTGCTTCAGTGGGTAATTTGCAGCCATGGAAGTTCACTGATGGTTGTCAAAGATTAAAAAGGGTGCCCTTGCCCAGGGGGTACAATAGAATAAAATACAACGCTGTTACCTACACTGGAATAAAAACCACCACCCTAACCACTAAAAACAGGATACTCCGGGTATGATGTACCCCCAGGCTTCCCTTTTGACTCAACACCTTACATCAAGGCAAGAGGAAAGAAGAGGGACAGACATGCCCCTACGCTCCCTTTCCCAACACCATGCCAGCCACTGATAAAGAACCCAAAGTACAGTGCTCCCCATTTTTATGCGGGGAATAGGTTCCAGAACCTACTGCGGAAATGCAAAATCTGCGGAAATGCAAAATCTGTGGAAATGCAAAAAACCCCTGGCTTATAACTGCCAAATACCTTGTACCCCTTAAACTAAAATGCTTATAACTTCCTATTTTAACATTTCACTGCTTGATTTGATAGTTCAAACAAAAATATACCTGAAACTATCACACTAAAACAATTTAATATTTCAAACAAAAATACCCCAAATCATCCCAAAACACCCAAAGTAACCTTACATTACAGTACTCTCCTACTACTGTTACTCTTAAGTAGGCTATATACACCCCTAAAATGCTTATAACTGCCTATTTTAACAGTTCATTGCCAAACTTGACAGTTCAAACAAAAACATACCTCAGACTATCATTCCAGAACACCCTAATATCATTTCAAAGCCATGTTGCAAAATTAAGTTCAAGCCTACAACTGTTACTCTTAAGTATTCCCTATCATTCAGACATGCATGTTTTCTTTGGCCTATGTAACTTTGCCCATTGTTCTGCTTATATTATACGTAATGCACTGGGCATATATTTTACATATATTTTCCTGTGTTGTAAGATTTTTAAATGATATTTTACTGTACAGGTACGTATTTCAGGATAGTACTACTGAATAGAGTATATCTAAAATATGTGGGTAGTTTAGATTGACAAGACACGTACATACCTCCAAACAGAATGCTAGGTTTGTTAATTAAGTCATGTTAGTATTTTCGTGATTATGTACAAATACATTTATAAAAAAAATGATTTATTACTGTATCTGCTATTAATCTTTGAAATGGTGTATTAATATCCTGCCAAAGTCATCTTAAATATTTTACCCTTAAAAATATACAGGCAGTCCCCGGTTTATGATGGGGGTTCCGTTTTTACACCGCGTCGGAAACCGAAAATCGTCGTAAACCGAAAAATCGTCGAAAATCGTAAAAAATCATAAGAAAACCTTACTTTTAATGCTTTGGGTGCATTGAAAATGATGTAAACTGCATTTTTATTGAGTTTTTCATAAAAAAACTTCAAATTATGATTATTCTGCCGTTTTGGAGCCATATTTCTTCCGTCGGATCGGCGTACGACGCGTCGTAACCCTGGAACATGCGTTGTAAACCGGGAAATAATTTCTGATGAATATATTTGAAAAGCGTCATAACCTCGGAACGTCGTAAGCCGGACCCGTCGTAAACTGGGGATTGCCTGTATATGCACGAGAGAGAGAGAGAGAGAGAGAGAGAGAGAGAGAGAGAGAGAGAGAGAGAGAGATTTTTCAGTATCATTTGTAGCTATCTTATTTAACCACCAAATATGCAACATAATAATAATAATAATAATAATAATAATAATAATAATATTATACTGTAATTAAAAAATGTATGCATTTCTAAAATAAATTATGTGAAATTTTAAACAAACAAATACATATTCCCAATCTTCTCCAAAGCTCCGAAGTGAGGGGGGGGGGAAGTTGGACCTGTCATATATGTCAAATATCTGACATGAAAGGTGTGGTCAGATATTTGACGTATATGACAGGTCCATCACCGCCCCCCCCGGACTTCAGAGCCTTGGAGGAAAAGATTGGGAATATGTATTTGTTTAAAATTTCATATAATTTACTATAGAAATGCAATTTTTTTTCAATTAAAGTATAATAATATTATTATTATTATTATTACTTGAATATTAGTACAGTAATTATTATTAGGTAAATCATTTATTTATCATACAAACATGATTAGTCCTCACCATCTCCCATAAATTTGTTAAAAAATTCTTGTGCTCTCTCTCTCTCTCTCTCTCTCTCTCTCTCTCTCTCTCTCTCTCTCAGTATACATATATTTTAATAAAAAAAATACAATAATTAGTAAATACAGTGTTGCTCTATGAAAAAAGTGAATTAGTGATAATTTTAGAGATATGGCCCAAAGAAAAATCTGAAAATTAGTGAAATTTCCCCCGTGGACAAGTGAATGACGTATTCCACAAAAATCAGCAACAAAATGAAATGCGGAAATGTGAAATGCATAAAAATGGGGGGTCACTGTACAACAATTTTCTAACACAGTTTCTATGTCTTCAAGGTAATGTGAAGTATTAGTAGTAGTACTAAAGTAGTTTAACCGTATTAGTAGTAGTACTAAAGTAGTTTAACCAGACCACTGAGCTGACTTTCAGCTCTTATAGGGCTGGCCCAAAGGATTAGGATAAAATACCACATAGGCTCATGTTCTCACACTGTGACACATACACACAATAAATACATTTAAGTAATATTTTTAAAAAATTTAAACTTAAATTCGACAAATGCTAAGTTTTCGTGCTTTTATTATTTACTTATTTTTATAGTTTATCTATCAAACCACAGTTCCTCATGAACAACAAAATCGAAATGACTGAAAATGTAAAATATTCCGACAAAATTTCATTTATTGATTTATTCCCAAAAGTTGGCAGTCGCTGTTGGACACTCATATAACACGTCTGACCGTTATTATCACCCTGCACTCTGAGCACTTGGGAGCCGGGCCACGAGGCTGCTCATTAGGTGCCCATGTTTCAAACGAGTATGGCCTATTCTGAGATGTGTCTCTCTCTCTGATAAGATGAACTCCATTTTTTAACATTAGGTTTTATTTGTTTCACTTTATTACTTTCAGGCTCTTCATCCTATATATATTGCCATTTATTTATGATACCCATTTTTATGTGTGTTACATAATCAGTAACAGGGATATTCACATTTGATCTTGTCAAGCAGGTTGCTTCTTTGGCTGCTTTGTCTGCCTCTTCATTTCCTTTGAGATTTCTACATTTTTTCCATTATTATATAAGTTATATGGAGATATAATTTAATTTGTTGTACTATATTATTTTTTGATTGATTTGTAACTCTGAATAGCTTCTATAGCGCTTCTCGAGTCACTAAAAATCACAAAATTATTGAATGATGTTTCTTTAATTATTTTTATAGCTGATGCAATTCCATACAATTCTGCTGTAAATACTGAAGCATTATTAGGAAAAGAGAACTGATAAGTTTTGTCTTGGGACACAGTAGCATATCCCACTCCGTGTTCTGATTTAGATCCATCTGTATATATTGCGTAATGTGGACCTTTTCAGCTTATATGCTCTACTGTATGTTGTCTATGGTGTTCTGGTGTATGAGTTACTTTTTGATAAATACTTGAGGTGTGTGCAAATTCTCATTTTATTCATTGTCCAGGGAGGAGGTGATTTTACTATTAAAGGCACTTGTATATTTATATTCAGCGACTCAAACAGTCTTCTAGTTCTAACTGGGAAAGGTGGTGGATGGTTACTTATAAATACATCTCTTAATTCAAATAATTTTTGTTGGGGAATCACTTGTCTGAATTCTTAGAGCACTTTTCATTGTTACTAGCTCACTGTGGAGAGACAGAGGCAGTTCATCACATTCAACTTGCAAAGATGATTTTGGTGATGATCTAAAGGCTCCTGAGCATATTCTAAGGCCTTCACTGTGAACAGGGTCTAACATTTTCAGCACTGTGTCTGATGCTGAGCCATATACTTCGCTTCCATAATCAATGATGGACAGAACTGTTACTTTATACAGTACACTAAGGGTATGTCTATCAGCACCCCAAGTAGTGTTCGATAGTTTTCTAATTAGATTTAATGCTCTTTTACATTTAGACTTTACGTATGTTATGTGGGCTTTCCAGTTCAAGTGAGTATCAAATACTAATCCCAAAAGTTTTACTGTTTGGCCAACTAGTATACTATGGTTTCTGATTTTTAAGTAAATTTCTTCACCTTTTTTCCACTTTTTCTTTTTATAAAACAATTGCTTGAGTTTTATCTACTGAATATTTAAAGCCTTTAGGTGAGGCCCATTCATCTATTTTTACTATGCTTTTATTAATGATTTGTTCTGCGTATTTTATTCGAGATGCTGAATAATATATGGCAAACTTATCCATATATAGGTTACTTTTAATACCAATAGGTAAACAGTGTGCCACTAAGGACGCTTCCCTGTGGAACACCATTTTCAAGAGGAAATGTTCTAGACAGAACATCAATTCTCACCTGAAAACTGCAATTTGTCAAAAAGTTTTGTATAAACCTAGGTAAATGTCCACAGATGTTGTTGTTTTGTAAAGTTTTTAATATAGCATACCTCTATGTAGTATCGTATGCTTTTCAATGTCAAAAAAGACAGCTACAGTAATTTGTTTTCGTTCAAAACCTCTACGTATATGGTCTCCTAAGTTACAGAGATAATCTAATGTAGATCTGTTACAATGACCCAAACTGAGTGGGAGTCAAAATTATATTTTCTCGAATGTGCCATGTTAGTCGAGCTTCAAAGAGTTTGCATAAGCAGCTTGTTAAAGAAACTGGTCTGTAATTATTTACATTACTGGGATCCTTTCCAGGTTTGGGGATAGGAATTATTATAGCTTTACGCCATTCATCTGGAAATAAATTTCGAAGCCATAAATGACTATAAAACTCTTAATAAGTATGACTTTGCCAAAGGTGCTAAGTGGCAGATCATCTCAAAACAAATATTTATTGTTGTTCAAGAGAGCATATTCCAACTCTAACATATTAAATTTTCTATTATAATATATATCTTCTATTGTTTCAAAATTTATTGCTATTAATTCTATTTTATTTTTCTTTGTGCAGAAGCGTTCATCTAAATTTTTATCACTACTTACATTTGCTAAATTTTCTCATTGGATCAAGTGTTCTTTTCCCATCTTTTAATATGGCATATCTAGGTGGTTTAACCCTTAAACGCCGAAGCCCGTCTCCCGTATGCCGGCGGCGTTCGGGAGCTAGCGCCGAAGTGGAAAAAAAGTTTTTTTCAAAAAATCACAGCACGCTTAGTTTTTAAGATTAAGAGTTCATTTTTGGCTCCTTTTTTTCTCATTGCCTGAAGTTTAGTATGCAACCATCAGAAATGAAAAAAAAAATATCATTATCATATATAAATATTGGAATATATGACAGCAAAAAAAAACTCGTATATAATTGTATACAAATCGCGCTGTAGGCAACACGGTTAAAGCTAATGAGTTAATTTTTTTTAGTTGTATTGTACACTAAATTGTGATGATTTTGGTATATAACAGATTGTAAAAAGATTAAAGCAACACAGAGAAAATATTATCACAAAATGATGCATGAATTCGTAATGCACGGATGTAAAAAAATTTTTTTTTCAAAAATTCACCATAAATCGAAATATTGTGCTAGAGACTTTCCAATTGTTTCAAAATGAAGGAAATTGATTGAATATTACTAGACTGTAAGTTTTTAGCTTACAATTGCATTTTTTACCATTTCGATCGAGTTAAAGTTGACCGAAGGTTGATTTTTTCTATTTATCGTTATTTATATGAAAATATTTCAAAATGGTAAAAGCTAAAAGCATGATTTATTTTTTGTTATTCTACATGAAATTGCGCACATTTTGATGTATAACACTTTATGTAACGAATAATATAAAATGGCGAAAAAATTACGACAAGGTGACTCAAGAACTGCTAGGATTTTTAGTGGAGTTTTTTTCAAAAATTCACCATAAATCGAAATATTGTGTCAGAGACTTTCCGTTTGTTGCAAAATGAAGGTAAAGGATTGATTGTTACTAGAATGTAAGAATTTTGGCTTACGATTGCGTTTTTCGAGCATTTTGATCGAGTTAAAGTTGACCGAAGGTTGATTTTTTTCTATTTATCGTTATTTATATGAAAATATTTCAAAAATGGTAAAAGCTAAAAGCATGATTTATTTTTGTTGTATTCTACATGAAATTGCGCACATTTTGATGTATAACACTTTATGTAACAAATAATATAAAACGGCGAAAAAATTACGACAATGTGACTCAAGAAATGCCAGGATTTTCAGCGAAGCGAAGGAAAAAGTTTTTTTAAAAAATTCACCATACATCGAAATATTGTGCTGGGGCCTTTCCGTTTGTTGCAGAATAAAGGTAACTGATTGATTGTTACTAGAATGTAAGTATTTTGGCTTACGATTGCATTTTTCGAGCATTTCGGTCGAGTCAAAATTGACCGAATGTTAAAATTTTGTCAGTTATCGTGATTTAAATGAAAATATTTCAAAACTGTTAAAAGCTAAAAGAATGATTTATTTTTTGTTGTATTCTACATGAAATTGCGCACATTTTGATGTATAACACTTTGTAAAGTCACCAATTCGGCGCCAGGATAGTGTTTCGGCGGCGCCATTAATTAAGTCTCCGCTGAGCTTGTTTTCTTTGGTGACTACCCGTTTTCTTCAAGCTCAATTAGTCACGCCTAAAACGTGCCAGGTCACGCATTTTAATCATTTTTACTTTATGGTATTTATACGAATGTCACACACTGTGTATCACATGTTTCTTCATTCACAGGCATCAAGACTGTATCTATATTGTAGCTCTGTATATTTCGTGATTGTAATTTGTACTCGCTTTACTGCATATTATTGTTTATTGTTTCGACCTCAGGTCACAGTCAATTCCATTGTCTCTCACGGCCCGGCGTCAGTCGGCCGCAATATAAGCCGCCTGGATCTGTAATAAAGCAGCAGTAACCTTTACCTGCTCGTTTCTTTGACACCTTACAGTGGTGACCCCGAGTATCCCGGAGCCATTAGCGGACTCACACACGGCGACTCAGTCTTGGCTCCAGGATTCCTCCAAAAACGCCTTAGCGGCCTAAACACGCGCTGTAACCAGCGCTTGAGCGCATCTGACTCGTCGGGCGCACCCCCACCAGCCGCCACTAGCGGAACCACACGGCGCACGTAAAGTGCGTGACTGACGCGAAATTCCCACTCCAGTAAGGGGTCAAAGGAGCGAGCATGGACGCCGATATCCCCTCCTTCATGCAGTTAAACGCGACCCCGCTGGACTCCGAGGTTTACCTACCTCCCATCACAGCCGCGCTGGCCCCGCATCGAGGCCCTCCCGCAACTCCACACCAGCGCCTTCAACACACGACGGCCGGGCAACACAATCGCGGGCCGCCACCTAAAGCTGCCGCCGCCACGCAGGGGAACCCATCGAGGTGGCTGCGCAGGGTGGAGAGCCACTTCAGAATCGCGGACCTCACGGACGAAATCCTACAGGCCGACACAGTGCTCAACGCCCTTCCGGAGGACGGTACAACAAACTCATCTCGGGTACCCAAACACTCACCCTCACATACAGCACCACGAAAAAGTTCCTCCTCGGCTTGCTCCCTGCCCATCGCCGAGCGGGCCGCCTGCGCTATCGACCTTGCCAATAATCCACGCCACGACCTCAATCCAAGAGACGCTTTGGGGCATGGTCGTAGATCTCCTGTCAACACCAGTCTTGGGTGGCACAAACAAGCGGCAGGAGATAAGCTTCAGACGGGAAATTTTTCCTTCGCCAACTCCTCCCGGAAGTACGCAACCAGATCGCTCACCCCTACACCATGCCTGTCGAGGACCTCATAGAGGCGGCACAACACCTCACAGACTCCGTCAAGGCTTCTGCGGCAAAAAACCGCCACACAGCCGGTCAGCTCCGTCCAGCCTGAAGAGGACGTGAGCAGCCCGTCAACGCCATCGCCAACAGACGTCCACCAACCACAGTAGACGGTGGTCCCGGCTTCTGCCGCTATCACAAGTGGTTCGGAAAGGACGCCCGAAACTGCCTGCCGCCCTGCTCGTTCAACCGCTCAAAAACGGGGGTGGCGGCCAGCAGGACAGGCCGCCATGGCAGCCGAAGAACCCAGGGCCTCAAAAACAGTAGGTTTTACGTCCGCGACACCGTCTCCGCAGGATGATGCTGGTCGACACAGGAGCCTTTAAGTCAGTCTTCCCAGCATCCAGAGAGGACCGCAACCAGACACCAGACCCGGCCGCTTTCCTGACGGCCGCCAACGAAACCCCATCCTCTCCTACGGCACCAGGCTCCTGTCGATCTCCATCCTGGCCAGAGTTACTCCTGGGACTTCATCGTCGCGACGAGGGAACCCCACTCCTGGGGGCCGATTTTCTGGCGCACTTCGCCTGCTAGTCGGCGTGGGGCGCAAGCGCCTCCTGCGATACCGACTCCTGCCGGTCTCTCCCGTTAACGGCGGGACCCAGACCCACCATCAGCGCCGTCGCCCACCAGTACGCACACCTTCTGTCGGAGTTCCCTGAGGTGTTTAAGCCCGAGCCGCCAAGTCCCCGGGCCCCAGCCAAGCACGGCATATACCACCATATAGTGACTAAAGGGCCCCCGACACATGCGAAGTTCCGCAGGCTTCCCCTCAGCGCCTTCAGGAGGCGAAAAAGCATTCGCGGAGATGGAACGGATGGGCATCTGCAGGAAAGCTTCCAGTCCATGGGCCTCCCCCTCTACATGGTGCAGAAACCGGACGGCTCCTGGAGACCCTGCGGCGACTACAGACGGCTCAACATTGCAACGGAGCCCACCACTACCCTCTGCCCAATATGCAAGACCTCACGGCCTCCTTTCACGGGCCAAAATATTCACTAAATTGGACCTTCTTAAATCTTATTTTCAGGTACCTGTTGCGCCAGAGGACATACCAAAGACAGCCATCATCACGCCCTTCGGGTCCTATGTTCGCCTTCTCCACCTTCGGGCTGAGGAACGCCGGGGCCACCTTCCAGCGGCTCATGGACAGCATCCTGGGGGACCTAAAATTCTGCGTCTGCTACGTCGACGACATTCTCATATTTTCCAGGTCTCACAGCGAACACCAGAGGCACATCAAAGCAGTCCTCCAGCGCCTTCCAAGAAAACGGCCTTATTCGTCCGTTTTGACAAGTGTACCTTCGGCGCCCAGAAAGCAGAATTCCTGGGTCACGAGGTATCTCCGACAGGCGTCCGCCCTCTTACATCGAAAGTGGCAGCCGTAGCTGTTCCCGACACCCACCTCCATCAAGGCCGTCCAGGAGTTCCTTGGGATGGTAAACTTCTACAGGCGCTTCATCCCGGGATCGCGCACACCACGGCCCTGACGGAAGTCCTAAAAGTCAACCGAAGTCCCTGTCTTGGGGACCCAGCCAGCAGCAGGCCTTTTCCCTGACGAAGGCGCCTCACCAAGGCAACCGCCTTGGCACACCAGGATCCCAAGGCTCCTCCAGCTGACGACAGACGCCAGTAACGCTTGCCTAGCGGTGCTGTTCTGGGAGCAAATCATCAACGGCGCCCCAGCCCATCGCCTTCTTCAGCAAGAAGTTCAATCCCGCAGAGTCCCGCTTTACAGCACCTTCGACAGGGAACTCTGCGCGATGTACCGCTGCAGTTCGGCACTTCAAGTTCCTCCCGGAGGGGACGCCTTCACAATCTTCACAGACCACCAGCCACTGGTTCACGCTTTCACGAAGCAGGGGACGCATGGTCTTCCAGGCAGCAGCGCCACCTCTCAGCCATAGCCGAATTTACCTGTTCCGTCAGGTACCTCCCGGCAAGAAAAAATCCGAGCAGACGCCTCCAGAGTCGAGTTGAACGCAGTGCAGCTTGGTGTAGATTACCAGGACCTTGCCAGAGAACAGGCCGCTGACCCAGAAACCCCAGCATACCGCACCGCCATCACATCCCTCAAGTGGCGGGACGTGACCCGCCTCGGGAGGCCCCAGCCTGCTCTGTGACATCAGCACAGGCCAGCCCCGCCCTTTGGTTCCAGCCTCACGCCGCCAGGTATTCGACATCATCCACGGCCTCTCACACCCTCCGGCAGGACCACGCCAAACTGCTTTCAAAAAAAGTTCGTCTGGCACGGGTGCAAAAGGACGCCACAGCCTGGGCAAAACAGTGCCTGCAGTGCCAGACCAGTAAAGTGGGTCGTCACACGCAGTCGGGGTAGGCGAAGTTCCCACAGCCAGGGCGCCGCTCGGCCACATCCACATCGACGCGTCCGGGCCCCTTCCCCATCAGGCGGATCCAGATACCTCCTCACGGTGGTAGACCGTTCGGACGAGGTGGCCCGGCCACGCCCATGCAAGAAGCCACCGCCAGCGTCTTTTTATTGGAGGCCCTGCTCTCCAGTTGGGTTAGCTTGTATGTTTTGGACCACATCACAACCGACAGGGGCCCGCTTTCCTCTCCCGAGCTGTGGTCTGCCCTGGCTCAACTGCTGGGAACCACGCACCACACCACCACAGCGTACAACCCAGCGCCAACGGCCTGGTTGAAACGGTTCCACAGGTCCCAAAGTCATCCCTCATGGCCCGCTGCACCGCCGAGGACTGGAAACATCAGCTGCCGTGGGTCCTCCTCGGGTTGAGGACCGCCCCAGAGCCGACGGCACCCCATCCGCAGCTGAACAAACCTATGGGGAACCCTCGTGGTGCCGGAGAGCTCGTGACGGGTGATCGCCACTCCCCATCTCTGCAGAGGCCATGTGGCGGCAAGTTCGCTTTAGGCGCTCATACATCGACAGAGCAACCACCTTCGTGCCGCCACAGCTGTCATCCGCCACCCACGTCTTTCGTCAGAGTCGACGCCGTCCGTCCACCACTAACTAAGCCCTACAGGGGACCCTTCCGCGTGCTGGAGCGGAACAGCAAGCGTTCGGCTGGCACTTCCAGGCAAGAACGACTGGGTTTCCATAGATCGGCTAAAGCCCGCCTTCCTGTCGGAGAGTCCCGGCAGCGACGCAGCACCCTTCCGCCCAAACGCACTCCAGCACGCCCTCACCACCGCAGGCGCGCCGCCCAGGAAGGGACCGCCCAAACAGCAGCCTCACAGGCGGGAGGCCCCTCAGTTATCTTCAAGGAGCCGCGGCACCTTCAGCGTCCCACCAGGTACAGGGATTAATCAGACGCGTCCCTCGTCTTGGACACTTTATTTGTAAACCGTTGTCACCAATTCGGCGCCAGGATAGTGTTTCGGCGGCACCATTAATTAAGTCTCCGCTGAGCTTGTTTTCTTTGGTGACTACCCGTTTTCTTCAAGCTCAATTAGTCACGCCTAAAACGTGCCAGGTCACGATTTTAATCATTTTTACTTTATGGTATTTATACGAATGTCACACACTGT
This sequence comes from Macrobrachium rosenbergii, assembly GCF_040412425.1. Taxonomy (NCBI): domain Eukaryota; kingdom Metazoa; phylum Arthropoda; class Malacostraca; order Decapoda; family Palaemonidae; genus Macrobrachium; species Macrobrachium rosenbergii. The sequence goes on along the minus strand of NC_089788.1, from coordinate 27,326,719 downwards.
GTATCACATGTTTCTTCATTCACAGGCATCAAGACTGTATCTATATTGTAGCTCTGTATATTTCGTATTGTAATTTGTACTAAACCCACTGCATATTATTGTTTATTGTTTCGACCTCAGGTCACAGTCAATTCCATTGTCTCTCACGGCCGTCAGTCGGCCGCAAATATAAGCCGCCTGGATCTGTAATAAAGCAGCAGTAACCTTTACCTGCTCGTTTCTTTGACACCTTACAACTTTACAGTATGTAACGAATAATAATATAAAACGCGAAAAAAATTACGACAAGGTGACTCAAGAAATGCCAGGATTTTCAGCGAAGGAAAAGTTTTTTAAAAAATTTACGGATGCCCTCAGGACACCCATGATGCTTCCTAAATGTCGTAAAACGCACGGGATGTGGTCCTTGGTCCCCTTCGTCACACGTGGCCGCACAACACGGCGTTGAGAAGCTGGGTCATCTTGGGTGCTTGGTCCTCTCCAGCATCCCAGTCTAAAACTCGTACTCACACGCTCACTACCGACAGGTAGTATGCGCTTTCACGGTCCTGACGACGTTGGGACATCTCTGCAAACGTCCTTTTGCCTCACAAATTTGCAAACACTCACCAAAGTTCTGCAAAACACGGATGCGTCAAAAAATTGCTCTCGGACGATTGCGGTGCTGATGCTTTCTGGCGGGAAGGAGGAAATTAATGGCATGCGCGTCTTGGTGACGCTTATAAACAAAACAACAGCTTGATCTGAACTCCCAGCATCCCTCAAACAACGCCCTGATTTAAAACCTTTTATAAACTAGGCCTATAATTATTTTTCCGCGAATACTTAAAAAAAGCATTTTTAGTCGACGTATGGTACGTCCACTTGACACCCAACAGACAACTTTAGTCGACGTATGGTACGTCCAGTAGGCGTTTAAGGGTTAACATGGGTACCATTTATTTTCCTGAATTTTTCCCATATTTTTTGTATGGGAGTATTATTAGAGAGATCTGATACGTATTTCCTCCATGAAATGATTCTTCCTTGAATTACTTCTTTTTTAAATTTTGCAGATATTTTGTTGTATAGAGGTTTTAATGTATCAATTTCTAGTAATGCTGGATGGGGTTTTGACTTTGGTATTGCTTCATCAGCAGCATATTTAATGAAATCAACGAGAAATTTATTAGTTTCATTATGGTCTTTTAAATATTCAAATGGTGGGATATTCTAGTCTGCATTTCATATCGCTCCCAGTCTGCTTTACAAATGTTCTAGTGAGGGACATGTTTTGCAGGATTATTTTGTAATAAGGAAATTAATATTGGGAAATGATCACTGGTGTGCAAGTCGTCAACTGTATTCCAATCTAATCAATCAACTATACTTGTTGTACATAAGAGTTAAGCCTACTGAGGAAAATGTTCCATGTGCTTTTGAAAAATATGTACTAATTTCGTCATCATTTATACAGCACGTTGTTTAAATCCATGAACTCTTCTATTTTACTCCCTGTTCTATTTGAGTTTGTACAATTACAGTCCCACATTGGGTTGTGAGCATTAAAATCACCTACTATTAATGTAGGTTCCTTGCTATTGTTAAGTAAATCTTTGAGTTTATCAATGTCGTAATTTTCATTAGGTTGGTTGTATAAATTATAAAATATGTAATAATCGTTTTTTATTTGTATTTTAATACTTGATATTTGCAAGGCAGTAAAATTTACAGGTACTCTGTCATAACATACTTTATGTACATATACAGCAGTACCTAAATTTCCTTCTTCTTCTCTAGATGTAGATACTAAGGTATATACCTACTGTTGATATTGTCTTGTTGACATGTTGTAAACATACTATCATTGGTTCATATTCCCTTAGTAAACGTTGCATCTCTCCCAAATGTAATCTGGTCTGTAGACCATTTACGTTCCATTGTATTGTATAACATTAGTGTGTTCAAGTGTTATTTTCTTTTTGTGGATCAACTTGCATTTTTTCTAAAATCCTATTTACAATATTTATTTGTTTTTCTTTATAAGGAATTATGTGCCTAATGCACATACAGCCCTTTTCGTGAGTGTCTACACTAGTAGTTTCTTTATTTCTGTATCTTATGAAATTTTGTATAGTGTTTGATAAACTGTCCTTTGTTATGCTTTTGTTTTTGCTGCAAAGTTCAGTGAAACATTCACTACATCCACATGTGTTTTCATGTGTCGTTTCTTCATTTACTCTTGCTGCACCTATTACTGGTGATGGAGTAATCTCTTCTCCCACCACATAATCATTCTTGTCAGTGGTTTGTTCCTCTACTATTGCTTTGATGTTCTGGGTATCTGTTTCCTTTGGTTTTATTATTACTTTAGAAGACAAAGGTATATTCTTATCATTTTTGGTTTATGTTCTTTCTTTGGGTCTCCTGACTTTATTTTGATGGATGTATCTCTAATAATAGTTGGATTTTTGTTGGTCTTGGGTGGAGTTCTCTTTAAAGGCCTCTTTTTTTTCTTTAGTTTCTAATTTTCCATAACTATTTTCTAATATTTCTGTGGTGCTTGTACAGTATTATCTTCTAGCGTTTCCATTTCTCTTAATATCTCAAATGAATTTGAACAAATATTTGTATACTTTTCTTGGTTCTTTGCTATATTAGTTTCTTCTTGCAAAGTGATTATTTTTCTTTGAGACTGATCTATCAGGGTTTTGTTACTCTCTATTTCCATTTTTCTTTCACTGTTTGATCTAGTTACTGCAGAAAACATTCGTTTCCTAGCGGGATCATGTATTCCTCTAACTTTTAATTCTAATGTGGCCTCTTCTATAGGCATTCCTGTCCTTTCCTGAAGTAATTTTAATTCTGTATTGTACGAGGGTAAGTCAAAAGTTCCAGGAAAAATTCAGTATACAGGCGGTCCCCGGTTTACACGGGGTTCCGTTCTTTTTAGCGTCAGAACCCGAAAATCGTCGTAAGCGGAACATCGTCGAAAATCGTCAAAAATCATAAGAAAACCTTACTTTTAATGCTCTGGGTGCATTGAAAACGATGTAAACTGCATTATTATTGAGTTTTACATCAAAAAAACCTTCAAATTATGATTATTCTGCCATTTTGGGGCCATATTTCTTCCGTCGGATCGTCGCACGACGCATCGTAACCCCGAACATGCGTCGTAAGCCAGAAATAATTTCTGATGAATATATTTGAAAAGCGTCGTAACCTCGAACGTCAGCCGGAACCGTCGTAAACCGGGGACTGCCTGTACTTTTATTTAAGGAAATTCAAACATCATTTTTCTACATATCTACCATCTAACTCTATACACTTTTCAATGCGCTGTTTCTACCTCTGCAACCCTTCTTTGTAGAAATTTGGGGCCTTTCTATTAAACCATGTTGAAACTGCATGTTTAGCAGCATCCAAAGATTCAAACCGACTCCTCTTAAGTGTTCCTTGAGTTTTGGGAACAGGAAAAAAATCTGAAGGAGCAAGATCAGGACTATAAGGAGGATGTGGAAGAGTTTCCCACCTAAATTTCCAAGGACTTCTCTGCAACCCTTGATGAATGTGCTGGAGCGTTATCATGATGGAACAAAATTCTGCGGTGCAACTTTCCTCGACGTTTTTAGCCAATGCAGTCTTCAGTTTTTGCAAAACACCTTTGTAGTAGTTCCCGGTGATTGTTTTTTGTCCTTCAAGGAAATCAATTAAATCACTCCTTCGGAGTCCCAAAACACTGTTGCCATAACCTTCTGGGCAGATCTCGCCACTTTGAACGTCACTGGTGCAGCTGAACCTCTTGGTAACCATTGCTTTGATTGAATTTTACTTTTTGGGTCATATTGATGGATCCAAGTTTCATCTCCAGTAACAATCCGGTCAAAAAACTCTGATTCATTTGATTCAATCTTCGTTAAAACTGCAAGAGAAAGTTCAGCTCTTTGATGCAGTTGGTCTTATACAGTTACACGCTTTTGGGACCCAACGTGCTGAAAGTTTACTCAAACCAAGATTTTCATTTAAAATTGAAAATGCAGAACCATGGAGATCCCAGTTTCATTAGCTATCATATCGATAGTAATCCGAAATCTTCATCCACTAGATTCTGCACCAAAGCCACAATTCTTTCATTTTCTGCAGTCGATGGTCTTCCCTCTCTTGGGTTGTCTTTGAGGTCCTCCCGACCATCCTTAAATCGCTTTATCCAATCATAAACAACTGATTTAGATGGAGAAGAATCTCCATACACTTGTTGCAAAGCTTCAATAATTTTTCCTGGTTTCCAATCAAGCTTGGTCAGGAACTTGATGTTAGCTCTCATCTCAAAATTTTTATTTTCCATGGGTTCAAGAAGAACCTAAAAAGAGTTCAGAGGTCTGGTTAAACAAAATCATTTATAACTAACTAACTGAAGCAGATGTTAACACCACGGTAGCAAGAGGATGACTGAGGTAACAAGTCTATATGATCACTACATCACAGATAATTGTTTACCAAGTTGGGTTGTTTCATTCCTGTGTAAATACATCATTCAACAATTTTTCCTGGAACTTTTTGACTTACCCTCGTATATATAATACATACACTCCTTCGATCTTGTATGGTGATTTTGTCCACAGTTAATGCATTTCGGTTCACCACGCCTCCACTGTGCAGCAGGTTTGTCTGATCCGCAATATACACATATAGATTTATTACAGCAATTTTTCTTTTTATATCCATACATACTACAGTTTTGGCACTGTAGTGGTTTTGGAACATACGGTCTCAGTTCTCTGCTCTAGCCCGTTGTTTTAATTTTCAAGGGTAATTCATGGCCTTCGAATTTTATCTTTGCTATTCTCAGTGTTTTTCCATTACTGTCTAGGTGGTTTAACATGGGTACCATTTATTTTCCTGAATTTTTCCCATATTTTTTGCATGGGAGTATTATTTGAGAGATCTGGTACATATTTTTTCCATGAAATGATTCTTCCTTGAATTACTTCTCTCTTAAATTTTGCAGATATTTTGTTATATAGAGGTTTTAATGTATCAATTTCTAATAATAGTATAGTAATTTTTTGTTGATTTTCTTCTACTATCGGTAATGTTTTATTTATTTTACTGAAATTTCTATTCAAATTTTGTAATTGTCTTCCAATTTGGTGTTTTATTTTTATCAATTCTGTAGTTTTTCAGACCACCATGGAACTTTTGTGTTTTGTTGAATGAGATTTTGATTTTGGTATTGCTTTATCAGCAGCATTTGTAATGAAATCAACAAGAAATTTATTAGTTTAATTATGGTCTTTTAAATATTCAAATGGTGGGATATTCCTAGCGTGGAATTCATATTGCTCCCAATCTGCTTTAAAAATATTATATTGAGGGACATACTTGGTGGGATTATTTTGTAATACTGTAATGAAATTAGTACTGTATTGGGAAATGATCACTTGTATGCAAGTTGTCAACTGTACAGTAATACCCCGGACTCGCGCAATTTGAGCTGTGCAAATTCACAGACATGCAAACTTTTCATTGGAACCCAACTAATTGTCATACACGAGTTTTTCACAGACACGCAAACATTTGTGAATGATGAGAAACCCTACAAAAGTGTTTGTTTAATTTTTTATGTAATTTATAAGTTTTCAAGCTTTTATATGTAAATTAAGTAACATTAAATAATAAAAGTAATAATTTCTCTCTCTCTCTCTTTCACTGAGATGAGAGAATTTCTATGGTGCATGTATATGTTTATTTGTTTTGTATGATAAATAAATTTTTCACCTAATAATAAGTATAATTTTCAAATATTAATAAGATTAATAACATTAAATAATAATAATAATAATAATAATAATAATAATATAACTGTAATTACAATTTCATATACAATACATATTTTAAACAAACAGATATCTTTCCCACATCTTTTGTAGTTGAAGAAGCTCAAGCAAAGCTGTCAGACATGTCGATTTAACATGACAAGAAGGGGGAGTGTTACTGATTAGCAGGTCAAGGGTTTCTTAGTAATTCTCTCTCTCTCTCAATCTGTGTCCATAATAATTCATAAAAATTTCACTCCCTTAAGTAAGGACAACTGTTATCTCTCTCCCTCATTCGTAGTTAGCGCAACCTACATATTACTGTTTCTCTGTAACTCTTTAACTGTACAGTAGACAATTTTAAATTGATCTAATTTTACCTGTACCATCTAAAACTGTAAGTGGGCTGTTCTAAAACATAGAGACATAGAGCATTTCAGAACAAAGAGAAAGAGAAAGAATAAAGAAGTTTTTAAAACCAGGTTGAGAAGACTTCTAAAAATAGATCGGTAGAATGGGGGGAGAGAGAGAAATAGCATACTAATCTTCACACTCTCCTATATTTTTACGTCAACCATTTATTTCTTTTTTTAAGGGTAATGTATTAAGCTACCTCTTAAACGAAATTACAGTAACTTTAAGTTAATTTAAAAGTTAAGTTTAATACTGAATTTCCATCTTTTGATATCTAATGTAAGAATAACTTCTCTCTCCCTCTCTCTTGTTCTCTGTCTCCATAATAACTGATAAATAATTTCACTCTCTTAAGTAAGGACAACCCTTATCTCTCTCTCTCTCTCATGTGTTATTCTCTCTGTCTCCATAATTATTGATAAATAATTTCACTCTCTTGAGTAAGGACAACCCTTCTCTCTCTCTCTCTCTCTCATAGTTTGTACTCACACATTTTTACAACTTATTATTTCTCTGTACATCTTTACCTGTACAGTAGATAATTTAAATTTATCTAATTTTACCTGTACCGTCTACGAAGTGTAAATGCGCTAGTGTGGCAAATACGTTCTAAAACATAGACATAATAACTAAGAGTTGTATTAGTCAAAATAAAAAACACTGTTTGTTCATGAAAAAGCATTTCAGAACACAGAGAAAGAGACATAGAATAAACAAGTTATTAAAAAGAAGTTGAGAAGACTTCTAAAAATAGATCAGTTGGAAGGGGAGAGAGACAGAAATTCTCTTCCAACTCTATTTTTATGTCAACCATTTATTTCTTTTTTTAAGGGTAATAATGTATTAAGCTAATTTTTAAATGAAATTACAGTAACTTTAATTTCATTTAAAAGTTAGCTTAAAAATTTGCAAGCATGATTAGGGTCATATTTAGTGTTTAAACTTTAGAAATAAGTATTTATTTGGATTTTTGGAGACTGTGCCAAACTTACGCAAAAATTCGTCTTGCACTAGGGGTTCTGGAGCCTAACCTCGCATAAGTTCGGGGTATGACTGTACATCACACTTGAATGTATTAGCTCTTTATATTTCTGACCTCCCATTACACTGCCCCAAATGATTAGTTTTTACCCCTTTCCATCCCAAAGATGTCTCTTCCAGTGCTGTTCTTAATTATTTAGATTCTGATGAAAAGTAAAAAAATTTACTTACATCTGTGTATATCATGCTGTGTGTGGGATAAAGTTTGCTGTGAGGACATACTAGGCGGTGCTAACAAAAAGCTACCCAGCTTTCAAGCCTGTTCTCTCTCAACCTATGCACTAAGGGACAATTCTGCCTGTTTTTGCCTTTAATTTTACTGTACAATAAATTCCAAAATTACATGTTACTTCAGCTAACAAGAAAGCAAATTTTATACTCCGGCAAAATACTGTAATTTAGCATATTGGCTTACTGGATCCTTTTCTTTACCACTTTTACTGCATTTGCAAAGCTGTTCTGAAGTTTTCTTGCGAAGGTAAACAACCTGGCTTCAAAGGGCAACCACAAACCTTTATCATCACTCAATGAGTGCATAACTAAGTAAATGTGAGGCTTAAGAGGCAAAGACAGAACCAGAAAAAGGCAAAAACCTAAAAGTTTAAAATGTGGTGAGAAACTGCAGCAAGTCAAGACAAGTTGGATAACAAACTAGGAAAACACAAAAGGACATTGATAAGCAAAATCAGGAAAATAACCCACCTGTGCCAAAAGGACCATGAAAAGAACCTGTAAAGCTTACATAGTGATGCTTAAGGCACAAAATAAGTAGTATCCCTCTAGGAGAAAGCGAACTTCCAGAGGATTTAAATTTAGGTTGATTAAAAACATTAATTTCAAGCCTACTTTTATTATTTTGTAAAAATATCCAACCATATCTTTATGAATGCATAGCACTGCATAAGGTGAGGCTCCCACAAGTATGAGAGTTCATGAGAAAAATATATGGTAGCTACCAGTTGTCTTTATAAAGAAGAATCTGAGATGTTAAATAATGCACTTTTTCAGTAATCTGTATTGATTAACTTTGATGTATGTATGTATGTCATAAACATTTAAAGAATTTGGAAGTATAAAATAGTCACATTAAGGGGTGACTAGCTACTTTGGTGTAAAAAAAAAAACTTGCAAATTAAGGGTTGTTTTTATGTATAATTGTCCTAAGTTATGATACCATAATGTTACATAGTATTTACTATTTTTTTTAGCAGCCTTAATATTTGATCAATGTCAATGAATTTTTTGTGAATAGTTCGAAGTATCTAAACGCTTCATCATAAAAAATTTTCCCTAATCATCATTCGAAATGCTATATAGTGTAGCCACGTTACTATTAAGCCCAAATGACGTAAAATATTCAGTTACAGTGCATTTATATTCATTTTCTTTTTATATTTGGAAATATCTGAATGTGACCAATCCACTGCTTGAGCAATATCAACAGACTTGATATTGCCAGTTTCAATAAAATAGAGCACCTACTGGATTTTCTGTGAATATTTGGTTGTGTGAAAGTAACTTTTGATGTGCTTGCCTGTGAAGTTTAAAGGGATTTGACAGGGCTGGATATGGAACAAATCATGGAGCAATATACTTTCTCTTCTGGAGAGCAACTTAAGTCTCATTGACTGAGTAGCTGCCTGTATTCCTAAAAGTGTCACTCCAACAACCAGAGCTGCCAAAACAACTGATTCCGTGCTTTGATCACTTATTTTTACCGGGTAAAATGAGCATTATGGTTGAGTACATAGGGACAGTTTTTGCTATACAACAGGCTGGCTGTACCTTACACCCTCGGTGCCCCCCGGGGTCCAAACATTTCACAAACTGATCTACGGTGTTTTCCGTGTGTCGTAATAGATTCTTGAATGCTTTAGAAAGAATTTTAGATGCTTTTTTTAAATTTAAATTTTTTTTTACCCAAAAGTAGCTAGTCACTCCTTAATTCAAAAAGAATGAATAAACCAGCACTAATTTCTTATTAGATAAGAATAAATATAATTAAACTATAGTAAAAAGTAGGTTGTACACTATAACAATCATTTCTAAAAACCTTATTTCTCTTACAACCTTTTAATAATAAAGCATAGAGGTAATAGTTCAAAAATATAAAAAATCAGAATTACAGTATACTGTACTGTAAAGTATCTAATTAACCCTTGGAGATTCTGATGATAATTATAGTTGTCATCCATTTTTCAAACTGAGATTCTGATGATGACTTTAGTCATCTTCTCATTGAAATGTTTTTCATAAATTTACCATATTCTGTAATACAGCATCATAATGGAATCTGAATATGATGCATATGGATGATTGTTGCTGTCATGGATACTGGTATATACAGTCAAGTCCCTGGATTCGCGGGCTAGCAATTCACAGACTCAGCGGTTAGCGGGTTTCTCTATGGAACATATATACCCATTATTCGTGGAAAATTCGCCTATTCGCAGTATTTTTCACTGAGAAATATTCATTATTCACTGTATTTTCATATCATTTTCATGACTAAATGCACTTTTTGTGATAAAACTATTAAAATACTCAGGTATAAACAATTTTAGAGTTTTTTTTTGTTTGAACTATCAAAATAGGCAGTTTTATGCATTTTTAGAGGGGTTTAAGTATTCGCGGATTTGAGCTATCCGTGGGAGGGGCCTATGCATCCCCGCGAATCCGGGGGGGTCCACTGTATTCTGATTTATGGTTTATTTTTTAAAGTGACACAGACCGTTATTTTTCTTGGCAAACTTACACCACTCAAGTATATTCTAATTTCACTGAATAAGCTTTGTGGTATATGTGACTCAAATAGTAATGAATTTCATATCATTGTAAAGCCAATATGTCACACTTTTACAATGTTTAAACAGAAATTGGATATCTCTTTTCTCTGATTTATCATAAATTTGTCTTTAATAAAGTAACAAATATTTTTTAATTATGGCTAACTTTTACTCATGATATTGATGCTTTTTAGATTTCTGGCATTTTTAATTATATTCTGATTATCGTCAACTCTGCTTTAAAATGAAACCAAATTCATTAATGAGCTATGAAATATAATTTTACACAGCAATTAAGAAAATTATTGCTAAGCATTTTTGCTAAGTCAGTGAAGGGTGAGTGTTCTGGTGCAGAAGATTTTGACCCACCCCCAAATTCCCAACAGGTTAACATCACCATCTTTTGATGATATATAAAGAGCACCTTACAAATAGCATTACATTTCCAATGTAATGAAAAACTTATATTCTAACTTCTGTATAATGAAATCACAATGCAATCACAAATACCAATCTCCCTATCTTGAAAGGAACTCACACTACACCACATTTGAATCACAGATATGTGCTAATGTTAAGAGGATGTGGTGCAAGTGTAAAATCCATGAATTAGGGACAATGGAAAAATATAAATTGTAAATACATACAATGAGCACTATATTGTGTCCTCACATATGATGAACCATGTGAAGTGCTATAGAAACCATAACAGCTATTTACCAAGGCCAACAAGGATCAGGGCAATATCGTAGCCAACTACTGAACTCTCCACTTTTGGCTGACATCAGAGTGGTGTAGATGGTTTCCTGAAATCAAAGATATATTTAATTAATAAACAATTATACAGTATTCACCCAGAGATATAAAGTAATTTATAGTTTTCCTGGGTATAAAAACTGTATCCTTTCATTTATGGAGTTGTCCTCCCACACATGCATTTGGACAACCGTGTGCTGAATGAGAAAACTAAATTAAAACACGGTATGCCTACGGTATGGAGCCATCCTCTCGCCAACCTACACTTGCCACCATTGCCTCCAGCATGTTTGAGGGTATACTACCACTCCGGAGAGTAGTATGAAGCAGGGTGAAAGAGATGGGTTTCCTTCTGTATACCTATGAAAAATACAAATTACAGAATTTTTTAAATTTGTAATTTCTTCCTTCGAGGATACAAATGCTTCACCTTTCATATACAGAGATCACTCCTTAGGTGGGAGGTAGTGCTCCCTCCAGTGCCTCTATTGTGGGTGGAGTACTTAAACCAATCTACTAGGTCTAGACCCTGGGCACAAATGACTGCGCATTCTGATCCTCAACCCCTGCCCCTTCCTCCATTGTCCTCTGGCGATCAGGAGACCCTGCTGGCATCTCTAGTGTGATTATCCCCATTCCTCCTATTTGCCGTGTCTGGTAAGCGCAAGCATTTGTCTTGTAGGGTATTTCTTTGCAGGTCATATGACCAATAGGTTTACTGTACTGCTGCCTTCTATTTCCTCTCCTTTCCCTTATACTGACAAGAGGGGAGGCTTGACATCACTTATACTAATATTAGTACAGTTCCTTTTAGTGTCACTCCCCTTGCTTCATTCCAGTCTGTCCTGTACTTTGGCATGCAGGTCTGACCTTCATTGCCACTCAGCCCATAACTCTACTTGCTGAGGCACCACTTCTGGTTCCAGCACAAACAGATCCAGGGACTTGTGGAGGTACAGAGAAGGTCATCTACCTTCTTCAGACTGCTGTCTTTACTACTTGGAAGGCTGAACAGCTTTTGGCAAAATGATCAAGGGAAACTGACCTTACTGGGGCAGGGGGGGGGGCAACCCTCAGGTTGGGTTCGTAGGCACTAATTCAATTATTTCCAATTTCAGCATTATTTATTTAACATGCCAACAAAGGTTCTTGTTGCAATGGCCATCATTATTTCCTTCTGTAAATCTGCTAACTCTCAGCTTTCTTTAAATATGCAGCATTCACATTCCACATACATTCGGGAGAACCCTCATCATTTCTACCAGAAATCAGAAAGGTTCACTATCAAAAGATGGTAACACTGAATCCAAAAATAACAAAGCAAAATTAAAAATCATTAAATAACAATAATGAAAAATATATTTAAAAAACTAAAATTTCTCATAAAAACACATTTTTTAACACTACAGTCCCAGAGGCAGGGGAAGAAGAACACTCCTGAACCTCAGTCCTTGGACTGACTGGCTCTAGTTTTGGCCATGAACTTTGGCGCAAAGGAAAAAGAGAGAGTGATCACCTTTCTGAGTGGGAGACTTAGCTCAACAGGTCTTGTATTTCTCCTAGTCTTTTAGCTGATGCTAAGGCCAAGAGGAAGACTTTTCATGTTAGGTGTCAGGCTGACATTTTCTGCAGTGGGCCATTAAAGGTGCCCTGCTGGCTCTCCAGCAACTTTGTCTGTCCCACTTGGATGGCCCCATTTCCCTTGTTGGGCAAGACTACTCAATACTTCTTATAACTATAGGTAACTCCCACTACTCTGAGAGGTTAATGCCCCTTGACCTGGGGAGACAGCCACCCTATCACCCTTAATCGATAGGATGACAAGCTCCCTCTTCCATCTCTGGTACACAGGACATCTGCTACTCATTGAAGCTAGGTCTACAAAGGAGAGTGGCCCCTTTGACGACACCAATCACAGACAGCAGCTCACTTTCCCTGATACAGGTTTGCAGAGGATGGGCAGAGGGCACCTGCCATTTCCTGCATTTGCAACTTCTGTAATGGAACCAATACAGTAAAACCCTGTGTATTTGGGTTCTCATGATTTGCAGACTCACCTATTCGAGGATTTCTCTATGGTACATATATACACATTATTCGCAGAAAATTCGCCCATTCACAGTATTTTTCACTGAGAAATTTCATATAATTTTCATGACTAAATGCACTTTTTGTGATTAAACTATTAAAATACTCAGGTACCGAGGTAGTGCTCGAGTTATGATCATTCGATTTTGCGATGGGGTATGCAATTAATACCAATATGACAATATTAATAAAATATTTTTACATTTCGCACAAGTGCAGGCAGAAGCATACAATCAGGCAGCGAGAGAGACCAAATTACAATAGACCAACTTCTTTTCCTCCATCTCTTTATCCCATCTTCTAGTTAAAAAAGTAAATGAGAATGATAAAAATATTGTTGGTTATATCATGAAAAAATTGGATCCGTTTTTTCTCGACAATCCTTCACAACGTTCAGGATAAATTAAGTATACTTTAGTTTAACCAGACCACTGAGCTGATTAACAGCTCTCCTAGGGCTGGCCTAAAGGATTAGACTTATTTTACATGGCTAAGAGCCAACTGGTTACCTAGCAACAGGACCTACAGCTTATTGTGGAATCTGAACCACATTATACCTAGAAATGAATGTCTATCACCAGAAATAAATTCCTCTAATTCTTCTTCATTGGCTGGCAGGAGACTCGAACGCGGGACCATTACAGTGCTACCAAGAACTATACTGACTCGTCCAACGAAGAACTACGTTCAGGATAAGCCAGGGGGAGTGGTAAGCAGGCGGATGAGTTCGTGGTTCACTTTTTTTCTGTAAATATGTTTGGTTATTATTTGTGTCTGGCGAATTGCCTGTGCTGTCTGCGTCGGGAATGTCAGAGAGGCTCTTCTTTATATAATTCAAGTACGTTCTTTAGTCAAGTGACCTATGTAGAAATTTTGAGAGGGAACCGAGGTGACGACGAGACATGCAGAGGGGCAGAGTGAGTCTTTCTCGAGGGCATACCATTGAGGTAAGATAAGCACTCTCCATGTCGTCACCTCCCCAGCCAAATTGTTCATTTTAAAGTCAAGAGCCGGTTCCTTTAGTATGCTAAATTAATCCCTTCACATTTCTGCCATCCGGGGCTTGATATAGTTAATGTTCATTTAAAGTGTAGCCTGAATGTTCGGAAATAAGTTTTGTGGAAAACTGTAGCTTTTAGAGGCATGTTTTTCAGAGTCTTAAGGGTTTTTGTATAACTTTCAGCATTGTGTCTTGTACCCAACCACGTGGTCCTTGTGTGTTAATGTATGTTAAATTTAATATCTGTAGTCTATTTTTTTTTTATATAAAATTGTAAAACCCTGCCTGATTTTGATGGACCTTCACTTCTATGTTTGCTGGTAGTGCCCTTCAGGCCTGACCATCCCAGTCCCATACCATCAGGGACTTAGAAGCTTCCCAGTCATGGGGGAAAATTTGCGACACGTTACGTTATACTCTTTGTAAATGCATACAGCCATAAACACCCGAATAAGAAAATGTTGTTTTGCTTATAACAGCCGTTTTGCTTGTATTTCAACCATCGTACGGTAGCAAACAATTACCATAGTTATGTTACAAATGACGTTAAGTAGAATATCGTGCATCGGCAACATGGATGAAACTCGACCGTAATTAAAATCGGAGAGAAAGTATTTTAATCAAAACAACTGGGTGAAAGACCACCCTACTGCTGTTTTTACGCCAATAAACGACAAATTGTAAAGCTCGTATCATGATAAAATCAAGTGAAAATAGCGAACGGTATCTTGATTTTTTTTACACAAAACAAACATGCTCTCAAACGGCTAATGTCATCTATTAACAAAAAAAAAAAAAAACTAAATGAATTTCACAATGAGACGTATTTAAGTTATATTTCGACTTAAAAACACTTCGTACAATGAAAAATAACCTTGCCCCATAAAAACAAAGTATCTAGAGATTCATTTACGCTAACTAGAAGCAAGAAAAGCACTCTGAACTGAGTTACATACGGTGAAATAAAACTTGCTGCGCAATCAATTTCCAAACCAAAATATTGATCGCTATGATCGCAATTTATAATACAAAAGCAATATAAGAATATATACAATATTATTGGATACAGTGAAGTAAAGCATAACATTTTAAAAGATCCATGGAAAAGATGCATATTCATTACGTTGATGTTTTGTATAATACGATATCAATATGTGAATACTGTATAGAGTAGAGTATAATGTAGGCTAGGCTACCATATATGTAAACGATATATCATAGTGTAAGCTAAGTTAATTCTTATTTTTTATTCAATTTCTCTTTGCATTGAATTATCATAAGTCACTTTGCATGAACCTCCAGAATTAGCTGATATTAATAATTACTATACTGTGCATGTATAGACTATACTTTATAGTGTAGGCTAGGTTACCATAAATGTATACATGGCACTGAATACTCCAGTGTAGGCTAGGCTATATTACAGATAAGTTTTTTCTAAACAAACGATGGGTTTTTGGAACCTAACCCCATCGTAAGCAGGATAATACCTGTATAAGCATTTTTTGAGTTTTTTTTTTTTTGTTTGAACTATCAAAATAGGCAGTTCTGTGTATTTGGATCATTTTGTCTATGCATCTTTTTTTTTTTATTTTGATTATGCACAGCCTAAATACACAAGCATCTTGCTTATTTTCTTTTAAATTGGTGTTGGCTTACATTACTGATTCCAAATAAACCACATTAATTGAAATGAAGCATAGACTTAAGCAGCCAGTTCCAATATTAGGGTATTAATTCATCATAATCCTGCATGTCAAATGTTAATATCATTGGGAGATTAGGCCTACATAAGGGATTTTGACAAAGGAAAAATCTATTTCTGAGGGAGGCCCTGTGTCACCCGGTGAAATTCCTTTCTTGCACGAATTTCTAGGTATAAATATTATAGAGGGATGAATAGATTTGTTTGTATTTAGCATTTCCCAACGTTTTGTGAGAGAGAGAGAGAGAGAGAGAGAGAGAGAGAGAGAGAGAGAGAGAGAGAGAGAGAGAGAGAGAGAGAGAGAGAGAGAGAGAGAGAGAGAGAGAGTGTGTAATTGTCGTTAGTGTGTGCTTCGGTTGTTGGTAGAGGGATGAGGTCGTTAGTTTGTTTACGGCGCTGTCTGTCTGTGGAATATGTGAAGGATTTTTCGGTTTTGGAGTGAGTCTTGAGCTGAGTTCTGTGCAAGGCGGACATTGATGGTGGATTATTGTATGTTTCATGAGTCGTGTGTTTTCCGTTGGATGTCATTGTTGTCTGTGCATGTGTCTCTTCCTTTTTGCTCGTTTTTTTGGGTTGAAAGTCTGTTTTCGGTTTTGTTTGTGTAATTTTGTCTACTGTGTTGGCGACCGTGGACAAGTTCATCCATCTCCCAGCAACCGAGGATCAGAGTGAGTATTGTATGTGGTTATATGTTCTGTGTATCTGTGTTGTGTATTGTTTTTTGTGTTTTTAAATCCCGCCACATAATATTTGGCGCCCAACGTGGGGCAGCTGGTATTGCAGCTGCAATTGAGATTGGTGGCTGGTAGTGTGACTGAAGAGAAGGATGGAAGAGGAACTGGTGAGGTTGAGAGAGAATACGTGGTTGAGGGGTGAGAATGAGAGATTGAGGAGTCAGTTGGAGGAGATGGGGGGAATGCTAAGAAGTGCAAAAGAAGAAATGAAAGAGTCAGAAGAGAGAATGGAAGAGAGGGTGGATAAAAAGTTGGAGGGAATGATGAAAAGTGTGGAAGAAATGATGAAAGGTAGGTTCAAGGGTGGTTTTGGAGAAGGGGCTGTTGGAGGCAGGTCCTCTGGAACGTGTGAAGGGGCAAGAGAGAAAGAAAAGGAGGAAGAAGTGAATGGAAGCGTGAGTGATGAAAGTGATGTGGAAGTAGGAAGTAAGAAACGAGAGAATGAAAGGCAGGGTAAGGAAAAGGGGAATGAAAAGCAAGGGAAGGAACAGAGGGAAAGTAAGGATAAGTCAGGGGAAGAAAAAGGGAAGAAGGGAAAGGGAAAGGAAACTGGTAAGAAGGGTAAGGAAGTGGGAAAGGCAGGAAAGAAGGGAGAGGGTGAAGGCAGTAGTGATAGTGAGGTGGATGGAGGTGAGTGGATAAAAGTGGATAAAAAGAGGGGAAAGAAGAGTGTAATGAGTAAGATGAATGTAAGTGCGGAAGTGGACTCTTTGTATTCGGAAGAGGGTATGAAAGGACAGAGTGAAAGTAGCGAAAGTGAGAGGGAAAGTGAGAAAGAAGTGAAAAGGCTATGTATGTGAGGAGGTACCCCAGTGTGAAAGGTATAATGAGTATGGAAGTAGGGATGTGCATGATTTCTTTAGGGAGTATGAAAGGTTTTGTCAGGATAAGTATGGGGAAAGTAAGAGAGTGTGGACACGAGAATTAGGAGAATATTTGACTGGGTTTTTGCTTGATATGTATAGGGTTATTATGAGTGTGGGGATGTTGAGTATGACAAGGTGAAAGCTAGACTAGTTGAGCAAGCGAAGCGTATGAAAGCGAAAGTGTTAAGTATAAGAGGAAGAATGAATTTGATGAGGCAAGAATGAAAGCTGGGGAAACCTTGTCATTGTATGCTTGTAGGCTGGAGACGTTGGCAAGGAAGAAGTTTGGGGATGATGGGATAGATGAATGTAAGGAGTTAGTACGGAAGTTGTTAGGGACAGTGCCAGATGGAGTTAGAGAATTTGTGAACTTGAAGCGGAAGGAGAAGAAAAGATGGACGAATGAAAGGTTGACTTGGGGAGAAATTTTGGAAATTGTAGAAGATTATGAGCTTGACAGGGTTATAAAAGAGAGCAGAAGTGTAAGTGTAAGGGCTGGGGTAGATGAGAGAGTGCCAGAGTTTGGAAGCTTTAGGAATGCAGTGTTGAGGGGCCCAATGAGAATGGCTGATAGTGTAATAGATAGAAGTGTAAGAGCAAGTAATGTGGAGGTGCCAGTGAGGATGAATGGTCGGTTTGTAAGGGAACAACGGGTTGGACGGGTTAGGGATAGTAGTGTACAAAGGGGAAGGTCGATGAGTGGAAGTCGAGTGAAGTGTTTTAGATGTGGAAAGGAAGGGCATACAAAGAATGAGTGTAGGTGGGCTTTAGGAGCGTGTTTCGAGTGTGGGCAATCGGGACATTTGGTAAGGGAGTGTACGAAAGATATGGGGGTTAAATGCTACAGGTGCGGACAGGTGGGTCATATTGCTAATGGTTGTAGGGGTACCCGAGTGAATGTAATATGTGGCAACTGTGGTAAGAATGGGCATTATGCGAGAATGTGTTCAAAACCGAGAGCGAAGTGTGTCGAATGTGGAATGGAAGGGCATGTATCAAGTGTATGTAGACGAAAGAGGGTGACTGTGACAGCGAATTCGGGAAACTGAGTGTGAAGGGGGTTCAAATGGGTGGATCCTCCAGGATGCAAGCGGTGCGTGTGATGCATGTACGTGAGGGGTTGTTGCATGAGGAGGATCAGCAATTTGTTTTGATAGAGTATGGTAGGAAATGTAAGAAAGGGAAGAACGTAAGTGAACGGAGTGATCGTAAGTTGTGTGATAGGGGTGTGAATGCCAAACTGAAAATGAGTGATAAAGCGTGTAATACGGATGAATGGGATGGTATGAATAGAACGTATAGCATATGGTTTTGATATAACTGAGTTGACTGAACGTGTAGGGGTAAGTGAACGGTTGGAGGTGAGCGAAAGTGTAAGAGTAAGAGAGCGTAGCAGTGATAGACGAGTGATTGAAAGCATGAATGAATCGTTGCAAGAATTGGAAAGGTCAATGAGCGAATGGGATGGGTTAGTTGAAGAATTGGGGGAGGTATTCGGGAACGAGTTAGAGGGTATAGATGAGATTGTGGATGAAATTGAGTGGTAATAGTGAAGAAGATAGCGTGAATCTGAGAGAGAATGGAGGAGAAAATGTAAATCTGAATGTTGCTGGAAGAGAGAGCGAGTCTGAGAGAATGATTGCATGCCCGCGAACGCGTTCTAAAGGACCTGCTAGTGAGCATCCATGGGTGTTACGTAAGGCGATTTGAATGCAGTGTGAAAGGTGTTGGTTGGGAAATGCTAAAAGGGGGGAGAATTATAGAGGGATGAATAGATTTGTTTGTATTTAGCATTTCCCAACGTTTTGTGAGAGAGAGAGAGAGAGAGAGAGAGAGAGAGAGAGAGAGAGAGAGAGAGAGAGAGAGAGAGAGAGAGAGAGAGAGTGTGTGTAATTGTCGTTAGTGTGTGCTTCGGTTGTTGGTAGAGGGATGAGGTCGTTAGTTTGTTTACGGCGCTATCTGTCTGTGGAATATGTGAAGGATTTTTCGGTTTTGGAGTGAGTCTTGAGCTGAGTTCTGTGCAAGGCGGACACTGATGGTGGATTATTGTATGTTTCATGAGTCGTGTGTTTTCCGTTGGATGTCATTGTTGTCTGTGCATGTGTCTCTTCCTTTTTGCTCGTTTTTTTTTGGGTTGAAAGTCTGTTTTCGGTTTTGTTTGTGTAATTTTGTCTACTGTGTTGGCGACCGTGGACAAGTTCATCCATCTCCCAGCAACCGAGGATCAGAGTGAGTATTGTATGTGGTTATATGTTCTGTGTATCTGTGTTGTGTATTGTTTTTTGTGTTTTTAAATCCTGCCACAATATTGCTAAATATACCAGAGAAAAAAGCTATCAGGAATGCTGGGGTTACTACCCCCAGATCGAGCGCCTTCTTATACCAAGAAGGCGTCGGAATGGATAAGGGTGAGTGAAGAAATCACAACCACAGAACCACACTCGAAAGACATCCCAATGGCAAAATCCCTCGGAAGAGCGGAGAGCCGTACCAGCTCCCACACTCACCCGCCCGCCAAACGGCGACCCCAGCGCCATCTGAACTCATTCCAGTCTAGCACCACCCTCAGGCTTGGCATGCCAAAGCAGGGGGGGAAACCAGATACTGGGAGGGTCACCGGGTGACACAGGGCCTCCCTCAGAAATAGATTTTTCCTTTGTCAAAATCCCTTTTCTGAGTTCGTCCCTGTGTCACCCGGTGAAATAGTAACGGAGAATCATGCCAAGACTGCCAAGATACAAAATAAACAAAAAGGTGATCATGAACAAAAACACATGCTATGAAAAAATAGATTTAATATGATATCTCAGCAAAGCAGAGAGAATCAAATCACAGGTAAGTACGGGTGGAACAAAAACACCCAACAATACAATGTCATAGATAGGTAAATATAAACTATACATAAGAGAAATACACAATATATCTTATACAATATAAAAAAATGTGAGGTATACTGGCGTAAAATAAAATAACACAAGTACCTCTAGGCTTAAATCTAAATACACAGCATAACAAAACACAATCACCAAGACAAACAATAATAATGGCAATACTAGTATCAATTATGAGGAGCAAGGCAGTGAGGCATGATTGATCCAGGAGAACAGGCAGAGAAATAAATGAGGCAGGCGGGCGGGGGAAAGGATAAGGGTTAAGGATAATTAAGGTGGGGATGACACTCCCCCACAGCCACTGTAGAGAAATTTCAGAGCTTCGAGTGATTTTAGATAGTGGCATTTAAACACTAGAGGTGATTTCCTTCCCGTATATTTGGTAAGTTCAGCAAAATCCATATTATGAAAATAATTAGTAGAGGTAACTACTGCATGGATATCATGAACATTAGGAACTGAATCCAGGTTGGCCTGTTTAATGAAATACAGAATTTGCTGTCTTATAGCATTCAAAGAAAGAGTTCCACCTTTTTCCCTGATAAAGAGAGGACCCGACATACACTGAGGAGTTCTTTGTAAGTAAGCCTTTAGGGTAAAGACTGGGCATAAGGACCGGTCTTGTGGAAGAGGCACCACCTTCCAGGGGGACCACCTGTCCTGAGGGTCTTCATTTTTCGCTAGGAACCTATGATCAGGGGAAAGGAGAACTTCTCCCGACGGGAGGAAATCAATGTGATCATCACCTCTAGAGAGAGCAGATACCTCTGAGATTCTGGCACCTGAAGCTAAGCTAATCAGAAACAAGGTCTTCCTTAACAGATCCAGATAAGAGCATTGTGAGTTATCAATATCAGAGGCTAATTTTAGAACATCGTTCAGGAACCAGGTAACAGAATGTGGGCGTGTTACCGGCCTCAAACGGGCGCATGCTCTAGGGATGGAGGAAAAGTACGAATCTGTAAGGTCAATCTTAAAACCATACAAAAATACCTTCTTCAAGGCTGATTTAGCTGTAGTAATAGTGGCCGGAGCTAGGCCTTTTTCAAACAATGACCTAAAGAAGGTAACCGCTAGGTTAGTAGTCATAGTCTGAGCTTCAGATGCCTTCAAAATAGATGCTAATTTTTTGACTGCTGAATCATATTGCCTGAGAGTAGAATCTCTCTTGTCGGATTCTAGAAACAGTGTTAACGGGGTCAATATTTGCTCCCTTTTTAGCAGCAAATTTTATAAAGTCCATAAAACCAGGGCATTCTGAATTTTTAAGGAAGCTGACACAGTCTTGGTTTGTACTACTTGGGTCAGTCTGGGTCTGGGTATCTGATGACACCGCAACTTGAGCTCCAGAAGCAGAGGGAACCAGTTGCTCTTCGGCCAATGGGGGCTACCAGGCTAGTTGGCCCTTGAATGACCTGAGTTTGTGCAGTACTTTCAACAACATGTTTATTGGGGAAACAAGTAGATCCTCTCCCAATTGTTCCAATCTATGGTCATTGTGTCCGTGGCGTAGGCATGGGGGTCCAGATTGGGAGCCACATAACAGGAAAGCTTGTGATTGCTCTCTGTGGCGAACAGATCCACTTGAGTCCCGAACCCGGCGGCAGATCCAACTGAACGATTCCCGTCTAGAGACCACTCCGTCTCCAACGGAGTAGTTCTGGACAGAGAATCCGCCACCACGTTCTGCACCCCCGCTAGGTGGGCGGCTGACAGATGCCAGCCGTGCTTGTTCGCCAGGGAGAAGATAGCTAACATCACCTGATTTACGCGACTCGATTTGGAGCCGCCCCTGTTTATGCAATGAACCACCACGACGCTGTCTAACACCAGCCTGATGTGAATCTGGCCGGCGGGGCAAAGTTTCTTCAGAGTTAGAAACACTGCCATAGCTTCCAAGGTGTTTATCTGGAACTGTCGAAACATTATAGACCATGTCCCTTGTACTTTTTGTTTTGGTGAGTACCCTCCACAGCCGCTTAATGAAGCGTCTGTGTGGATTACCAGAGCTGGGGGGAAAATTGAAGGGGGACAGACTTTGAAAGGCCTTTGACTGTGGACCATGGTCGAAGCCTTGTCCTCAAGATTTGCGGGATTGAAGAGACTCTGTCTCTCAGCCTGACATTGGCTCGTCTCCGCCACACTCTGTTTGTCTTTTAGTCTTGCTTTCAAGAGCAGGTCTGTCACTGAAGCAAACTGAAGAGAGCCGAGAATCCTCTCTTGAGACCGGCGGGATGCTGCTTTGCCCTTCAGAAATTTTCTAGTAGCGGCGGCTATCTCTCTCCGCTTGGCCGGCGGGAGGGATAGCCTGTACGAGGTTAGGTCCCACTGGAGACCCAGCCACTGAAACCGAGACTCCGGAGTCAGGCGGGACTTCTCCCTGTTCAAGTGAAAGCCTAATGACTCCAGGAACTCAATCACTATGGCTGTAGTCTTCCGGCACTCCTGTACGGTTGGGGCCCAGATTATCCAATTGTCCAGGTATGCTGCTAGGGAGATCCCCCAGGACCGTAGCTGCTGAACAACTGTTTCCGCCAGCTTCGTGAATATCCTGGGGGCTATATTGAGCCTGAAAGGCATGACCCTGAAGGAGTAGGCCTGTTTCCCTAGTCTGAAACCCAGGAAGGGAGAGAAGTTCCGCGCAACCGGGACGTGATAATAAGCATCTAAAAGATCGATAGAGGTGGTGACGGCTCCACGCGGCAGTAGAGTCCGTACTTGAGCAACTGTAAGCATGCGAAATTTGTCGCATTGTATGTAGAGATTTAGATGCGACAGATCTAGAATCACTCTTTGCTGGCCGGAATCTTTCTTGGGGACAGTGAACAGCCTGCCTTGAAATTTGAGGTGCCTCACTTTCTTTATTGCTCTCTTGTTGAGAAGCTCCGTCACAAAGTCCTGTAGGGCTTTGGAGGAGGGTTGATAAAACCTGGTCAGGGGAGGAGGGTCCCTGATCCAGCTCCAACCCAGGCCTTTGGACACAATGCTGTGTGCCCAAGGACTGAAGGACCACTGGTCTCTGAACCAGTATAGGCGTCCACCTACCTGACTGGTCTCAGTGGGAGGAAGCAGGTTTGTTTCCTCTACCGCGGCCACTTTTCCCCCGGGAGACGGATCCAGCCCTGCCTCTGTAGGGGGCTCGACCTCTACCCCACCCCTTGCACTCCTATTAAGGCCGTGAAAGACCCCACGGCCTTCATAGGTAGGGTTGTACGCCGGCGAGAGACGTTTCGCAGCAAGGGGGATTGGGCTGGTTGAACCAGCACATACTGTTGGGGTTGAGCCTTGGAGGTGGACGGTTGGTTCACCATCGAGACCGGAACTGCCTGAACAACCGTCTGGTGTTGTGGTCTCCTGTGCTTTCTATAATGTTTCCCAGGCCTATTCTGGGAAACGCTAGACTCAGGGGTCTTCCGCTTAAAGGCGGAGATACCCCACCGGGAGCGCAGACTCTGGTTAGCCCTGGTTGCTTCGCCTAGGACACTGGAGACTTCATCTTCTGGGAAAAGGTTGTCTCCCCAGAAAGAACTCTTCATGAGCCTGTTAGGCTCATGACAAATGGTGGCATCAGCGAAGATAAACTTACAACAGTTCATCTTTGCCACCATGAAGTCGTATAGGTCCGGCTGGAACCCTGCTAACAGGGATTTAGTCAGAACCTGAAACAATGGCTCCTCTGCAAAGGAGACAGCAGTCGCTTCTGACAGGCACAGCGAATTCAAAGACCGGCTCAACCGACACCGTGCCTCGAACTCAGCCTTCAGGAGAGCTTCCGGAAGCTTAGGAAGCTGCTCGCTGAACTGGTTTGACGCGCAATCTGCATCCAGTTTACCGACAGTAAATGTGGACGGAGCGTCTCTCCAGAACTCGTCAACCCCTGGGAAGATCAGA
This sequence comes from Macrobrachium rosenbergii, assembly GCF_040412425.1. Classification (NCBI taxonomy): domain Eukaryota; kingdom Metazoa; phylum Arthropoda; class Malacostraca; order Decapoda; family Palaemonidae; genus Macrobrachium; species Macrobrachium rosenbergii. The sequence continues at coordinate 27,302,749 of NC_089788.1, read as the reverse complement.
GACGTAGGATCTGATTCCCGAAGCTGAGGCAAGGGTTTGCCATCCAAGCAAGCCTGAGCGGTTGCGATAGCAACCTTGTTCAGGCAGGGAGTGGGCAGGTTATCTCCGAGAGAAAACATAGTGAAGTTGCCCTTGAAGGGGGTCAACTTCATGTTCTCCGCCCGCCACTCGGAAAAGGTGCGCAAGAGAGCAGATTGCGCCTGATCCCTAGGGAAGATCACCGTCTCCTTAGGGACCTTGTCTGAGCGTACCCAGGCTTCCTCCGTCAGCCTAACGAAGCCTGGGTAGGGGGGCAAGAGATCAGCCGGGAAGAACTCCAGTTCCTCTAGACGCCTGGTACCTAGACCTTCAATGGTCAAGGTGTCTTCATGCCGGATAGCACGAAGAACAAAACACCATGGGTTCCCTACATCAAAAGGAGGGAGGGTAGCAGTGTCAGGGATCTGATAGTGTGGTCCGGCCCCACCGGAGCGTGCCATATCAGCAAGAAGATTCTCCTGACTCTGAAGCCTCTCCGTCAATATAGAGAGTTTGGCCTCTACCTCCGTAGAGAACCTCTCCAACAACATCCCAGCAAACGCCTCAGGGTCAAAGGCAGGCTGGCGAGGAGGGCTGGGCCTGGCCACCCTCTTACTCGCTCCTTTGCCCGAGGTACCTGGTTTGCTCCCGGAGGCCACAGGTTCAGCAACCTTTGGCTTCGACGGGGGGAAAGGGGATGCCTTGCGGGAAGACGAGGACTTGAAGCCCTTCGCCTTCCATGACTTCTTCAACTTGGGGACAGTAGACTGAGCGCTGTCCCTCAAGATAGAAGATTTAGCGAAGCCCTGGAAAGAAGATACAGAGGATGAAGGGGAATCAAAAAGGGCGCCCGCCCCCACTGCCTCACTTACCTCTCTACCTACCGCCTGGTCCTGCTCGGTATTCATGGGCTCCAGGTCCAAATCCAGAGCGGCGACGTCCTCCGAAACCTCCGCATAAAGGGGGTCCTCTTGTAGTGGCTGGGTCACGACCCGGATCTGCTCGATGATGGGTGCGGCCACATCAGCTGGTACTGCCGCAGCGATCCGGGCGCCGGGGTAGAGCAAGTCCCTCAGCTTCCCGTTGAGGACGTAGGGCTTCCCCGACGGAACGTTCCTCCCGAACCCAGCCACCCAGGCGCGGAGAGACTCTAGGGCCTCCTTCTTGGAGGACTCGTCGGCCTGAAAGGGAGCAGGGAATCAAGGAAGGGCTAATATACTGTAAAATATATAAGCGTTAGAACACAAGATATGAAAACATAGCAAACTGTAACTAACGTGAAGAACGAAAGTAAGCAGCTTACCGACTCGTCCTGGATGCATCCACAGAGCGCGAAGCAAACCTCACAGCCTTCCGGATGCCAGACGATCAGGTCATCAAGCCGGACCGCACAGCCAGCGTGGGTCCGACACACCACATGCCCGTAGGGTTGGTGGAGGGTTGCGGTACATCCGGGCTCCTCACAACGAACAGTCTGTAAGTGTGAACAGTATATGAGCCTACCACTCTAAGAAACTTAAACTAAGCAGGTCCAGGTATTTTCAAACTGTACTGCCGGAGCACTCGCAATGAAAAAGTAAAAAGTAACTAAATTTAAGGTAAGCAAGAAGCCCTCGACTGCCGGAATACTCCGGCGGAACGAGAGCCGAGTCAACAGGACCCTTACCACAAGGGATGCCGGGAATAAAACGGCGGAACCCAAGGGTAGGATCACCGGACTCTGATAACAATAACAAGAAAACAAATATATATCCGACGGCGGGATGAGCCGCCGGGAACAAAATAAATGCATATATATACAGAGGATGGTAACATAATCGGTTAACAATGACATAAAAATCAGCATTCCCCGGAGTCCGGCACCACCCCCTCCGGGGATCCCAAGCCTCTACCGCTAGAGAACAATAGAAGGGTGAGGCTACAAAACACCACAGATCCACAAGGGCAGGTGTAAGCGCCAGTCAACCCAACTAGAGCATCCCAAACGCCGGAGCGAACGCGGGACAAGGCTGAGAAAAAAGTAACCCTGAGAATGTTTGAAAACCTGCTCGATCCTAGGAGAGCGGGTTAACGAGACACTGAGCCAAGAAAAATGCCATCTGGGACCAGCCCTGGGAGGAGCGACTCCCTCCACCAGGAAGATCCAACAACTCGGGGTGGTTGTCTGACACCGACGTCACCCGCGCGAGAAGATGACAAAGAGCTGGACCCAGGGTAGACCAGGGTAGGAAGGGGAGGGGGAGGGGTTGGTGGGGTAAGGAAGGGAGTAGGCCAGAGCAGAGGAAAACAGGAGACTGGGGAAGATGCCTTCACCTGCTCAACTGTAAACACAACCACGCTAGGTAAATAATACCAGCTTGGAGAGATCATGGCCTACCCCGAAGGAAAGGGAAAGGAATAGCGACCTAAGGCCTCCATACTCTCACCCCACACATAGACGTAGCCTATGAAATAAAAAGGGGAGAAGGAAAGGGAGGGATGAGGAAACAACAGGGAGAGAAATTCCCGTGCCGAAGACCAACCAGAGCCGAAAGAAAGGGAATGCTATAAAAGCATGGAGGAGACACACCCACAGAAAAAACCTCTACCCCTCCGTAAAGAAGGGGGAGGACAATGGGGTCTCACTCCACAACCCAAACAACGGTCAGTGGATGGAACAACAACAGAAACTCCCTCTACCTGCTGATCCCCTCCGCTCGCCTAACCTAACCCAGGGTGAAAGGGAGAGCAGGAGGCCAATAGGCGCAAAATAAAAGCCTAACATACACTAGGCAGGATATAGGGAAACCCCACACAAGGGAAGTTAACCAGAATAATAATAAATCACCATCATATATACATTAAACAATAAAATAATCTTGTGCTTGTGCTAGGCGCGTAGCCTAACCAAGAGAAGCGACAGGAAGTAAACAGGAAAACTGTACCTGACGCCCCCACGGTAACAATTAATAATTCTAAGCAGTTGAAAACATGACGTCAAGCACAAGCAAAATAATAATTATAATAATTATAAAGCTATAACTGTCCAAGGGGAAACATCCTGGGGAGTTACTTAAGCGGGAAGATGACGGGAACCCAAATGCAGGAACCCTAATGATGCGGTTCAGCAAAATTATCGTTAGAGAAACACTGAAAAAACCCAGCCTAGGAAACGCCACCAGGATGAATCCTAGGGGAAATAACGATAAGCAATGTAATCGACAAGAAAAGCCCAAACAGAACAAGCTGGACGGGCGTACCTCGCGGTCGACATGGCTGACTAGGGGACGCCGTAGCGTCATAACAGAACCACGTATAATTAATAAATACGGGCTGAAACAGCCAAACTTATCATAAAAACCCCACAATAAGATGGTACTTAACTTGGATACAGTAAAGCTGCTCGACGACATGCTGGGAAAGGCGAAAAATAGCCAAAAGCACAAGAACCAAAAACTTCAGCAACAACAACGATCACGTGCTAGAAATGGAATGAGTTCAGATGGCGCTGGGGTCGCCGCTTGGCGGGCGGGTGAGTGTGGGAGCTGGTACAGCTCTCCGCTCTTCCGAGGGATTTTGCCATTGGGATGTCTTTCGAGTGTGGTTCTGTGGTTGTGATTTCTTCACTCACCCTTATTCATACCAACGCCTTCTTGGTATAAGAAGGTGCTCGATCTGGGGGTAGTAACCCCAGCATTCCTGATAGCTTTTTTCTCTGGTATATTTAGCAATATTTATACCTAGAAATTCGTGCAAGAAAGGAATTTCACCGGGTGACACAGGGACGAACTCAGAAATAAAATTCTTATATTCTGAGACAATGACAGGGCATAGACCTACACCAAATTCTTATATTTTGAGACAATGACAGGGCATAGACCTACATGTCAGTTTCTAATATTTTGAGGCAATGACAAGGCATAGGCCTACATGTCAATTTCTCATATTCTGAGGCAATGACAGGGTATAGGCCTACCTATACACATCAAATTCTTATATTTTGAGGCAATGAAGGGCATGGGCCTACACGTCAAATTTTATGTTTTGAGGTAATGACAGGGCATACACCTACATGTCAATTTCTTAAATTTTGAGGCAATGGCAGGGCATAGGCCTACACATCAATTTCTTATATTTTGAGGCAATGACAGGGCATGGACCTACACATCAGTTTCTCATTGTAAATAGTTTTCTACCTGTATCTGTAGGGAATAGAGTAGCTTTTAATTGATATAGTAGTTTCAACTCCACAATATATAATGTATATGCATACAGTTGGATGTACAGTACATGTAAGAGCATGTGCACATACACATACATACGTACATGCGTGGATGGCCATAGTATATGTAACACCACTTATACCACAGAGAATAAAAGTAAAACTTGTGGGCACGTAGCCGATAACACACACAGAACCAATCATAGGGCTGTCTCAGCCTTACACACAACTGCCAAACTACAGTAGAGCCCAGTCCTCGACACTAATCCATTCCAGAAGCGTTGAGATTCGATTTAGTCAAATTCCGAATCAGTTTCTCCCATAAGAAATGACTGAAAATGGATTAATCCATTCCTGACCACCAGTCATTACCCCAACCTTGCCTTTTTATACAAAACATTACACAAATTACAATTAAATAAGTTCAGAGTTAAATAACTTACTGTATTAGAAGCACTTTTTACATTTTTAAATGCATACTGTATCAAACAAATTGGCCTACGACCAATGTGGCCGTGTTACCGATGGTAGACCAAGCACCATAGTCTAGGCTTGGTAGCCTATGGGCACTACCACAATGTACTGTAACGGGTACACACAAAAACTGTTGTTAATAATAATAACACTGAAAAACAAGCCTGATTATTACAGTAAATTAATAATACACTATTAAAAATATGCCGAATTACTGTATGACTGTTATCATAAAATTAAGAAAAATTTCCTAAGTTACGTTGGCACTCTGCAGCTTGTGGCATGAGCAGATGTAAACAAACCAAAGCGCCATCCTGGTAGCATATCGCGGTACTAATTACATAAACGTAGGAAGTATCATCTTAAAGTGATTGATACCTTCAATCGTGACGAGTTTAGGTCTGTTAATGGTAGCTCCACAGGGAACTTTGTCTTTCCTTATGAGGGACATTTGTGCACCAGAGTCATCAAATGCCTTGACCTGGCTGGCAGGGCATCTACCTGGGGGAGGTGCCACATATATGGGACCCTGGGCTGGAGGACCTAAGGATGTTGGGTCGTTGACTGCCAAGGCAAGGGCAGGTGTATTTGACTTATTATTAGGGTATTTTGCCCGTTGGGCAGAGTGCCCATAGATTTTGCAAGCAAGGCAATAAGTTTGGCTATAATCTTTACCTGGCACTGTCCCATTGGAGGGAGCAGGCCCTTTACCTTTCACCCACGATCCAGGCATGGCTCGTTGGGGTGCTGTCCCATTTGAGGACAGAGAGGATTTCCTGGCTGATTCTCAGTCTTCAAGCAGCACTGTTCAGTGGGGTGCCCTGTTCTCTTACAATATCCACACTTGGGTTTCTTATGGGGGTGCCCATTCTTGGGAGGTTGCTGGGAGTTGGTTGAGGCAGGCGAGGAGGGATATAATTTTCATCCATGGGAACTAAGATGGGGATGATGTGTATCCCAAATGTCAGCCCAATGACAGCACTTGACCATTGTCTTAGGCACCTTGTCACATAGATGGGTGGCAAGGGCTGGCAGGGTGTAATGTAAAAAAAGTCCTTCAGCTGGAAGAGTTCAAGGACTTCCCCTGCACTCGTGGCTTTGAGAGATTCTAGCCATCGTTTTAAGGCTTCGGTCTTTTTAAAAATCCACTCAGACCAGGTCTGGCCTGACTCTTTGGGCATATTTCTCCACCTTTTCCTCCAGCAGTCAGGAGTTATCTCAAAAGCCTTTATGATGGCTTGGTGGGCAAGGGTGAGATTTTCTTGATCCTCAGGTGGGAGAGCATTGAATGCAACGGCACCTTCCCCTTCAAGGTGCTTTCCCAGGATAAGAGACACTTCTTCAGTAGAGGGCTGATAGGTCATCAGGACCTTTTCAATATGGTCAAGCTTTGTCCCATTTTCTTATGAGGGAGCCTACACTGCTGAGGGTTGAATGTGGAGAGGTTGTTGGTGTGTTGCGCATGCCTTGGGGTTCCATTGCAAGCTGATGAGCCTTTCCTTCTTGTTCTCAGCCTTTCTGCCTCTTCTCGTTTCTCCCGGGATATTCTTTCCTTCTCCTGCCTCTCTTTCCTGCCCTCCTGCCTATCTCTCTCTGCCTTGGCATCGTCTGTTCTCTCTTGGACCCACTCCCTCAGGGCTCTTCTGACAGTCCCATGTCCTTTCCAGTGGACACATAGAACCTGGAGTCCTCATTTTGCTAGGTTCTGGATGCCGTACACATCTTGGGATAATGCGTAATCAGTATGCTGAAAAGACTTAAAATTCAGGGTGTCTTGAAAGACTCAGGTGTCTGAAAAGACTCTGGCTGTCTGAAAAGACTCAGGTTGTCTACAAAGACTTAAATTTCAGGATGTCTGAAAGACTCAAGTTGTCTGAGAAGACTTGAATTTCAGGGTGTCTGAAAGACTTAAATTTCAGGGTGTCTGAAACTCAAATTTTAGGTTATCTGAAAGACTCAAATTTCAGGGTGTCTGAAAAGACTCAGGGTGTCGGAAAGACTCAAGTTTGTTCATGATGAACTGGTTTCAATGCCTAAAAGACTCAGGGCTGTTCGAGCCAACAGGTTCAGTATGTCTGAAGAGATTCAATATTGTTCAAAATGAACAGATTCAGGGCATCTGAATAGGACTCAAAATTCATGATGAAACAGTTTCAGTATGTCTAAAAGTCTCAGAGCTGTTCAAGTAAACAGGTTCAATATGTCTGAAGAGACTCAACATTGTTCGAAATGAACAGATTCAGGGTGTGAGCAGACTCAATTGTTCGTAATGAATGAAAATTAATATGTCTGAATAAGACTCAGACTTGTTGTTCGTAATGAACGAACATTAGCCCAAGCTAACATAAGCCTTTATGGATATTTTTATTTGCTGAGAGATGCTGCAGAACTAATAAAAGGTTTACGGGGTTATACACTTTTGGTGTGTAAAGGAAATTTTCCTTGTGCTGTCGAAATAATTTAAATGTGGTGTGATGAGAACAGTACATTGAACCTACGGAATATTAAAATCTCCAATGCACGAGGGTAAGACAAAATGCTTAAACTTATCATGTACGGGCAGTCTGGACTGCCGAACAGTTATGCATGAGGAAGGAAAGAAATAGTTATTCTCTGCTATCAAAACAAACCTTAGCTCGCACGTGACTAATAATAGTGCTCTAATGTTTACTTTGTTTACTTCTGGTCTCGTGACATCTGCCGTCAATGAATGAGTCAGGTGGGTGGGGGGTGGGGGACTCCACCTGGCTGGCATTTGCCTGGGCAACCCCTTCCCAAGCTTGGAGGCTTCCCGGCAGTAATGAATGAGAATGAAATTCTTCAATAAATAAATTCACGGGAATACTGCGGGCTTGCAGAGGAACATCTGACTCAGTTAAAGAATTAAAAATTTTTTTTATTCTCAAAAATGTTGCGATCTGCAAGGACGTATGGATAACTTTTAGCGAGCAAAAGAAAGGTATTTATATATGAATGCTGTGCATGCGTCGTTTATAGCAATGGAATTTTTAATGAACTCAGAATTGAGAGAGAGAGAGAGAGAGAGAGAGAGAGAGAGAGAGAGAGAGAGAGAGAGAGAGAGAGAGAGAGAGAGAGAGAAAAATAAATCTAAAATCAAAGCCTTGGCAGTCACCTACGCAATGTGCCTATCTACGAATTCAGGACTTTCAAACTGTCCTTCTCACATGGACGAAGGAATAAGGGCACAATTCCTTTTATTAACTCTTCAACCGAGTTGCTCCCTAGCTTTGTACTCTTAAAACATGCAGCTAACATGCGAGAGCAGAAAAATCTCGTGGAATGGTTAATACTCTCTTCTCATGAACTAAATTGGCAGGCATGTGGTCTATCAATTTCCTAACATTGAATTCAGTCACTTTTCACACCTAGCATAAACCTAAACAAAATAATTTGACATGTACTTATGCTGTGGAACTGGTTCTAATCATGTGCTTAAAATGGAGGGGTTATGATATCAGGGTCATCTCTAATTATGCAGACCAGCTAGCAGTTGCTATTACGCTGATAACTGTACTTACTTGATTCTGGGCAGCAGCGGATAATTGCAGGGAGTTCTTTACATTATCATGAAATCTGACTAATAAGACTGGTTAAGGCAATTATGTAGATGAATAAATCAAGAGAACCAATGCTGGCTGAGGGCCTTCATGTGAGGGAAGATTACATAAACATGTATTTTTATAATAAAATGAGGTTTTGTACATACTTACCTGGTAATTATATATATAGCTGTAGTCTCTGACGTCACGGCAGAAAATTGAAAATCGCGGCAGCGCTAATGAATGGTCACGTGATACCCCTTCCCACCGCCCTCTACAGGTGAGTGAGAGGAACCATAACCCAAACTCTTCATATGTTTATGCCATACCTGCCCATGAGAGGGGAGGAGGGTGGGTTTGATTATATAATTACCAGGTAAGTATGTACAAAACCTCATTTTATTATAAAAATACATTTTTGTACATATAACTTACCTGGTAATTATATATATAGCTGATTGGCACCTTGATGGAGGTGGCCCATGGCAGCTAATATGAAAAAAGTCTAGACAATTGTGAAAATAAAAACACAATGATGGTTCCTTACCTGTTGAGGTAGCTGATTTGATGGATACTGCCTCTTAATCTGCTATCCTCAACTTGCACCAACTAGGTATATAGACCTGAGGGTTAAGTGCTAGAGGGCTACATGCCAGTCGAGGGCTCACCGTGGACTATGCATGATAACCAACCAAATAAATGCCCTGCCCAGAGCGCAGTACACGAAAACACAAAGGGGTGTCACCAATAACCTGTACTTTAAAAATATTACCCAATATGTAAGACTGTTGGGTACTCCTAGTCACAATGTGCCCCCAGACATCCCAGAAAACAACAACGCTAACCTTAAGCAAGAGAAAGCATCACAAGGAAGGATTGACTTCCTTTATTCCCTTACCCAACACCGTGCCAGTCACCACAAACGGTCCCAACGTACTGCATCCATCATATATTGTCTCAATCTCTCTCAAATAATGAGATGCGAACACTGACCTACATTTCCAAAATGTAGCTTGAATAATTGAATCTAAGGAAAGATTCCTCCTATATGCCAAAGAGGTTGAGACCGCTCTCACCTCATGTGCTTTAACTTTAGAAATTTGAAGCTGCACATCTTCTACCTGGTTATGAGCTTCTACAATCAGGTCTCTCATAAAGAAGGAAAGAGCATTCTTCAAAGAGGCCTACTCGGATCCCTCACAGAACACCAAAGATTAGGAGAGGACCTCTCACTGCTTGAGTCCTTTCGAAATATACTTTTAATACTCTTACTGGGCATAAAAATCTTTCTTCTTCATCTGGTCCCACCAAATCTGAGAGACCAGGGATCGAAAACGATCTCGTAAGGCTTAGACGGTGTCTCATTCTTTGCCAAAAACTCAACAATGAAGAACAGACTGCCTTACCCCTAGAAAACCCAATTCTCTTATCTAGGGCGTGCAACTCACTGACTCTCCTTGCTGTAGCCAAAGCTACCAAGAAGATTGTCTTCTCAGAAGTCTCTGAAAGAGCAAGACAATAATGGCTCAAACTTACTGCCCACAAGCCATTTCAAGACCACATCTAAATTCCAGGAAACCAATCTCTCTCTGGAATTCTTGGATGCTTCAAACGATCTGATAAGATCTGACAAGTCCTTATCATTTGAAATATCCAGGCCCTTATGCCTAAAGACTGTCGAAAGCATTGCTCTGTAGCCCTTGATCGAAGACGAAGACAGCTTCCTATCCACACTCAGATACAGGAGGAAGTCTGCAATCTCTTCTAAAGTGGTCTTAGAAGATGATGTGCCAGTCTTCCTACACCACTCACTGAAGACTGACCACTTAGCTTGATAAACTGCTGTGGAGGACTGTCTGCGAGCTCTAGCGATGGCTCTAGAGACCTTCCTCGAAAAACCTCTAGCTCTGAGGCAACGTTCGACAGTCTGAACGCAGTTAGCTGAAGAGCGGATAGACCTCCGTGAAATCTTCGGAAGTGAGGCTGTCTGAGTAGATCTACTCGGTGGTAAAAGCCTCGGGAAGTCTATGAGAAGACTTATCAAGTCCGGGAACCATTCCCTTGCTGGCCAAAACGGAGCAACCAGTGTCATTCGCACGCCCTTGTGGGACAACATTTTTGTTAGAACTGCTCTCAACATCTTGAACGGAGGAAAGGCGCAAAGGTCCAGACCTGACCAGTCCATCAGCATTGCATCCATGAAGACTGACCCCTCGTCCGGCACTGGAGAGCAATAACGAGGCAGTTGACTTGTCTTCTTGGTGGCAAACAGATCTATGAGAGGACGACCCCATAGATTCCACAGTTGGAGGCAAACTTCTTGATTTAAGATCCACTCTGTTGAGAGTACTTGAAAGCTCCTGCTTAGCTCGTCTGCCCTCACATTGAGCTTCCCTGGAATAAACCTTGTCATCAACGTCGTTTGGTTCGTTTTCGCCCATAACAGAAGATCTCGCGAGAACGAGTGGGTCCCTCCTTGCTTTTTTATGTATGCGAGAGCTGTTGTATTGTCTGATTGGACAATCACTGCCTGGTTCCTTACCACCTTCGAAAATTCTAAAAGGGCTAAATGAATGGCCTTTAATTCCTTCAGATTGATGTGCCACCGAAGTTGTTCTCCTTCCATCGGCCTGCTGTTTCCAACTTGCCTAACGTGGCTCCCCATCCTAGATCTGAAGCGTCTGCACACAAGATGAGGTTGGGGTTCTTTGGGAACAGTGAAATTCCTTCCTGAAGTTTCTCTGGAGAGTTCCACCAACTGAGGTCTGCCTTTATCTCCTCTGAGATTTGAAAACAAACGAGTCCGGCTCTTCTTCCTGTCTCAGACTTCTCTTAAAAAGAACTGAAGGGGCCTTAGATGTAGTCTCCCCAAACTCACAAACGGTTCTGCGGAAGACAACTTCCCAGAAGGCTCATCCACTCGTTGGCCGAGCACTGGGTCTTCTTCACAAAATCTCGCACTTTCAACAGGCACGACTCTACCCTCTCCACCGACAGAGAAGCCTGAAAAACTACTGAGTTCATCTGAACTCCCAAATAGACTAATTCTTGAGATGGCACCAGATGTGACTTCTGCCAATTTACCAGTAGTCCCAGTTCTTCGGTTAGATGAAGAGTCTTTTCCAAATCCTTCACACACCTTTCCTTCGTCGCACGCAGGAGCCAATCGTCTAAATAAAAACTGTTCTGATCCCCAACAGATGTAGCCACTTCAGCCACTGATAACAAAACTCTGGTGAATACCTGGGGGCCATCGAGAGGCCGAAGCACATTGCCCTGAACTGAAACACTTCGCTTTGAACACAAAGCGAAGGAACTTCCTCAAGCAGGATGGATCGGGATGTGGAAATACGCATCCTGGAGGTCGATGGATACCATCCAATCTCCTGGAAGAAGGGATGACAGCATTGATTGAGTGGTTTCCGTCACAAACTTTGTCTTCTTGACAAACAGGTTCAAAGCGCTCACGTCTAGAACTGGCCTCCAGCCTCCTGACGCCTTTGGTACTACAAAGAGACGATTGTAAAATCCTGGGGAGAAAGGGGGAGAACTTTCTCTGTTGCTTCTTTCTCTAGCAAAGCTGACACCTCTTTCTCTAGAGCACAACATTTCTCTGAGTCTAGAGAATAAGCCATTAAGACCACTGGTTCCCTGGACAAAGGAGGGTCCTTCAAGAATGGAACTGAATAGCCTTCCTTTAAAACTGAGACTGTCCAAGGTTCTGCTCCCTTTCTTCCCAGACTGTCCAGAAAGCTGACAGTCTGGCTCCTACTGGTGAGTGAAAGGAGACGCTCACTTCTTGTCGGAGGGTTTGATCGCTTAGGTACAAAACGACCTCTCCCTCGATCTGGGAAACGATTTAGCAGGGGCTCTTCCACGAAAGGGCCGACTTTGAGATTTTTCCGTCGACGTTGTCGGGCGAGCAACTGTTGAAGGCAACGGTTTAGGCTTCTTGGTGGACTGTGCCAGCAAGTCTTGAGTTGCCTTCTGTTGAAGAGTCGGCGATCTCAGATACTATTTCCTCGGGAAAAGATGTTTCCTATCTAAAGGAGCGAACAACAAAGCTGACTTCTGGGACCGAGAGACTCCTTTAGTGGTGAAAGAACACCATAGTTCACGTTTCTTGAGAATTCCCATCGTAATCACAGAAGAGAGTTCCATAGCCGCATCTCTAATGCTCCTGTCGATGCAAGCTAACACGCCGGACAGGAAGCGAACTGATCGTCCTGAAGGGCGCAAGCTTTTAGTTTCCTCCCAAGAGCTCCAACCGACCAATCGAGGAAACTTATAACTTCCAAAATCTTAAAAGCATTCTTGCAGAGGTGATCAAATTCCGATGTGGAAAAGAATACTTTGGTTGAATTAAGAGCCGACCTCCTGGCCGAATCTATCAAACTAGAGAAATCTCCTTGGGAGGAGGCAGCTACTCCCAACGAGAAAGATTCTCCAGTCTCGTACCAACCACCACGACGAGACGACAATTTCGAAGGGGGAAAACAAAACACAGTCTTCCCTTGTTCCCTCTTCTCTGCAAGTCACTCCTCCATTTTCTTCAATCCTTTCTTGGCCGAAATAGAAAGAACTAATTTGGTAGCCAGCGAAGTTTCTGTCCTATTATCACGAGCGTATTGAGATTCCATTGAAGCTGGAGATACTGGTGAAAAGGAATCCGGAAAATTCTCCAGAAAATACTGAAGCAGTTGCTTATAGCTCGATAAGGGCTTCTCTTTCTCTGGTTGTACCTCAGCCTCCGATTCCGAAGCAACATCACCACCAGAAATCGGAGAAAGAGCCAAGGATCTAGATGGAGGAAGATTCGTCTTCCGAGGAGAATGCAGCACAGGATCGCTCGAGGAAGCCGCACATTCGATGAAGGAGCATCCTTTGAAATCGAAGCAACTTGCAGTTCGTTCACGGAAGGATCACTTTTTTCCATAAAGCCGAGAATACTATCAAGCTTCCTATTCATTTCCACCAAAAACAAATCTTGAGGCAAGGCGGAAGAAGGAGAATGCGGAACTGAACGAGGCACGGTGACCGCAGGTGTTGGAGCTTGAAGAAAGTCACCAAGAGAAACAATTTTTGGCGCTTGGCGCATGGCGCCAGGAGGATCGTAGCGTGGCGTATGGCGCGATGAGCCAGGCGAAACGAAGGATGGCGCATGGCGCTAGATGCAGCAATCACGCCAGAAGCAGCAACAACAGGCGAAGACAACACCACTCTCTTCTTACGCAAGCGTCTCCGCCCCAACACATGCCTCTCGTCTCCGAATCGACGGAATGCGAAAAACATTCGGCTTCTCCCAAAAACTACACGAAGGAGGTTGATCTTGAAGCGCCACTCTTTTCTTGGGAACTGCCAAAGGAGATGCCAACCTAGACCTCTTGAATGGTCTCGAGACATCTTTACGACGCCAACCTCTCTTAGGCGAAATCCTCACTGACATACTCGAAGACATACACCTCCTTGATGTGCCGTTTCTATGGCTAACATCTGCATCCTGGGAAGCGGCAACAGGACTGCTTGAGGGGCCAACTGCTCGGGGCAGGTCCCACTCACCTCCCTTGGGCTTTCTCGACTTGCCTCCTCCCTGGTGCTGGGGAGTTTGACAGAGGTCCAGGCCTAGGAGAATGAGTGGGCCGAACAGCCAGCTCCTCCACTGCACTATCACAAGACACTGCACTTACTACCAAAGACTTACTCATCCGCTCCATGGCAGCAAGCATCACACTAAAACGCGCATCCATCTGCGTCTTAAGACTGGCCACGGTATCGGGTTCGGGAATAACGGGGTCTGGGATAGGAGATTTGTTAGAAGGAATATCAGGGTTAGTAACCGAAAAGATAAATCCTGACTATCACGGGAGGATAAAGAGGTAGTCCTAGCTGAAGCTCTCTCTTTTTGAAGCCTTCTCAGATAAGCATTTAAAATCTTCCATTCTTCCCCTGACAAATCCTTACATTCTTCACAGATTAACGATACCGAACAAACCTGTCCTCTACACCCCAACACACAGAATGAGGGTCAATGGTAATTTTCCTAATCTAGTTTTTGCAGCCCTTGCTACAAAACCTATACACCGAGGACCAGTGTCCGACATAATGCTAAATAAGGAAGGCGGGGATGAAAAAAGCTAAGCACAAACAATGTCTGCCAAAGATTCAAATCAAACAATTGTACATCACCAACAATGTCCAACGAAAGAATCAGCGATAATTCTCTGCTAAGCTGCACCGGTCTTACCGGTACCACACGGCAGAAACATATGAAGAGTTTGGGTTATGGTTCCTCTCACTCACCTGTAGAGGGCGGTGGGAAGGGGTATCACGTGACCATTCATTAGCGCTGCCGCGATTTTCAATTTTCTGCCGTGACGTCAGAGACTACAGCTATATATATAATTACCAGGTAAGTTATATGTACAAAATCAAGGTTTCTCTTAATTAATTATATTTACTCTACATAATAAACACAGATTAGAAGAATGACGAATTACTGGCCAGCTAAATGAATGAACCCTACACATGAGAAATATTCTATGCCAATGGTGTCTTTATAACAGGAACATCACAGATTGGTAGATTAAGGGGTGGCATAAGGCCACTGCACATGAGATAGAGCCAAAGTGGTTCCACAGCCAGGGCCGATCTGCAAGATATGCAAGACAGTTACTTGCAAGAATAATAAGACATTCAAAGGGAACTGAAGGAATGAACAAATGGTGCCAAATAACTCAGTTCAATACTAAATGCATAATTACGTTAACACTTGATGCTCCAACACAAATTACTGAAATGGAAAATAAATCAGACAGAGAAATAACAGGATTGTGACTAAGAAATCTTATTCTGTTACATTATTTTTGTCAAGATGACAATGTCCTGGTCCAATAGGGGTGCCGGCGCTAGAGGGAGGGAATGAAGGGATGCCACAAAAAAAGTGTACTGGTCTCAACCTCAGGGTTGAACACGTGGAGGATACAAGGGACAGCCAAAGGTATGGACAGCTGTCCTTGGTGAAGTTCTGAGCGCTTCTCTCTCTGACTGCTGTTGCACGGTCCATTTATAACCTTAGGAGTTATGCCTTGGCATACAGGTAGGTGGCACAAAGGTCAATCTCTGCCTTGTTTACTATAGCAAACATGTGGGCCTTCATCCAGGCCTCGTGGAGCATGGCAACAACTTTCTCTTTCTGGCTCCTCCCTAGCCTGTCGTCCGGCGCCGGAGAGAGAGAGAGAGAGAGAGAGAGAGAGAGAGAGAGAGAGAGAGAGAGAGAGAGAGAGAGAGAGAGAGAGAGAGAGAGAGAGAGAGAGAGAGAGAGAGAGAGAGACTTAACCATCTGGGAAATGGAGGAAAGAATTGATGAAGGGGCAAGTGAAGCCCATAGTTCTTTCTATTGAAAGTGGGTGAGGTTGCCTGAAAAGAAGTTTCCTTCGCTGCAACAGAAATAACCAAATGCTGCATGATAAAATACTGTACATAACACAAAAACATACAAGGGAAAATCCTTAATGAATTTTACATTTCTTAAGCTGTAGCAATATTGATAAAGCATTTAGTTACCTTGTTCAAGACAGGTTTCGTTGACAACACATTATAAATCAGTCTTAAAGATGCATTCGTTGCTCCTCCTTCCACCATACACCAATTAGCTGGTGTTCTACGATCATCAAAAAAGGGAGGCTGCTTCCAATGGTCATAATTAGTCTGCACAAGGTACCACGATCCTGACCCATTTGCTGTTGTCCATAGATTTAATAAATCAGAGTGGTCTCGATCCCGTGTGATAATACACCCCTGAAAACAAAACTTTCTTATGCAAATACCTTATTAATCCTATTACTACTTAACCTTATTCTTTAGACACTTGAAGATAACACTTTGTAGAATCAGTGTATCTTCATCACTGACCTTTACTGGAAAATGGTCTCATTTTGCTGATGAATTATCTACCCTACTTTCCACACAGAATACAATTTTATTGTTTTCTTATGAATGTAGTCTTTGTTTTAATACTTTTTAATACAAGTTTATTAACTTCTTTTCCTATAATTTATGATACTTTGCTTTTCTTGGCAATGTTTTTCTATCTTTCCACATTTATGTCTAATTCTATAAAAAGCAGCTAAGGAAATTTAATTTAGCTCCATTGTAATAATAATAATATAATAATAATAATAATAATAATAATAATAATAATAATAATAACAACAACAACAACAACAACGAAGGGCCCTGAATGTAAAGTAAAACCATCTACAAAAAAATTTGTTTACCACAGCTCGTTACTCATGTGTAACCCACATTCATGGTCTTCAAATGTTCCAGACACTGCAGTTTGGCCTAACAGACTGAAGAGGAGGTGTAATTGCTCTATACATGTGCCACCTAGCTCCACAGGTTCCAAGCGGTCAACTGCCTCTATTTTCATCATATGGAATGATGTCAACAGCTTAGCTGAACTCCCCCAAAACTTTGTTTTGACTGAAGGATTAGAGTCACACTCTCACGGTCCCCCAGGGCTCCCTAAGACATACCAACCAATTACAAAGAATTCTCTTATAGTTGGTCTTGGCCAGAATAATGCTTGTTGCCAGTGATAGAATATAAAGGACTCAGGACAGGAGGGCTCTATCTCCTGTGCTACAATGATTACCTCGGCTTTACGTCACACTTGCACAGATGTGGCAACAGCCTGATTCAGCCATCTTCATTACACACCAGGTCTGTGCAAGATAAATGTTCACCCCAGTCCCATGCCTTTTTGTCTGGGAAAGTGGGCTACCAAAAGTGAGTTTTTCCTATGTCAAAACCTGTTTTTTGACAATGTAGCCACTGTTCATCCTCAAAGGAACTTACAAAAGAAATTGACAGGTGATGAAATGGCTTTGCTCCTCATAAATAAATCCCAACAACCTACATTAATTTTTGGTCCGAAGTATAATCACAGGTTATTAACCATTTTCTTTATTCCGGGTACCCACTGGGTTTGGCAATAAAGAAACAAAATTCTTCTTCTTCCCAGCTTGTTCCCATTTTTATATGGGGTCGCCGTGATGCCTTCTTTTGAAGGACTTTGATTTGGCTTTGGGGTAGACTTTGTAGTCCCGATCGGCTGCCCTGCCTGACATCGCTTAGACCCCGGTATTGTGTACATGTATTGTACCAGTTCACCAGTGCTCTTTCTCCCAGCAGCGAGGAGTTGTTACGCAGTGAGGTCGACAGTCAAGACATGTGAGGTGTTTGTTATGTTTTTAGATGATGTTGGAGTGGCTTTGTTTGTGTGTGTAATAGTCTGTAACACCCACTTGCTTTTTTAAGCAAACCTATCCGTTGATTACATACATAATCCTGGGGTGTCTACACGGATAGCAAAGTGTCCGTCTCTCTGACCGGTCGGCTGCGGATTTGAACCCGCGCCACAGACCTCTAAGAAGTCTGAGTATGCTGCCTTAACCAACTCGGCCATCGAGGCTCTAATAAAGAAACAAAAATACGAACCAAAATATACGTATTATTCTTTGTGGTTTGAAGGTGACTTACCTAATTATGTCTGGTCTGGCTGCGGGATTATTGCAATATGTTAGCATGACCACCATTCTCATGGCAAGCGTTTCAAGAATTTTTTATTCACGGTAAAGTCACAGGTTACCAACCATTTTCTTTATTCCAGATACCTATTAGGTCTGGCAATAAAGAACAGGAGACACATGAACCTATAAATGTATTATCCATTGTGGTTCTACAGTGACTTACCTAATTACGTCAGGTCTGGCTGCAGGATTATTGCACCTTCACCAGTTCAGGAATACTGTAGTGTTTCTAATAACCACTCCATACACTCAAAGACATTTTCAAAGGAAATATTTCCGAAGAAAGTTAACGATGTACTCAGCTTTTGGATGTCATGTGACTTAGGAAAAGAGTGAGGGTCTGCCTTTTTAACCCTTTAACGCCGAAGCCCTATTTACAAAAACGTCTCCCGTATGCCGGGCGTTCTCGTGAGTTAGCGCTTTTGGAAAAAGTTTTTTCAAAAATCACAGCACGCTTAGTTTTTAAGATTAAGAGTTCATTTTTGGCTAATTTTTTTGTCATTGCCTGAAGTTTAGTATGCAACCATCAGAAATGAAAAAATATCATTATCATATATAAATATTGGAATATATGACAGCGAAAAAAAAACTCGTATATAATTGTATACAAATCGCTGTAAGCAAAACGGTTAAAGCTAATGAGTTAATTTTTTTAGTTGTATTGTACACTAAATTGCGATGATTTTGGTATATAACAAATTTTAAAACGATCAAAGCAACACAGAGAAAATATTATCACAAAATGATGCATGAATTAAACGCTAACGGACGTAAAAATTTTTTTCAAAAATTCACCATAATTCGAAATATTGTGCTAGAGACTTCCCGTTTGTTGAAAAATGAAGCTAATTGATTGAATATTACTAGACTGTAAGTGTTTTAGCTTACAATTGCAGTTTTCGACCATTTCGGTCGAGTTAAAGTTGACTGAAAGTAGAATTTTTTCTATTTATCGTGATTTATATGGAAATATTTCAAAACCGATAAAAGCTAATACCATGAGTTATTTTCTGTTGTATTGTACATGAAATTGCGCACATTTTCATATATAAAACTTTATGTAACGACTAACATAAAGCGGTGCAAATATTACGACAACGAGATGAAAGAATTTCTGAGATATTCGGCAGAGTTACCGCAGACGTAAGGAAAATGTTTTTTTAAAAAATTCACCATAAATCGAAATATTGTCCTAGAGACTTCCAATTTATTGCAAAATGAAGTTAAACGATTGAATATTACTAGAATGTAAGAGTTTTAGCTTACAATTGCGTTTTTTTACCATTTCGGTCGAGTTAAAGTTGACCGAAGGTTGAAATTTTGGCAGTTATCGTGATTTATGTGAAAATATTTCAAAACTGATAAAAGCTACAACCATGAGCTATTTTCTGTTGTATTCTACATGAAATTGCGCATATTTTCATATATAAAACTTTATGTAACGACTAATGTAAAATGATGCAAACATTACGACAACATGACGAAAGAATTTCTGAGATGTTCGCCGAGTTACCGCACAAGAGACGTAAGGAAAAAATTTTTTTCAGAAATTCACCATAAATCACAATATTGTGCTAGAGACTTCCAGTTTGTTGCAAAATGAAGGTACATGATTGAATATTACTAGAATGTAAGAGTTTTAGCTTATAATTGCATTTTTTACCATTTTGGTCGAGTTAAAGTTGACTGAAGCTTGAAATTTTGGCAGTTATCGTGATTTATATGAAAATATTTCAAAACTGATAAAAGCTACAACCATGAGTTATTTTCTGTTGTATTCTACATGAAATTGCACACATTTCCATATATAAAACTTTATGTAACGACTAATATAAAACAGTGCAAACATTACGACAACGTGACGAAAGAATTTCTGGCGCGGATGTAAGGAAAAAGTTTTTTCAGAAATTCACCATAAATCGAAATATTGTGCTAGAGACTTCCAATTGGTTGCAAAATGAAGGTAAATGATTGAATATTACTAGATCGTAAGAGTTTTAGCTTAAAATTGCGTTTTTTGACCATTTCGGTCGAGTCAAAGTTGACTGAAGGTTGAAATTTTGGCAGTTATCGTGGTTTATATGAAAATATTTCCAAACTGATAAAAGCTACAACCATGGGTTGTATTTTGCTGTATTGTACATGAAATTGTGCACATTTTCATATATAAAACTTTATGTAACGGCTAATATAGAACAGTGCAAAAATTACGACAAAATGACGAAAGAATTTATGAAATTTTCGGCTGAGTTACCGCCCGTGCGTAAGAAAAAATTTTTTTTCAAAAATTCACCATAAATAAAAATATTGTGCTAGAGACTTCCAATTTGTTGCAAAATGAAGGTACATGATTGAATATTACTAGAATGTAAGAGTTTTAGCTTACAATTGTGTTTTTCGACCATTTCGGTCGAGTCAAATTTGACCGAAGGTTGAAATTTTTTGTAGTCGACGTGACGGCACGCCCACTTGGCAACCAACAGACAATTTTAGTCGACGTGTGATACGTCCAATAGGCGTTTAAGGGTTAATGAGGGCTGATAAAAGTTGCTTTCAGCCCATGGAGAGATCCTTTTGTTTTGCTAGATGAAAAGTCAGGACCATCTCTTTGTCCCATTCACAGCATGCCTGACATCAAGTCAATTGAACAAATTTGTCTTGAACGGCATAATATTTATATGAAATACTGAGTTCCTTTGGTCAAAAGAGGATTTCAAAAGGTCCTCATTCTACCTAAAGGAATGATAGGCTAGAATCAACAGCAAATTACTAGGTGCAACAGTGGTGAAATAAAATTGAGTCAATCTCCTGAGCTCCAATAGTCAAAATTGGGAAAAGTACAAATAAACTCAGTCAGACAATACAAAGTTGTTGGCTACTGGGCCAAAATTGACATCACCAAACGGCAAGAACCTTGTTCTGAATAAACAAAACAAGCTGCTTCAAAGCTGTCTTGCAGTGTTAAAGACTGGCAGAATGGATTAAATCTATACAGTGGTATTGCTTTCTCTCTTCACCCTGAAAGTGGGCGTTTTATTTTACCTTAATAAACAAAACTATCTTTCACTTTTCAAAATTGAAGCTTTCAACAAGTTTTGGAACTTTTAGCTGTGGACTGGGTATCTTAAAATTATAAAAATCATTGCCCTTTGTCCATAGTCACTCAATTTGTATTTTGCTAAAGACCAAATTTTTTCACCCTGTGTTCACAATCTTAAATTAATTTTAAAGTGATAAAACATTTAAGTCCTTATAAAAATATACGCACAACTACAATTTTACTCAACTCCCACCTCAAAAACTGATCAAACAGACTTTCCTCATAAATATCTTCATCTCTCCAACTGCTTAGGCAGAATCTGCACTTAACCAAAAAATAGGGTTTTCTTTTCAAAAAACCAACTATACTCATCTGGTTTTCTTTTTAATTAAACCAACTTTACTCATCTGATCTTAAAACATTTAATTTAATAAGAAAAATGAAAAACTATCATAATATAAATACTGAAATATAACTCTGATATGGAAAAAATTTATGACTATAATTTTCCATGAAATCGACCCTATAGTCTGCCAAACCAATGGAAAGCCTTGAGAAATTTTTTTACAGTAAATTGTACACAAATTTGAGAGAAATCATCTATAAAAACTTGTGAAAACCAGGCAAAACAACATAGAGAAAAATTATCACAAAAGATGCTGTAAATAGAAAAACACTGTTAGTGAAAATTTTCAAAAAATACATTATGCTTTAAACAAAATGGTGTCCATTAAAAACCTGTTATCTAATATTATTTAATTTAATGGATGGGTTTCATCATAATTGAGTATTTATACAGGTTTTGAGAGATGGATGGGCTTATGAGTATTAAAGGTTGAATTTTTCAATTTATCGATGAATTTATATGAAAATATTTCAAAACTGATAAAAGTGGCCAACCATGACTTATGTTATTTTTTTGTTGTATTCTACAGACATCAATCAATAAATTGAGATTTTCAGAGGGATATAAAACTTTGCAGCTCCAGGATGTCTATTATTTAACTTGCTCAAAACTTACAACAAAGTATTGAAAGAACTTTTTAGTTTTTATCTTTATGATAGTTATGTCAGCTATAATTGTAAAAGTTTTAAAAAAGTTCACCATAAATCAAAATATTAGAAAAGACATCCAATTTGTTGCAAAAAAGTTAAATGATTGAATATTACAGAAATGTAAGAGTTTTATTTTACAACAAATTTACTATTTATATATAGCCTGTCCACACTAGGTTGAAACATTGTTTGGAAAATATTTCCAAACTGATTGCAAACAGTTTGAAACAGTTTTTCTTTGTTTGTAAACAAAGAAATTGCAAACAGTTTCATTATAAACACTTTTGTAATGACTAATATTTGTTTCGGTCCAGAATGGAAAAGTGATTTAGTGTTTCTGGATTTTGTATGTGTGTATGTACACATGTAAAATGTTTTTAAAACACACACACATATATAAATATATGTATGTATTTATACAATCTGTTGCAAAATGAAGTATATATAATTGAATATTACAGAATAAACAGTTTACTTATAATATGTTTTATGTCATTTGTACATATACATGACACGAAGGTTGAAATTTAGTCATCATGATTTATACGAAAATATTTCCAAAAACTTAAAAGCTCAACCATGGGTTGTTTTTTCTTGTATCCCTCCTTGAAATGCATTAAAACTTTCATATAAAAACATGAATGGCTAATATAAAGCAGGCATCCAAAAACTGACGACTGACAGGAAACATTGTTTGCAAACAGTTTTTGGCTGTTTGGAAACGGTTTCAAACTGTTTACAAAAAATTTTTTCAAAAACTTTTTCAAACAGTTTGCAAACTTTGTTTCAAACAATGTGTTCCAAAATGAAGGCCTAATTTGTTACTGACTTTAGTTCTTATCTGTTATGATACTGTATGAGTTTTAACTATAATTTTACATAATAAAATTATTAGAAAAACATGAATAACTTGAAAATTTTGTAGCATATTTTTACTGTCTTGTAAATCCAGGCGCACCCGACAGACAATTTTAAATAGCCACTTTCAACTTCCTGTCAAGGTAGGGAAAGTTAATTTTTTCCAATTTTTTTCGGTACAAACCAGTCTGGGTGTGTTTGATAACCGATATTGATCCATTCAATGCCAAAAACCAGTTATTCAAACTAGTTGCTTGCAAGTATTTTTTGACTCCAAAAAGTTAACATCTATTGAAAATTATTTGAAAAACTTTCACAACTAAATTATTTGTCATCATAAAAATTTATTTTTTAGCCTTATCTTTCACAACACATCATGTATGATTTAAGATGAATTTAAAAGAATAACCTTTCCAGTCAGTGACTCAAGAAAAAAAATAATCAGAGAAATTTTAATTGTTTTTAGTGGTATGGTAAAAAAACAGGATACTTCAATACTGTAACCATACTGAGTAACCAAAGTATGAGAAAGCTAATGTTATTTCATGGTGTACAAATATTAAATTTATCAAATGTTCTGTAAGACAGATTTATTTAATTTGTATTAAAGATTTATTTAATTTCTATTACATCCAAAGGGGAAAGGGGGTTATTGATATTTTGCCAAAGTTTACATTAATAATAATGATTTTAAAATAAGTAAATCATTGTTATATGCATTTTAAAATCCTAAGAGTAACCTAAGATAGCCTAAAATGAATTAATGATGGTTTGGGGTTATTTTTGTTTGAATGATAAATTATGTTAGTATGATAATTTATGTCATTTTTGTTATCAAACACAAGAACCAAAAATATATCAACTTTTAAAAATATGGCATCATTCAAGAACTTTGTTTACAGCAGCCTACCCTACCAAACTAAATTGCATTTATGATCATGAACTTTATCATTAAACAAACTTATCACCGTAAAAAGTATGTACTGTATTAGAATATAAAACCATTTGTTATTAAAAATGAATGCCTGTATATTTAACTGTTGAAAAGAATATGAAAACATCCACCTCAAAAGATAATAAAATGTAAACTGTTTTAACAGATTTCAACTTACTTACAGTGTGGGGATAATCTAACTTTTTTTCCCATACACTGTTGGATAATGAAGTTGATTTTGCTATAGAATACAATAAAGCAAAAGTTAGTAACACTTAAATGAATGTTTAAAAATGTTCATCTCTTTTTCTCTCTCTTTCACTGCATACATCTTACTACAGTACTCCTAAAAATGAATCAAAGAATGGATGACAAAAAATCTTTTGCCTATTGAAGAAATAAGGAACCAATGACTGTTTGGATACCCATTCCTTCAACACTGATCCGTAGGTTTATGGTTTCTTTTGAAAAACAACAGAGTTGTAGAGTCAAAGGTTCTTTCTGGGAAGAGAGGGAAAAAGATATTCCTCCTCCATTTGAAGATCTTGTGACCGTGCAACTAAATCAAATCAATTTAAATATGAAAATGTCCAGGTTCTAAGACAATGTACACAGGACTTGATTTTCACATAATCTAACATCCACTTCATTAACTGTGGAACCATGTTAGCAATTAATCTATTAATACAGTATTAGCTTTGTTGGGCCTTTTCTTAACATTATAAACATTGCAGTCAACTGTGTCAAGAGAAGATTAAAAGTACAGAGTCCCTAATGAAAAGGATTAACTTTAACCTGAAATGGAAACTGTAACTGATTTTCCTCCTTAAACTCCCCCTAATGGCCTCCCAACCTGTCAGGAAAGAGGTGTCCATTGTCTTAATATTTTCATATGCTAATTTTCATGCAGTATTTTAAGTCCCCTATCAGGTCCATTGCCAGATTATAATTACAAATCTTTTCTCAAATAAAGTGTTCTTTTAAAGGCATGTGAAGGACTGTGTTTAATCTGCAGATTCCCAAATTAGATCTAGAATGGACCCATCACTTTTCCAGGCCTCCCCTCATCCTCTTCAAAGTTGTTAACAATTATAGACAAGTTATTTAAACACTATGTCACAAAGACATCTGGTTTGAGTGCTCTGGGAAGTATTCAGCTGGCTAAAGAGTACCCAACAAAGTCTATGTATCAGAAAAATTGGTGAGAAATATAAAAATGATTTGCAAACAATATGTTTGTTCAAATTTAACACTTCAAAGATCAAAAAGCTTGGAGGAATGCTTATGGGGATGCCAATTGGCAATGTATCAATAAGAACTTTGTAATGATATAATGTTTGAAAAATTTTTTTTTATAAAATTAATTTTCATATATACTTACCAAGTAATTACATAGCAATAGTTTCTAACTCATGCAACAGCCTTTGTTTAAAAAATCATGGTAGCACTTCAATAGTTGTGTAGGTGACAAGCCCCGCTCACTAAAGGAAATACAGGAAATGACTTAGCAGAAAACCTCATTCTGTTTGTGCTCTTATGTCCATGAGAGGGGAGGAGAGATGACTCCAATTTTGTAATTACTTGGTAAGTATATATGAAACTTAATTTTATTATGAAAATAACATTTTCATATAAGTAACTTTCCAAGCAATTACATAGCTGAACCCCATATTGAAAGGGGGTGGGATACATGGACATATTCTACTCCAAAACATTAAGTTGTGGTAATGACTTTGAAATAGAAAAATTGCTAGCACTGAAAACAATGCTTGTTGTTTCCTTATCTGGTAAGAAAGCTACTGCAGGTAAATACTGCCTCTGGTTGGTGCTCACCTTAACCTATAGTGGCGTGGTGGTATAGCCGTGGAGTGCCCCTACTTAGGTGGGCGCTTTACAGTGAAGGATATGTCTGATGGCTTACAAAAGGTGCTCTTACCCTGGGCACAGTACTAGAATAAAACAACCAAACAACACTTTCACCTACACTGAAAACACCACAAGCCATCCACTGAGACTGGTGGCTATTCCAGGTACATTGTACCCCCTGGCTCCAGAAAATTCGACACCCTACTTCAAGGCGAAGAGATAGTAGGAGAAGAGAGAGATTCCTACGCTTCCTCCCCCAGTACCATGCCAGCCACTGATAATGATGCCAAGGTACTGCAATTTTCAAATACTGTTCAACTTCTTTCAAATTGTGAGACGCAAAGGTCAGTTCTTACTTCCAAGAGCCCGACTGCAGGATGGGAGTGAGGGATATATGTGCCTGAAAGCTAATAAGGTAGAGACTGTCCTGACATCATGAGGTTTCACTTTAAAAGTAGGCAAAATGTCCTCCGGAATCTGAGAGTGCACCTCAGAAAGTCTCTGATGAAGAAGGACAATGTGTTCTTAGTCAGAGGGCGAGACAGGTTCTCGACAGAGTACCAGAGGTTATTGGATGGTCCTCTGATCTTCTTGGTCCTGCTCAGGTAGTATCTTGAAGCCCTAGCAGGACAAAGAACTCTCTCCTCTTCCTCAGAGCCAAGGTGTTCATTAAGGCCTTAATGGAGAAAGAATGGAGCCAGGGCTTGGAAGGGTCCTTGTTCTTGCCTAAAAATCCAAGGG
This sequence comes from Macrobrachium rosenbergii, assembly GCF_040412425.1. Classification (NCBI taxonomy): domain Eukaryota; kingdom Metazoa; phylum Arthropoda; class Malacostraca; order Decapoda; family Palaemonidae; genus Macrobrachium; species Macrobrachium rosenbergii. The sequence goes on along the minus strand of NC_089788.1, from coordinate 27,276,408 downwards.
TAAAGTAGCAAACTGCATCTCCTTATGAAAAAACTTACTCTTATCCCTTATGGTGGACGAGAAGAGTGTCTTCTGAAAAGGTTTCAAGGACTGAGATATTCCTAGATCAGGATAAAGCCATGAGGAAGAGTCTGAGCAAACCTTTGGTGGAGGATCAAGACATCTCCTTGGAAGAGGAACAAAGGGGTTCAAAAGCAGGAAGACCTCAGACATCAGCCCACTTCAACCTGGAAGATCCAGGTTCCAGGAAACCAGATCTTCCATCTTGCAATAGACATACCACAAGACTTCAGTTCCCGACAGCGGTGGAGGACCGAGAATCGCCTATAACTCAAAAATCGGTGATAAAGAACTGATCCTCGGTTTGGCACTGCCGTCATTTCAGAAGAAGCGACATCAAGTCTGATAACCAGTTATCAGTGATGAAAATCTGCCCATCGCCAGGAAGATGCAAGCGCCAGAAAATCCGATGCCAGTAACCGATCTTGATAACCAACTGCCTGCAACGCCGAGTGTCTTGAAAACTCTTACACTCTGACAAGCTTCTGGACAGTCTGAAGCCTGTCAGGGCAAGAATGGACAACCCTTTGGTATCTCTTAAAGTGAGGTTGTCTGAGTAGACACGGTTTTTAGGAGAAGGAGTCTCAGAAAGTCCACCCACAACTGTAGCAGGTCCTGGAACCATTCTTTCATGGGCCAGAACGGGGATAGGAGAATCATCGTAACACTGCAATGAGCCCACGACTTGTTCAGCACTTGCCTGACCATGTTGAAGAGCGGAAAGCCATAGTGATCCAAGTAGGACCAATCTTGTCGTATGGCATCTCCAGGGCCTGAGAACAAAAGAGAGGAAGGCGATGGTTCCTTGATATGGCAAACAGGTCCAATGTTGGCCTGCACCATAGTATCATAAATTCCAATAGACCAGGGGATCCAAGGTCCACTCAGTGGGAAGGACCTACTATTTGATGGATCAGCTTGCCCACCAGAATATTTAGTTTGCCCTGAAAAAATCGAGTAACTAGACTCACTCCATTTGATCTGTCCACAGTAGTAGGTCTCTTGCTGTCTGGCAGAGAGAAAAAGAGTGAGCACTGCCTTGCTTCCATATGTATGATACAGCTATGGTATTGTCTGAATCAACTGCCACAGGCTCGTTGTGAACTAGGGTCAAGAAGAACTGAAACCTTAAGTGAATAGCTTTCAGCTCTGACGTTGATGTGAAGGTTCTGTTCTTCTGGAGACCACATCCTGGAAACTTCCCAGTTCCCCAAGAGGACTCCTCAACCTAGGACTGAGGAGTCTGAATAGAAGTCTAAGTCTGGGCTCAGATGATGAAGGGCTTTCCTTCCAAAAGTCTATGTTTGGACCGCCACCATGCTGGTCCGACTTGATTACCAGGTTTATGGGAAACACGCAGTTGTCCGGCTGTGTTTCCCTGTCCCAGCTGGCTCAGAGGAAGAATTGCAAAACTCTCATGAGAAGTTTGCCTAACTTGACAAACGTCTTGGTGGACGAAAGAATCCCCAGTAGGCTCACCCACTGATGGGCTGAGCAAGACGAAGGGGCTAGAAACTTGTGGACCACCTGAAGGCAGCTGGTGATTCTCTTGGCAGATGGAAAAGTCCATAAAGTCCGAGAATTGAGACTCATACCCAAATAGAGGAACTCTCGCAACGAGGTCAACTGGGACTTCTGAAGGTAGATGATAATTCCCAGTTCCTGAGAGAGGAGATGTTCAAGTCCTTTGTACACATTTCTCTCGAAGGGGATCGAAGAGACAAGTTGTCCAGATATAGACTGACATTAATGCCTATTAAATGAAGTCAACTGCTAGAGGAGCGGGGACTTGAGTGAACACTTGAGGTGCTGTAGAGAGGCTGAAGCAAGGAGCCCAAAACTGGAAGATTTAGTTGGCGCCAGGCGCTCGGACGGCAAAGGGTGCTCGGGTGGTGCCAGGTGCTCTGAGAGAGTGTCCTGGGAGACAAGCCTTGGATACTTCCTGGAGTCCGGATGGAAGGGAGAGTGGAAGCATGCGTCCTATATATCCAAGGTTATCATCCAATCACCCTGGTGAATGGATGACAGGACTGACTGGTTCGTCTCTATCTGAACTTCGTCTACCGTACGAAGAAATTGAGGGCACTTACGTTGAGGTCTGGTCTCCAAACCCCAATGATTTGGGAACCACAAACAAATGGTAGTAGAAGCCCTCTGAGTTGACGTCCTCGAATTCTTCTAAAACTCTCTTTCGAAAGAGAGAGGAAACCACCTCCAAAAGGGCAGAATGTTTTCCCAAGCCTTTTGAGTAGGCCGTCAAAATGATGGGAGAAGGGACCAAAGGGGGGCTCTCCATGAACAGAATGGAGAGGCCCTCCCTCAGAACTTTGACAATCCACTGTTCTGTCACTTTGATACTCTACTTCTCCCAAAACTCCAGAAGACTGGCTCTCACTTGTGCACAGAGGACTTCTTCCTCATTTCTTAAACAAGGACTTGAGCTTGATAGTTCTGGCCGAGAAGTGGACATAGGAGCGGGTCTTAGACTGGGCTTGAGCTTACTCCCACGAAAGGGATGTTGCTGGAGAGGAGAGACCATCTTAGGAACAAATGCAGACGAATCCTTGGGGCATTTAGAAGAATGAGCCAGATCCTAAGTCGACTTCTTTGGAGGTCCAACTTCCTGCACCTGAATAACTCCTTTAGTGGAATGAGAGCACCAAAAACACACTTTTCTTCAAACTCCCAAAGAGAAAAGAGCCACAAGTTCAAGACAGCCATCCCTGAATCTTCTTGGATGTGCTCTCACCATCCAGTCCAAAAACTGATTGAAAAGAGGTCCAAGTTGTGACGAAAACACAATTTTGAGGAGGTCAAAAACACTGAGCGAGATCAGTGGTTAGGAAAGAAACCTCTTGGGATTAAGCACTTAAGAAGCACCATGCTCCCTCTTAGCAGAAAACCAAACTTCAATCTCCTAGAGTGCCTTCCTAGTAGACGATTGATACCACTGTGGGGAGCCCAGGTCTGTCATCTGGATGGCTCCCCATCAGGAAGGCTTGGAAGCTGTTGAGGTAGGAGAAACTTGGGAGCTGCAGCTGAAGAGTTGGAGCTGGGCACTCAGGAGTTGGAGCTGGGTGCAAATACTGAAGGAGAGTTGGCACCGAGAGCTCAGGAGCTGGCACTGGGCGCTTGGAAACTGGCGGCGGATGATTAATCAGAGCAAGAGCAGGCTCACCAGGGTCCACAGGTGAAGAGACAAAGTTGAAGGTCTGGCTGGAGGAAGCTAAGGAGAATGCACTCTCTGGGAAGATGAAGCCGATGATGGGTGCCTAGGCATGGGCGCTGGGCGCTTGTGAGTGGATGCTGGACGCTCAGGCACTGAGCACTTGGGAGCAGGCACTGTGCACTTGTTAGCTGGGACCAGGCACTTGGTAGCTAGTGCCAGGTGCCCAGAAAACAGCTCGGAACTCTGGAAGTCAGGTGCTTGGGAGCCAGGTGCAGGTGCCTGTGAAGAAAAGTCGAGCGGACAGGCGAGACTTTCTCCAGACTGTCCAAAGTGGACAGGTGTGGGCGCTTGTGGACCGACGCGGACACATAAGGGTCCACTGAGTAACTGCATGAAGGCTTGGGACTACCCATCAGATGGGGACTCTGACCAAGCTTGCGGAAGAGTGCTTAAAAGGACAGGAAGAGGCCAGGTAAAGTCAACGGCGGTTCCTGTCCACGCCGCTATCGTCGGACGAGCTTGAGACAAGCCATGCACATGCCTGGACAAGCCTTTCCAGTGGCTGTCTATCAATACCTAGGACTGTACAACGACAGATGCGGTTGAGGAGGTGACTACACGTGGGCAAACCCCCTCGGCCTCTCTTGGACTTTCAGTATGTCTTCTCCAAGGGTTGAGGAATCGAGACAGTGACCTTGGTCTAGGAGAACAGACGGGATGAGTAGCCACCCCCTCTACTTGCACAACACTGTCGTCACTTTGTGGGAAGTGGTGCCGTCTGAATACGCTTTCAGTGACACATCTAACTCCGCCAATGTATTCACTAGTAGGATAACTTTCTTGTCAAACCTAGATTCTAGACTGACCATGGCATCAGGTTCAGAAGTGAGGGAGCCAGGTGCAGGAGTAGGTGGATCCAAAGTAGGAGGGCTAGTAGCGGGAGAAAAATAGGAAGAGGGGAAGAAGGAATAGCAGAGTTATCTTCTAACCCTGGCTAAGGTAGAATACAGTGCTAGGCTAAGGGAAGCTTTTTTCTCGGCTCTACAGGCCGCTTTCCTCTTTCTATCCCTCTCTAACTTGTCTTGTTGAGATTTAAGTACCTTCTACTCTCGCTAATCATACATTTATCACAAGTTTTCTCCCAACTATATTTCTGCCCACTACATTTACTGTAAATTGTATGAGAATCATATAAAGATTTGATTAATCTGGTTTGGCAACTTTCACTACAATAGCAAAACTAGGTGAACTTGAATCAGACATAATACTAACAAAAAACTAGAAACACATGATCCTGAAAACTATTAAAGCTTGAAGGCTACTCAAATAAGCGATAATACTTCACTGAAATCCAGCCATACAATAAAAAATCAGTAAACAAAAACTGCACAGCAAACCCCCGATGTCACTCGAGAGCGTGGCAGAAACAGAATGAGGTTTTCTGCTAAACCATTTCCAGTACTCGTGTTGGTGGACGGGGCTTGTCACCTACACAATTATTGAAGTGCTACTGTGATTTTTTATATAAAGGTTGCAGTGCGAGTTAGAAACTATAGCTATGTAATTACTTGGTAAGTTACTTATATGAAAAACTACTTTAGAGGAGGGGGAGGGTGAGAACATCTCTACCCTAGCCATTGTGAATTATAGTGTCCCCTAAGGGGAGAACTTCCAATGCATGTTGTGCTGTAGAAGACAACCCCAACCATGCAAGTCCTACAAGGATCCACCTCTTCCCTTCCTTGTAATATGCAGTCCAAGAGCTGATTTTTCTTTCCCCTGGTAGGAATGTCTTGTTTGCTTTGAAAGGGATGCTGGTGCTACTGTTGTCCTTTGAGGATGAACAGCAGCTCCCAAAAATAGGTTTTTCCTGTCAAAACCTGTTTTATCATTCTATCCTTTTCACACTTTTTCATCTAGTCACCTCACATCTTCAAAATACATCAAGTGAATTAAAAGCAACACCTTTACAAGATGTTATGAATTATGCTTGGAGGTGTAAACTCTTCGTACAGTAATTATCTACAGTAAAGTGATTTAGGAACACAGTAAACCCCCGTATTCATGTTCTCACGATTCGCGGACTCACATATTCACGGATTTCTCTTTGGAACGTATCTACCCATTATTTGTGGAAAATTCGCCCATTCGCTGTATTTTTCACTGAGAAATATTCACTAATTACTGTATTTTCATCTCATTTTCGTGACTAAATGAACTTTTTGTGATAAAACTGTTAAAATACTCAGGTAATGCTCGAGTTACGATAATTCACCTTACGATAATTCGATTTTGCAATGGGGTAAGTAATTAATACCGATACGACAATATTATTTATAAAATATTTTTAAACTTCGCGTGGGCGCAAGCAGCAGCGTAATCAGGCAGTGAGAGAGACCAAATTACAATAGACAACATTTCCTCCATCTCTTTATCCCATCTTCTAGTTTAAAAAGTAAAAGAGAATGATAAAAGTATTGTTAGTAACGTTATACTCTTTTACTTACAATGCAAATATGTTATATTACAATATAGACTATCATAAATTAGTGTACTATAAGTAATACAGCCTAGCCTTTTGCACTGCAGTTTAAATATGCCACATATAAACTGTCAATTTGTACTTTGGGTAAAATGAGATCCACCGAAAGCATGCTAAAAATTAGATCTCCAATAGCATGTGAGACAAATAAACTGTCATTATTTTCTGTTTCCTCTCTAGAAACTGATGGGTGGGGAGGGTGGTGAATATTGCTGCTTGCTTGCTTGCTTACAAGCATGAAACAAGTGATTTGTCTTACCACAAAGATGTGATCTCTATCACTTATGAAACTGTTCACTATAAATTTTTTCATTATTTTGACTGTCTGAATTATTTTTTCATTATTTACAGCTGAATACCATAGCATTAAAAGTTCATTAGTCAAAACCTTGTCATTCAAGGGATATCTATACACCTCTACTTCCTACACTATTATTATTCTTACAGTATTCTAGAAAGTTTAGCCAGACCACTAAGCCATAAAACTTCAACTCCCATATGGTTGCCCAGAGCTTTTCTTTAATACTAAGATTTACAATAGATAAAATGGGAAAAACTTCTGTCATTTGAAGTTGCACATTCACATATGTCTTAAACTGTTAGTGCTGACATGTAAGTTATTCAGTAAATATCCATGGGTCAAATGAGTCTGACTACTTTGATGAAAGGATGGACTCAATTCAACATTTTTTGTTTTGAAGAAAGCTATAATCCAGTGCTGGGTTTGACCTGTTCAAGTTATTATTATCTGATCCCTTATTCCATAAAATCTGCCATTCGTTAATAGTGAAGGGTTTTAAAGATGTTAAACACTACTCATGTGAATACCTGTTTTTTAACTGGTCATAGAAGTTGGAAATTTGGCTACTTTATCAGCATCTTCATTTCCATTTATGGGCAGGGATCCAACCTTTTTTGACTTCTACAATAGTTTCTTATATTTTACCTGTAATGAAAACATTTATGGTACAATTCTGACAGTAGTTTTGAAGGCTTCTGGAGCACTTTCTCTTTCTCTGAAGATTACAAATTCCTGTTGTGGCATATTTTCAATGCCTGCCAAATCCATGGCACACAGTACTCCTGTGACAGATTAAATACTTTAATTCTTGATATCTTCCACCTCTTACATCAATCAGCAGCAACCTACACTCCATCACAAATGCCTATCCAAGAGTTACTTGCAATTCACTAGGCAGTCCCCAGGTTGCAGCAGCAGTTCTGGTCCAGCAGTGAGAGAGAGAGAGAGAGAGAGAGAGAGAGAGAGAGCGCTTTACCCTGGTAATAAACTGGTTTTCTCCCCTCCTTATAGGAGGGACCTCCTTATAGCGAACCCTCCAGTGGCTACAGCTCCCTAAACCAGTTTTCTCACCTTATTATAGTGCCTACAGCTATGCTGCTAAAAATCCTACTTACAGCGCCATAACTTTGGAACATCAGCCATAACCTGGAACCTATTTTTTGATGAATTTACATTTGAAAAAGCGTTGTAAGTTCAGAATGCCGTAAGTAGGAGCTGCCATAAGCCGGAGACTGCCTGTACACTGCTTATCTTTCTTGCTACCCATAAGGTAATCTATTTGGCTTTGTATTCCACCACTATCACATGTTACTATATGGTGATTTGCCTTTACACAACAGGTGTTAATACAGTACAGACTAATTCAACACTGCCATTTCTAGCACACACTCTCCATCTTCTTTCTTTACTCCAAATCCACGACCTCCATGGACATCCTCATTTCCATTTTTAACCTTTAGAACTTGACCCTTCCTCTCTCCTCCTATGATTCTTTTCCCTCCTTGCTGTTTACACCCTTCCCTAAATACAGTATTTCCTACTCTTACTCCTGGTAACCAAGCTGAGGTTAGTATGCTGAAATTACATAAACATTATCTTCTACAAGTAATGCCACTATTATGAGCCAGTCACTAATGCCTTTTACTTTAACCTCTTTTTTTTCCACTCAATACTGACTATAACTCCAATTCTGTTTCTTGCTATCTGTAATTCAATACTAAATCTTAAACTCCTTCAATGTGATTATTTATCAAGCAATGCACTGGCCCCAGCACTTCAGCCAAACTTGGAAAATTCTTAGAAAATTCAGTTTTTTTAATATATTAGCCATTATCTTCAATTTGCATTGAATCTGTCTCAGTACTGTATCTAAATGGAAGCCCTTCAGCTTGAACTTCCTACTCTGGTAAAGGAAAAAGTTGCATGAAACTAAATCTAGCATTTGTCACTTCCTACCTGCCCTACTTGCCAGACTGGGCTTCCTGCAACTTCACTCTCTTCTCAAGAAGCAGCACAAACTGAAGGGTTGCTGTTGTGCACAGCATATGATAATTGACATGCTTACAGAACTGAATCCCAAAAATGCACTCACGCATACACTGAACTGTGAGTGGTGTATCACTGCCCAAGGTGACTACTGAACTGCCAAATTTAAATTAATTATTGACACTTTTACCTTGTGATACACTTCAAGAAGTTTCAAGTTCACATTGTATAACAGACATATTTTATCTTTTAAACACAGATTTTTTTTTTACTTCCTCCTTGTCTTACAAAGGCATACATTAACTTTTACACTAATACTCTACAAAACACTTATAATTAAAATTTACCTCTCCTGGTTTTGTTCCACCTAATATGAAATAAACAGGAGCGAGAAGTCTGGATTTTGAAAGAATCTGCTTGGCATCTTCGTAATCTTTTCCTTCTTGCATTACTTCTCGAGTCAAGAATGACACCCAACTGGAACCAGGCACAGAGGTATGAGAGTTTTAATCAGTTTAAGTTAAGAGAAATTTATGTACAATTACAAGCTATTGATACTTTATTCTTAAGCATAAATTATACAAAATGTATTTAATAATTTTCCTTAAACTTTGTAATCAGATGGCAGTTTTCTTCAAAATAAGGCAAGGAAACAAAAAAGGATGTTTATTATTCTTTCTAAAAGAATGATAAACAATCTGAATCTAGCATGCCAATTCTTAATACAACAAATATAAAGTCAGAAAAACAAAATGGAAGTTTTAAATGTTATTAATAACTGAATACTTAGTACATTAATAATATAACATATAAAGCTCACTGAGCATATGTCCATCAGAATCTGATGTATCTCAGTCAATAATCTCCCTTTCTGTGAACACTGTGAGGCACTGAAACTTATGGGACGGGAGGAAAGCACACTGACAAATGAGTTTGGGTTTGAAGCACATAAATTTTGGTGTAAGTTTATATAATACACATTTTTATAGAAATGGTATATCAAGTTTAATTTTTTATATTTCCTTAGGGCTGTCTCCAATCTCTGCAAGTTTCATTCAGTAAAGGTAAACATGAGCGTCTTTTCATGATGAGTTGATGTGTAAGCCTGGCCTAGTAGAGCCTGCCTGTGCATACATAAATGAATATTAAACCATCAACATACCTGAGCCACACAACACTGCATACGAAATTTTCTGAAACCAAAATATTTAAGGTTCAGGTATATTGATGATTTGATATGTATTTGGCCAGAGAACAAAAATGTAAATAACTTCTTTGAAAAGTTAAATGAATTAGTAGCATCAATTAAATTTGCTATGGAAATGGAAAATGATGGTTGCCTACCCTTTCTGGATTGCTTAACACATAGAACTAGTTATGTGTTTAAATGGTGTGTTTACAGAAAACCTATCAATATTTCTGTTTATGTTCATTTTTATTCTGGCCAAAGCAATAGTCATAAAATCAGTGTTCACATCTATGTTTTTAAGAGCATTACGTATAATAATTTAGCCCTCGACTGGTGAAATAGATAAGATTAGGAATACAGGCAAGAAACTGAAACATTTGACTATGTATTAGACAATGCATTAGAAGCTGCAAAAAATATCCTGTATCAAAACAAAAAGAAACTTACCACAAAAAAAAAAAAAAACATGCTTGTACAGGCAGTCGCCGGTTATTGGCGGGGGTTCTGTTCTGATGGCGTGACGATAACCGAAAATTGCCAATAACCAAAATTTGGTGATTTTCGGCACTTTTCGGTTATTGGCGCCTCTGTTATGTATGTATCAGTGCCACTAACCAATTATTAACGTCAATAAGTGGAAATCGGTGATTTTTGGTGCAGAAAATTGCCGATTTTCGTCACTAGACAAGCGCCGTAAAACTGGATCGCCGATAACCGAAGACTGCCTGTATTGCCATAAAATAAACAATTTGAATGATATCCCCATCTATTTATGAATTTTGAAGTTAATGTAGCATTTAAGAACAGTTAAACAATGAAACAGGTACTTACAAAGAACCCAACAATACTATATGATATGTACATTAAATTCCAAGTAAGTCTTGTTATAAATTTTATATTGGTCACACTGGAAATGCATCGGAAAAGAGAACGAACAACATAAAAATGTGTAAGATATGCACAAGTGAACAGTGGAATATTTGTACGTGTTAGGCAAAACAATCATACAATCAAATGAGCAGGGGCAAAAAGATAGCTTGCTCCAATAATGCACTTGAAAGAAATATCATCGATTACCATATATTTCCACATATAAGATGACCTTTAAAACCTAAAATTCATCCCTAAAAATTGGGGGTCGTCTAATAATACCATTCTAAAAATCAAACCTTGAATTCTAAGTGATGTTTATTGGTAAGCTAGCCTCGGTGCGATAACCACCGACATACCTTACAAGAAAAGATTAACATTATGAAATAAACTGATAATACAGGTAATAAAACCATTTTTACCTTATATATCATTAGCACATCTTCATAATAAATAGCCTATTCAAGGAATAATTCCATAACAATGAAATCAACTATTATCTATACGAGTCCAGTTGAGAAAATGTAAACACTGAGTTATGGTTGCACTCACAGAAACCTACATCTTTCGGTAACCTTTCAGAAATTTTAATGTAGTGTAATTAAGGTGGTGGTTGCTGATGAAGTATAGGTAAATGGTCATTAATACACCAGGCTGCTTGTAACTGTTTAGAACAATTCAGTCATACAAACGATAATTATGTACAATAATTATCATACATTATTGTATTGTTGTTAGGGGTTGTTTGTGATTGGTGATGAAACGTAAACAAAACAATGGTTTCCTTTTAGGTGACGTTTGTAGGAAAAACGTGATATAGAATTGGCTTTGTTACTTTGTTTATTCTGAATTTCTAAGGATACAGTAAGTACTGTAAAACAGCATTTGTAATAACATCATCTTTACATAATCAATATTTCATACGATATCTGTTGTTGCAAAAGCTAGCCTATACACAGATGGTTTTGTAATTTAGTAGTCGTCTTATACTACAGATATAAAATAAATTTGTGAAAATTTGCCATAATTTTTTATCTCATCTTATCTAAAGGTCATCTTATACACGGAAATATACAATAGTTTTATGAAAGAAAGTAAATGTAATAACATGAATATCAGACAAAGCATGTATAAACCCGACCATATACTTTCAACAGAAATATGCAAAATGTTTCAATTACAAGGAAGGTAGTAGATAGATACAGAAAAATTATAATTGTACAGTAGCGTACCAAGATAATGGACCATGGTATATTGTACTTCCGGATATATCGACGCGAAATGGAAATATCGATTTCAGGGTTTTCACCTCTGGATCGAGCCTAGGCTCATTTCATTAATTTTCATTTATTATTTTACTCAAATATTTTCCATATTTATTGTACAGCTAGGTAAAATTTGTTAGAGTAAACTCCCAATATTAGCGTTCTCACGATTCACGGACTCAATGATTTGCAGAATTTTCTGTGGAACCTATCTATATATTATTCACAGGAAACTCACCCAATCGTGGATTTTTTCATATGGCAATATCCTGTATTTTCATATTATTTTCGTGACTAAATACTGCACTGTATCTCCATATACATTTTATGATATAATAATGATTTACAATACTAATTTTCAAATGATATTAAGTTTAATAAGATTAAATAATTACAAATAATAAAAATAACAATTTTCTCTCTCTCCCTCTTACTGAGATGTATGTTTATTTGTTTTGTATGATGAATAAATGATTTACTAATTTTCAAATATTAATATTAACGTAAACAGCAATAATATCGATTCATTAAAGAAAATACTATAGTGAATTAGCCTTAAACGCCGACTGGACATATCGTAAGTCGACTAAAATGTCTGTCGGTGATGAGTGGACGCATCGCAGACGCCGACTACAAAAATTTCAACCTTCGGTCAACTTTGACTTCGACCGAAATGGTCGAAAAACGCAATTGTAAGCTAAAACTCTTACATTCTAGTAATATTCAATCATTTACCTTCATTTTGCAACAAATTGGAAGTCTCTAGCACAATATTTCGATTTATGGTGAATTTTTGAAAAAAACTTTTTCCTTACGTCTGTGCAGTAACTCTGCCGAAAATCTCTGAAATTCTTTCGTCACTTTGTCGTAATGTTTGCACTGTTTTTCTAACAGCCGTTACATAAAGTTTTAATATGAAAATGTGTGCAATTTCATGTAGAATACAACAAAAAATAACTCATGGTTGTAGCTTTTATCAGTTTTGAAATATTTTCATATAAATCATGATAAATAGAAAAAATTCGACCTTCAGTCAACTTTAACTCGACCGAAATGGTAAAAAACTGCAATTGTGAGCTAAAACACTTACAGTCTAATAATTTTCAATCAATTACCTTCATTTTGCAACAAATGGGAAGTCTCTAGCAAAATATTTCAATTTATGGTGAATTTTTGAAAAAAACTTTTTTTTTACGTCCGCGCGTTACGAATTCATGCATCATTTTATGATAATATTTTGTGTGTGTTGCTTTGATCGTTTTACAATTTGTTATATACCAAAATCATCACAATTTAGTGTACAATACAACGAAAAAAAAATAACTCATTAGCTTTAACCGTTTTGCTCATAGCACGATTTGTATACAATTATATATGAAAATTTTTTTCTTGCGGTCATATATTTCAATATTTATACATGATAATGATATTTTTTTCATTTCTGATGGTTGCATACTAAACTTCAGGCAATGAAAAAAAAAGAACCAAAAATGAACTCATAATCTTAAAAACTAAGCGTGCTGTGATTTTTTGAAAAAACTTTTTTCACTTCGACGCTAACTCCCGAACGACGCCAGCATACGGCAGACACTTTTGTAAATAGAGGCTCGGGTTAGTAAGATTTTAGTTTATAAATTAATAAATTATATAAAATTTTTAAGGAATACATATCGACCCCTAATCTTTTGCTTAAGACCTGGAGAGTGGGGGGGAGGGTGAACCTGTCAGATATGTCAAGTAACCTGACAGTAAGGGTTGGGTGGTCAGTGTTGTCGACTTAGTGAGTCACCGTTGCCAACTTACTGGTCAAATCCACTACGAAGGATATACTGAAAAATCTCTCTCTCTCTCTCTCTCTCTCTCTGGAAAAGATAGAGTTTTTATGGTATGTTTATTTGTTTTGCGTGATAAATAAATGATTTACCTAATAAAGTAGTAAGTACTAATTTTCAATTTTTATGGTATGTTTATTTGTTTTGTGTGATAAATAAATGATTTACCTAATAAAGTAGTAAGTACTAATTTTCAAATAATAATAATAATAATGGGTGCCATGGCAGTGTGGTTTAGCTCATCGATGGACTGGTTAAGTAACATTGGGGCTGAACAGTCGTTGGGTGGGTGACCGCTCTCCTCAGCGTTGATTCCTTGGGAAAGGATCTTTACCACAATTTCCTCCGACTACTCAGCTGTAAATGAGTACCTATTCCCGATGATGTAGGGTCCAGCTATGGATTAAATAGCAAAACTCAGCAATGATGGAAAATGAAAGAACAAACGAAAACGACAGTAACCAGCAACCAGAGACTGGAGCTACAGAGGCAAACCAGAAAAAATGGACAAGGGAAGAAAATAAAGAAATATGGAGATGCTACATCAGAAGCAACCCGATAGAAAGAGGATACAGTAGACGATTTGTCAACAACTGGGATTAGAAAAATAACACCCCTCAAACAGAAAAGAGGCTGACAGACCAAGTAAGGAACATAAAGAAAAAGAACTGGCTCTCCACAAAAGAAAGAGAGGAACTGGAAAGAGAAATAACACTCAGCAACAAAGGACAAGAAGATGAACTAAGAGACGATGACACAGAAAACGACAGAAATGATGAGCTACCAAACAACGACAAACGAGGAAACACCGAAGATGTAACAGAGGTCGGAATGGGTGGAAAAGATCAGACAATGGATGAAGCCAGATACAGAAAGAACAAAGATCCCCTCCATGAAAGCCTACAACACAAAGAATCTAAGGGAGAAAACAAGTGAAGTTAACCCTTAAACGCCGAGCCTCTATTTACAAAAATGTCTCCCGTATGCCAACGGCATTCGGTGAGTTAGCGCCGAAGTGGAAAAAAAGTTATTTTCAAAAAATCACAGCACGCTTTAGTTTTTAAGATTAAGAGTTCATTTTTGGCTTTTTTTTTGTCATTGCCTGAAGTTTAGTATGCAACCATCAGAAATGAAAAAATATCATTATCATATATAAATATTGGAATATATGACAGCGAAAAAAACTCATATAATTGTATACAAATCACGCTGTAAGCACAACGGTTAAAGCTAATGAGTTAATTTTTTTAGTTGTATTGTACACTAAATTGCAATGATTTTGGTATATAACAAATTGTAAAACGATCAAAGCAACACAGAGAAAATATTATCACAAAATGATGCATGAATTAACGCTGGATGTAAAAAAATTTTTTTAAAAATTCACCATAAATCGAAATATTGTGCTAGAGACTTTCCGTTTGTTGAAAAATAAAGCTAATTGATTGAATATTACTAGACTGTAAGTGTTTTAGCTATAATTGCAGTTTTCGACCATTTCGGTCGAGTTAAAGTTGACCAAAAGTCGAATTTTTCTATTAATTGTGATTTATATGAAAATATTTCAAAACTGATAAAAGCTACAACCATGAGTTATTTTCTGTTGTATTGTACATGAAATTGCACACATTTTCATATATAAAACTTTATGTAACGACTCATATAAAATGGTGCAAATATTACGACAACGAGACGAAAGAATTTCTGAGATGTTCGGCCGAGTTACCACAAGAGACGTAAGGAAAATGTTTTTTTTTTAAAATTCACCATAAATCGAAATATTGTGCTAGAGACTTCCAATTTATTGCAAAATGAAGGTAAACGATTGAATATTACTAGAATGTAAGAGTTTTAGCTTACAATTGCGTTTTTTTACCATTTCAGTCGAGTTAAAGTTGACCGAAGGTTGAAATTTTGGCAGTTATCGTGATTTATGTGAAAATATTTCAAAACTGATAAAAGCTACAACCATGAGCTATCTTCTGTTGTATTCTACATGAAATTGCGCACATTTTCATATATAAAAGTTTATGTAACGACTAATGTAAAACGATGCAAACATTACGACATGACGAAAAGAATTTCTGAGATGTTCGCCGAAAGTTACAGCGAGACGTAAGGAAAAAAGTTTTTTTCAGAAATTCACCATAAATCGAAATATTGTGCTAGAGACTTCCAGTTTGTTGCAAAATGAAGGTACATGATTGAATATTACTAGAATGTAAGAGTTTTAGCTTATAATTGCGTTTTTTGACCAGTTCGGTCGAGTTAATGTTGACAGAAGCTTGAAATTTTGGCAGTTATCGTGATTTATATGAAAATATTTCAAAACTGATAAAAGCTACAACCATGAGTTATTTTCTGTTGTATTCTCCATGAAATTGCGCACATTTCCATATATAAAACTTTATGTAACGACTAATATAAAACAGTGCAAACATTACGACAACACGACGAAAGAATTTCTGGCGCAGACGTAAGGAAAAAGTTTTTTTCAGAAATTCACCATAAATCGAAGTATTGTGCTAGAGACTTCCAATTGGTTGCAAAATGAAGGTAAATGATTGAATATTACTAGAATGTAAGAGTTTTAGCTTACAATTGGGTTTTTTTACCATTTCGGTCGAGTCAAAGTTGACCGAAGGTTGAAATTTTGGCAGTTATCGTGATTTATATGAAAATATTTCAAAACTGATAAAAGCTACAACCATGAGTTATTTTCTGTTGTATTGTACATGAAATTGCGCACATTTTCACATATAAAACTTTACGTAACGGCTAATATAGAACAGTGCAAAAATTACGACAAATTGACAAAAGAATTTCTGAAATTTTCGGCTGAGTTACCGCGCGGGCGTAAGAAAAAAGTTTTTTTTCAAAAATTCACCATAAATCAAAATATTGTGCTAGAGACTTCCAATTTGTTGCAAAATGAAGGTACATGATTGAATATTACTAGAATGTAAGAGTTTTAGCTTACAATTGCGTTTTTCGACCATTTCGGTCGAGTCAAATTTGACCGAAGGTTGAAATTTTTTGTAGTCGACGTACGGTACGTCCACTTGGCACCCAACAGATAATTTTAGTCGACGTATGATACGTCCAGTAGGCGTTTAAGGGTTAATAAAATAATGAGACTAATATACACCACCAGTATCACAGAAACAAATACCCTGGCATATGCATGAGCAAGACTAGTAGTAGAACTAATGGGGATACAAACACCAACACCACCATCACAACCTACCCAACAGAAACCAAAATAGCATCTGCTTTGGAAAAGGCGCCTGGAAAAACAAACCATGGCGATGAGATCTGACTTGAGTAAACTGAAAGAGATGGCAGAGAAGAGGCTCAGAAGCAAGAAAACAGGAGAGGAACTGAATACAAAGTACAGGAGAAGGGACTAAACAACACAATAGAAGATATAATAACAGAGGCTTAAAGCCAAAGCACATAAGATCCAACAGTACATGAACAGGAATAAAGGATACCAACAGAACAAACTCCTCAGAATCAATCAGAAAAGACTATACAGCCACCTAAGAGGAGAAAACAACCACCAAGAAATTCCTGAAGCAGAACCAAGTAAGAGACTCTGGGAAAACATATGGAGCAATCTAGTATCACAACAAAAATTTACAGTTACTTTACAATTACTATTATTTGGAAACAATGTGAATTAATTCTTGAACTGTTATGAAATAAAAGTTAATCTATCAAAACAAAAATGTTATGTGAAAGAAGACTAGATTCGAAAACAAAACATGAAAATGTAAAAGTACAAAAATTACCAATGTAAAAATTATCAAGATTTGAAAAGAACTAAGCAAAGAATTCTAATGACACTAAGAACATACAATTATACAAAACATGAAAATGAAATGTAAATGTAAATTCACTAAGGTATTGTAATTTCAACAACATTCACAAAAAATCAACTCACTTTGAATAACACTAAATTCAAAATAAGCTTTAATCTTGGTTAACACACCCAAAATTCAAAATAAGCCTGAATAATACACTCTAACTTAAATAAAAATCAATGTTTTTACTTGTAAAAAATCACTACACGTTTCACAAGCTGCAGTTGCTCACAAAATACACAGTTTTCTATATATACATAGGTGGCATTACTGGATACACACACACACTATGTTATCAGATCTCACAAGCTAAGATTAACATTAGTGACCACAATCAAGTATTTTATGTTAGAGAGAGAGAGAGAGAGAGAGAGAGAGAGAGAGAGAGAGAGAGAGAGAGAGAGAGAGAGAGAGAGAGAGAGAGAGAGAGAGAATTATCTACCAAACAAAGGTCTAAGCTCTATATGACAATTATTTCTGTTAATGGTCAAGAGCAAAGCTACAAAGAAGGTTCTAGACTTCCAGTCACAATGGACATGTTCACTGGATGATATAACTATCAATGCAAAACATTTCTTTACAAGAAATCAATGGTGTACGTGACTTGACCAAAGACATATGATACACGATCCGAGTTTAGATGACGTAACTTACACATGCTTTTGTGCAATGCTTCCCTCTTCCCAACATGAAAATGCTTGTTGTGACCACATCTCCAAACAATTGAGCAGATCTATACATGTTTTGCACAACCAGATGAACGACCACGTGATTTCCCGGAACACACACACAAAAAAATAAAATCACACGATCAGAATGACAATATCTGACCCATGCTTTGTGAGATCTAATTCAGCAGACACTTACAAACTAACACTAATTATTATTATAACAACACAATATTTCTCATATATCAAAATTATACTACAATCATCAATACAATTATACAAAATGCATTAACATTTAAATTCTTGCTCTCTCTTACCTATGAGATAAGCCAAAACTGCTTTATGTGGACCAGACTTTAAAATTTTTTTTTATACACAAAGACCAGAGAGAGAAAGAGAGAGGCCATAAACAACCTATCTAATAATAAATCGCCCAGCTGTGATGGTCTGCCTGCTGAAGCTTTCAAATTCTGCCATCCGATAATTTACATTTTGCTAGCTGCTCTGTTCAATGCGTGCATAATTCACCAGTTTCTCCCAGACTCCCCACTCTTAGTTCACTTAATACCATTAATAAAAAAATAAGCTAAAGGATGCAGCTGACCCTGGCAATTATCGCCCGACTGCAATTACCACAATTGCGTTGAAGACACTCGAGTCTGTTCTTCTAGTGAGACTTCTTCCCTTTCTACACACTACTGACAACTAGTTCAGCTTTAAAGCAAACCACTCGACCGACACCTGCATCTACATCCTGAAAGAACTGCTGAACTATTACCTATCATCAGCCTCTCCTGTTTTCCTATGTTTTGTAGATATGAGAAAAGCATTTGACAGAGTAAACTACCTGATGCTCTTCTTGAAGCTGCACAAATGAGGCATATCTCTATATCTAATTAGCATTTTATGTTGTTCGTTCTCCACACAGCAAATCTGTGTCAAATGGGGTAACGTACGTGTCGTACACCTTCGGCTCCCTAAACGGGCTCCGGCAGGGGGGCATTCTCTCTCCATACCTGTTTAACAAGTACACAGATGCCCTGAATGTTAAACTGAACTCACTCCCAATCGGATGCACTATCAACGAAACAACAATAAACAACCTCTGTTACGCTGATGATATGGTCCTGATTTCCCCATCAGTACAAGACCTCCAGCGACTCATCGACACCTGCCGCCAATATGCAGAGGAATTTGATATCCTATACAACAAAACCAAGACCCAGTGTATGTCGCTGCTCCCGAGATTGCTTAAGCATATTGCAGAACCACTAATTTTCCTCGGAAATCATCATCTGGAATTCGTGCCTGAATTTCCATATTTGGGACACATTGTCACGGACGACCTAAAAGATACGGCAGACATAGAACAGAGGCGTTGTAAACTATGTGCAACTGGCAACATGACTGCAGGAGGTTTGCCTTCTGTCACCGAGAAACGAAACTGCTGCTCTTCTGCTCATACTGCTACAGAATGTATGGGTGCTCCCTTTGGACGAACTATACCCGAGAGACCATGAGATGTATCACTGTTGTTCAAGATGACATTCTGAGACGCCTCACAAACACTCCTCGCTATCACTCAGCCAAGCAGATGTTCACGGAAAACTGCCTGGATAATTTGAAAATCAGTGTGAGGCTAACAATGTCCAGTTTGATCACCCGACTGAGAAACAGCAGCAATTCACTAATACACAGCATCCTGAGCAGTGAGGCAAGAAAAAGATCTAAATTGTGGGAAAGATGGAATAATGAGGCATTTGTTCCTTAAATGCCTTATTCTCTGTTTTTGCAATTATGAAGTGTCATCTCTGGAATCTGTCATTATTATTATTATTATTATTAAAAATCATTGCTTTTTCCACGGCATTCAATTTATACAGTCTTCTCTATTCTTCTTATTATCTTTTTTTCCTCAGACTGTAGCTGGTATATCAGGTTTCCCAAGGAGATACAAAGATTTCTGTTTTCTTAGTTTTATTTCCTCTGATGTTTCAAAAGCTCTCTGGCATTCATCTTCAAAGAGTAAATGAATGGCATGCAGGTTACAAGGGTATATATAACGAGCGGGGGTGTACAGTTGTCAAGTCGGTTATTCAGCAGTGTTTTGGGTAGTCCTAATAAGTTGGTGACAAAATCTGGCCTGGAGGCGATGAGATCTTCTGGGCCCAATCGCTACTTGAATTTGGGAGTGGCTGTTATCCGGGATTATAAGTTGTTCAGGTAACCTGCCTTCTGTGTCCGATGCTGGGTCCCTTTCTTTTGTTCTTCTCCTTCTCTTTTATCACACTTCCTCTTTTACTGTGTTTAATCTCCCTTTTCTCTCATTGTCACTTTCCCCAGATCTTAATCTCTCTCTCTCTCTCATAATTACTGTCATTACTTATTATGAATTCTATTTTTCTACTTCTTCAGTAGGCGTACCTTATGTCCATTGTCTAACAGATATTATGAAGTTTTTACAAATGGTTACAACTGAATAAACACCAAACAAGATTCTAAATGCTTGCTGATCATTTTATCAAAAATTTATAAAATCTTTACACCATGCAAAAAGACTTGTATGGACATGCAATTACCTATTGGCCTTGGATGTGATCTAAAAACTTTAATTACACTCTATTTAGGATATATATTAATCATGTACTAGACAAAATGTGAACAACAACTTAATGCCATGACTAGTCTTTTAATAGTGTCTTATGGAAGGAAATGTTTTCATGTGTTTTTGCATTTCTGTCAGTAGAGAGAGAGAATTATGAAGTTTTTACATGGTTACAACTGAATAAACACTCTCTCTAAATGCTTGCTGATCATTTTATCATGTCTTGCACTTGTATGGACTCAATACCTTGGCCTTGGATGTGATCTAATTTAACTCAAAATGTGAACAACAACTCACCGCTGACTAGTGGAAATGTCTCTCTCTCTCTCTCTCTCTCTCTCTCTCTCTCTCTCTCTCTCTCTCTCTCATTGTGCATTGTGCTTGACTTTTTGTTACAAGTTCATTTCATCTAATAATGTGATTTACATAATTGTATTCATCAGTAAACATATTGCATTAACTGTTCACCCAAGGTTTCGACCAGTGATGAATGACTGCCTAAGTTGATTTACGATGTTTTGGACAAATAAGGATTTGTAACTTTTTACATGACATACTATATAAATACACAGCAGGTGTGTACTGTAGTTTACCTCAATGTGGTGCATACACATACATATACACATGCAAACATACCTGAATGTGTCGATTCATGCAAACAGAGACACTGATGGACAAGAAAAGTTCTGGTGCAACACTGCTGGGTAGTTTATACTGATAAGTTATTTTGTATCCTGTCCAAGTTTTTCAGTTCACTGGTACTTCAACTTCAGAAAAGCCTACCTAATATTAAAACCAATGAACATGAAAAACAAAAAGTATTTTTAAAATAAATGAAAAAACAGGTTTTGACGTAGTAAAAACCTATTTTTGGTAGTCGCTATCGCTGTTTGGTCTACCAGAGCTCCATGGGTGACCAAACTAATATCAAAGAATTCTCTTATAGCTGGTCTTGTGGCCGGGTATTGTGGCATAGTGATAAACACTGTAACACTTGATGGAGTATATAATGGACTCAAATATAAGGGGGCACTCCCAAATCTTTACAGTGGGGCTGTATACCCAGGTCCTTCCATCATCAAAACCTGCTTAAAAGAGAAAGTGATTAATACGCATGCGCAGTCTGCCATAGTGTCAACAACAGACCCAACGTGGAGACCAAGAAGCATTACTTTCTGTTGGTCAATGCAGGATGCTCCCTTGCCCAAATCCCATGCCTTTTCATCAGGGAAGTGGGGGGGTTTTGAGGACTTAACAGTGACTACCAAAAATAGTTTTTTCCTATGTCAAAACCTGTTTTTTGATAGCGTAGTCACTTGTTTCGTTCTCAAGGAGCTTTACAAAGAAACTGACAGGTGACAAAAAAGGCATAAGCTCTCAGTTTTTAATCCCAACACCCCACAGGAAAAACATTTCTGGTCCGAGGTCAAGCCACAAATTTCAAGCCCATTCTTTATTCCAAATATTCTTTCAGGTTTTGGTACAAAAGAACAAGAAACTATACAAGGACTTATGTTTAAGATGTAGTTCTACAGTGGCTTACCTAAGCATGCTGGGTTTGGTTGCAGTATTGTCGCCTCTCTCCCAGCAATAGTTAGCATACTCACCGTCAATAAGACCCCTGGTTTTCTGCTGTAGCACCTAGGGGTTAGGAATAACCATGCCACCTACTGATACCCAGTGTAGTCGAATTTGTTCAAGCTTGTGGCAGTAATGTTTTTTAAAAATACTGTCTCTGATGACCACCCTGTACATTCGGAGACTTCTTCGAAAGAGACATTTCTGAAGAAGGCCAATGACATACTTACTTTCCTAATATCATGTGACCTAGGAAAGGAGTGTGGATTTGCCTTTTTAATGAGAGACAGTACAATTATTCTCAACCCTTGTAGGGAGAGTGGTTAGTTTGTGCTAGTGTTTAGGAGAATTGGACCCTCCAGGATGTTTGCCGTGACTTCTAGGTAAACCTTAAGTGCTGGAACCGGGTATAATGTCTTGTCTGCTAAACTGAGTTTTCTTATCAGAATAGATTTCCTTCTTAAAGGATCCTCATCCTTGGTGAGGAATGATGGGCCAGGGGACAATAATAATTGATGGTCAGCTGTTTGCGTAATGTATCGTCCCCATCTAAGAGAGCCCAGTTCGCTAATACAAGCTCCTGATGCTAATGCAATCAAGAAGATTGCCTTTTGTAGCATGTCAGTTGTGGTTGTATTGGGTCTGCTGAACTGAGGGGTTGATAGAAGTCTAAGCACCTTGTTCAGGGACCAAATAACTGGAAGCCTTTCAGAAGCAGGTCTTTGTAGA
Organism: Macrobrachium rosenbergii; assembly: GCF_040412425.1. NCBI lineage: Eukaryota > Metazoa > Arthropoda > Malacostraca > Decapoda > Palaemonidae > Macrobrachium > Macrobrachium rosenbergii. The sequence continues at coordinate 27,253,748 of NC_089788.1, read as the reverse complement.
GCAAAAGACCGCAGAAGGGAAGTGGCAACTTCTATACTAAATTCAATCCCGAATCCATAAAGCAAGGGTTCTGTTAATGCTTCCTTGTATGCCACGATTGTTGTAACCACAAGGCGTTGGTCTTCAAAAAGTTATATAGGAAAATTTAAAAGTGTTTCCATAGAAATCTCAAATGGGCTCTCAGTATGGATATAATCTAACCATATCTTCCATATGGGCTGGCATTGCCGGATAGATGATGTCCATAATTTTTGCACTAGGTACCTAGCAATGTTGGGTGAGTAATTTTCACTGTATATATTTAAAAAATCCATATGTAAAGGTCTTGGCTCAGAAAGGAGGATGTGTAGACAACTTTCCCTTCTACTGTCTGAGATAGAACAGCGGACAGTAGTGGAATTGATCTCTTCGCCCGTTGTTAGAGCAACAAGAACCAATGCCTGTTTGGCCAATTTGTGCTAAGTAAGCTGTTCCTCTGAAGTTTAGAAGTTTGCTCAAAACCTTTGAAATCTGGGACAATGGAAGAAAAAAGATATATCATCCTCCATTTGTTCCAGTCTTGTAGCAAGGCATCTCTTGCTGTTGCTTGACTGTTCAAGTTCAGAGACATATATACAGTACTGGGAGTTTGTGATTCTTGTTGTGGTAAACAGATCCACTTTCATTCAGTTGTGGCAGCATATTGGCTATTGTTTGAAAAGAGTAGTTGCCCAACATCCACTCTGCTGAGGCTGTCGTTTTCCTTGGTAGGGAGTCTGTTATTATGCTGAGAGACCTTGTGAGGTGAACTGCAGACAAGTAGCACGCCCTTGCTTGCGCCATCCGAAGGATGGCTAGCATTATCATACTGAGAGGAAGTGAATGTGACCCCGACCTCTTGATGCAGGACACTGCAATCATGTTGTCTAGACCCCACAAAACGCATCTCACTTCTGGAGGTTTGAGTTTTTTGAGAGACAAAAAGACAGCCAACAGCTCCAGGAAACTGATATAAAAATTCCTCAGAGTAGCTGACCACCTGCCACCTGACAATCCTCCCAATGTCCTCCCAAACCTGCCAATGAGGCATCTATGTGCATTGTCACATACAGACGGAGGATTCAGGGTAACCTATTTCACCAGAGATTCCTTCTGGGTCCAAGGCCGAAGTATCTCCCCAACTTTTTTAATCTTTTGATGAGGTCAGTCTTGCATCTTTTTTCTTGCATGCAATAGCAAGAATTTGTTCACATTTTTAGTTGCAATCTGAGCACTGAATCTATTACTGATGCACACTGCAGCAGGCCCATCATATATTCTAATTGCCATCTGGAAACTCTGGGCTGTGCAAGGAACCTTTTGAGGACTTGCCTCATTCTGTTTTAAGTAAGATGGGGAAAGACAACAGGCCGTGAAAAGTATCCCAACACAGTCCCAGCCACCGAAAGTACCTGCTGGCATGAGGCAGGATTTTTTCCAACTTATTATAAAACCTTCTGACTGTAGTCTGTTGATCACTGCTCTTCGGTTTTCTCAAGCACTCTTTTCTTGTGGGTCCCCAGATCAACCAGTTGTCTAGGTAGGCTATTAGTTGTATTCCCTCTTATTTGAGCTCTCGAACAACTACAGTTGCTAATTTTGTAAAAAAAAAATTCTTGGGGCAATGTTTAGCCCAAAAGGGCATGACTTTGAACCTTTATGTATCTTTCCCTGTCCGGAACCTTAGGATGGGACGGAAGGGAATGGCGATAGGGACATGCTAGTATGCATCTTTCAGAGCTATAGAAACTGTTCAAGTCCCTTTTGGAATGATTCAATGTATTGAGCAACACTAGTTATCCAAAACTTTTGGCAAACAATGTGCTTGTTTAATGTTGACTGCTCCTGGATCACTCTTCAATCGAAGGAATCCTTTTTGGAGACACTAAAGAGATGTGCTTGGTAGCAAATATACTTATGTTTCTCTATGGTTCCCATTAACAGGGCCTTTCTGCACTAATCTTCCAGAGAGGGGTCTGGTTTTTGGAAGAACCCCTTTGAAGCAGGGGGAGTGATGAGACCGTTTCCACCCCAGCCGTTTGAAAATAATGCAGTGTCCCCAAGGAGAAGACTTCCATTGCCTGTGGTGTCATTTAAGTCGACCCCTGACCATACAATTCCTATTGGTATCTGCCTCTTCCTCTGCCTTTGCTCTTGATATGTGTTCTAGGTGTTGCTTTTCCTTTTCCCCTATAAGAGGGTCTTCAGACCTTGTGAAAAGGATTTCCTTGCTGTTGTTAATGTTGTTGTTGTTGTCCCTTTGTAGAGAGTTGTCCCTTCTGACCACCTTACCTGTCTTTGAGGAAAACTTTTGGGGTGACTGAAGGCTTACAGGATTTTGATCATAGCGAGCCTTTTCGAGTTGGATAAAGGGAAGTTTTGGTTTTTTCCTGTTTCCTGTCTTTGAGGAAGAGACTTGTTTCTGTTGGTGGGCTTGCTCGTTAAGTTTAGCCACAACAGACCCCTCAAACAGGTCCTTACAGAAGGGGGTTAGTATGTAATAATGAAGTTACATTGGGAAGCAACTTGTTGGAGCCCTCCAATGTTTACATTTGCGCTTTTATGTGTAACTCCAAAAAGTTGCAGAGTGCTTCCCATAGGGTTCTCATAAGACTTTTGGCCACAACAGCAAAAATTGTTCTGGAATCTTCTGGAAGCCGTTTGGTGGCAACTTCCAGCAAGTTGGTAGAGGTTATAATACTAAGGTGGAGGATCCTAGCATGAAATTCTGCTGAGGCTATCCCCTCTGAGATTCTTCTCATAGGGGTCCCATACTGCCACGTAGCAGTATTTAAAGGGAGCTTTTTCCTTTTCAAAAGGGAGTTGTAGCATTGCCCATTCCTTGGTGGAATTTCCCGAAACTGGGATGACCATGGCAAATGGTTTTAATTCTGCCACTGTCTCTGTTTTTTAGTCACTACAAAATTCTGAACATTTTGCCTTCGCGTGATTAATAATTTTGAAAGTGAAGGGACAGAAGGCTGGGGCTACTTGGTGAGCGGTTTGGGTCTTATTCAAAATGGAAGTAGAGATCCATTTTTCGTTGACCTGGTAAAGGGTGTCATCTATAGCTTTTAATGCTATAGGTGCAGGTAAGAGAACCGTTTCTACTAGCGGTTTCTCCATGTCTGGTGAAGATGGTACCAGGCGTCATTCTGTGTTACGGAATGCCTGCCCTGTCTCTAAATTCTACACGTACAACTTTGATCATAGTTTTTCTCTCATTAATTAGATACTTACCGTCGGGAGAGAAAATACACATTTAGGTGTCTCGTCAAGGATTGTCAGTATCATCAGGGGTGAGTATTGGAGCCCCTATTATGTTTTGATCTGAAGTTTTGTATCCCGAACTGACCATTTTGTTCTTTTCAATCAGAATTCTACCATTAGACCTTGTTTGGGCAGCATTTGTATCTACTCTCACTTTTCGGTTCCAGGATGCAGTACTTTTACACTTTGGAGTGTACATGAATGGCTTTATTTTCTTAATTTCCTTTTCAGAATCATGCATCATGTCTCTTATATACTGCCGTTCTGTGGCAAGGACATCTTTTATATTACTCATAATTTCCTTACTGAACTGATCAAATGCCACAAACTGTGTATCCCTTTTGGGGGAGCTTGTGCAATCTGACTGAGCATCAACAACTGAACTGTCACTGCCTGTTAACCAAGGGGCAGAAGTCTTGGATAAGTTACTATACCCCTACAAAAATGTAGTCATTTCAGTCGGAGTTAGGTGGATCCTAATATCCGTTTTGGGGGAAAGATCCTCTTCAGCATCGATACAGTAGCTGCATGGGGAACACAATTCCTTCTGGGAGTTTTCTCCCATGGCTAGCTGAAATTTGTGTCCCTGATCCTTCTGGGTTCAGAAGGGCCATTTCAGTGGCAATGTCCACTTCATATTGCTTAGTAAGAATGTCACCCCCATGTGAAGATTCCTCTACTTCCTACGCGGGGTTAGCCTGGGAGGTACTGGGGACTGATGTTACTGGGTTTTGGCCCAAACATAGATCTTGTTCTGAGAGAGGGTTCAATTATCTGCTAACAGAGTTCAGCTGGAAAGATATAATCTCCCCCTTCCTCACCCCTACCGAACCCTAGGACCATCGAGACAGCTTAAAACACACTGTTTCATCTTTAAAACTTGCTGCCAGGAGCATACTACAAATTTTGCACATATCTGGCAACCAAGCAAATTTGCCTTGTTTTTTACAAGGACTACGCTCATGGCAGGTGGTGTGGGCTGAACCCACTGGCAAAAAGCGAACCGAGCAATTTGCTGCAGAACAATTGAGCTAAGGGCCTGCATAATGGTAGCCCTGTAGTGATATAAAACAAGTTGTTATTAGAAGTTAGTTAGTACTAATTGTTTTTAATGATGGACACTTCTGTAGTTCCTCATATAGTTTCCATATTACAGGTGTTGTTGTAATACAATTACAGTAATTAAATATCTATGTTAACTTAAACCCACTAAAGTTTGGGTTAGCTTTCATACCTGTGTATGGCTGTATTACTTATACACTGTTAGTCCTTTTAAAATGGCTCTGTGAAATTTTAATTCTAACTGTCACGCCATTCCCACTAACCGCTATGAACTAATTTGTTTAACTAACCCAAGCTACTGTTTTATATGACTTAGGTTAATGCTTCTAGTATAATCTACATTAAGCTAAGAATAGAGAATCTCTTAGAGGGTTCTCCTTAACCTATTCTAAGCCACTGCCCATTCTAGGTGTATTAAAACTTAAGGATATAAACTATACAGAAAATAATCCTCTTATAATCTGGTTTTCTGCTTTATGTGGCTGAGACTACCCTTTTATCTGATATTCGGCCATCACTGTTTTAGGCTAATGGTAGGATATTTCTTAAAAAGGGGTTCCTACTTAATCTGGTTAGGCTACTGCCTGTTCTAGGTTTATGTCATGTTTAAGGATATAGGCTACATAACACCCTACTCTTATGTAGCCTCACAAATATGCTACCAAGTCGTAAAAAACTAGATTATTTTACTGAGCCTAAGATATGTTTATATATAACCCTAGGCTTATTTGTTCTTTTTGAGTCTAGTATAGGGTACTGCCTAATCCAGATTATTATAGATCACTCTTAATTGTATAGGCTATATGAAGACAGAAACTTACTAATATGTAACCTTATAGTTAGGCTACTATTTTTGTCTAACTCAGGTCTGTTTATATCCAATCCTAGGCTATTTTATCTACTATATAAAACAGTAACTTACACATTAGTGTAACCTTATAGCTAGGCTATCACTTACTCTAATCTAGGCTACTGCCTAATCCGGATTATCTAATTCACACTTAAGGGTATGGGTTACACAAAACACAATTACCTTAGTGTGTAGCCTTAAAGCTAGGATACCATCTCATCCAGCACAGATTACTACAGTATTTCATCTAGTCCTAGCTTACATGGTCTAGGCTAATGATTTAGTCCAATGATGGGTGGATGTTTCCCAAAAAGTTATCACTTAATATAAGGTACTGCTTAGTCCTGGATTATTTAGATCATGCTTAAGTGTACAGGCTTATATAAAAGGAAAAATGTTACTAATATGTAGCCTTATAGCTAGGCTATCGATTTATTTTGCCTAAATATTGTTATTATCTGATCCTGGGTTCCTTGGTCTAAGCTACGCCACTTAAGGATACGTAATCCTAGGTTATAAGCTAGGCCACTTAAGGATACATAATCCTAGGTTATAGGCTACAGACAAGATTCACTATTAATTTAGTCTAAATTCTTCTCACTTACTACCTAGATTATTGTAGACATTGTTTAACCTGAAAGGATTTTCTATGTTAATGGTAAGTTGTGGAACAATTCTTTTGATTAAAACATTTAGTTAGAATGACACATTCTTTAAAACAATTTGCGCTCTATGAAATAACAATCAACGACGAGCAAGCGCCGACCATGGATGGCAAGAAACGCTGGGTTCCTGCTTTTCACACAAATTGTTATTAATTCCAAAAGTTTAAAACTAAAATTTTAACTAGAACTTAATACTGAGAACTTATCTTGCTATTTTTGATGTTTCCATGATCCTTGCTAATGAAATTGGAGAAAAATTTTGAATTATTTCGGAGCTCTGGTAATAAAAACTTCACTTCGTTGACCAAAGAGAGTAATGGTTTTTGGTCTCTGCATCGGGTCTGTTGTTGACACTGGCAGACTGCGCATCCACATTAATCACCTCTTTTAAGCAAGTTTTGACGATGGAAGTTAGTTAGTTATAAATGATTTGTTTAACCAGACCTCTGAACCCTTTTAGGGTTCTTCTCGGGCTGGGATTGACGATGGAAGAACCTGGGTATACAGCCTCGCTGTAAAGATTTGGGTAAGTGCCCCCTTATCTTTGAGTCCATTATATACTTCATCAAGTGTTACAGTGTTTATCACTATGACACAATACCTGGCCACGAGAATTCTTTGACATTAGTTTGGTCACCCATGGAGCTCTGGTAGACTAAGGAGGGTAACTCCTTGAGGAAGAAACAAATAACTACGCTATCAAAAAAACAAAGTAGTTTTAAGATAAAATAAGGGAAAAAATGACAGGAGACATTTGAAGCAGATGAAAGCCTGCCCAACTCTCCCCAGTCAGCTCCCTCACCCCATAAGCGCTTACCCTGGCCTACCCCCTAACAATACTCAGCCACTTAAAAGCGATATGCAAAATGATATTTAAGTGACAGTGATGCTTAAATAACAGTCAAAAAGGCTCTCAAGAAGTCAGATGACCACCTGTCCCTCTCCGCCAATCCCACCCAGCCTTCTCTCATAGGAACTGATGGATATATCCATCAGTGAAGGCAGAGTGACTCCACAGACTGGTGGTACCTTAAGATGTGGGGATGATAATGATACTACTCAGCCTTTGGCCAGTGCTTTTTCAGGCAACATGCAATGAATACTGGTAGAAGAACCACCTGAGCAGAGCAGACTTCTCATTAGGATAACAGGGCACCAAGAAAGAGCTGGTTATTTCTGCAAGGATAGGAACTGCTTATATGAGTCCAACAGAAAGACTCCCTACTGCTATGTTTATCAGCTTGACCAGGTACAGGCAGTCCCCGGTTATCAGCGGCCTTGGTTACCGGCGATCCAGTTTTACGGCGCTTGTCTAGCAATGACGATAACCGGATTTTCGACAATGATTCCTGGTTATCGGCGCCGACCTCCGGTTATCGGCGCTGATCCTCGGTTATTGGCGGCGCTGATCCCTGGTTATAGGCGCCGATCCCCGATTATCGGCACCGATCCCTGATTATTGGTGTTATTATCGTGATTTTTGGTTATCGTCACGTTGTCAGGAATGGAACCCAGCCGATAACCGGGGACTGCCTGTACAGTACTTTGTCTGTTTGGATGTGAGACTTGACTCCTCTAATCTATCACAAACCCTACCAATAACATGATGAAAAGGTGAGAAAGTGATCTTGGTCCTGAAGCAACTTTACCACCAAAGATGCCAAGATCAACCAATCATTGAGATAGTGCATATGCCATGTGGCTGGGTCCAAGCTGAGACCAAGGTGAACACTAATGTGAACACCCATAGGGCCTTGAATTGGTGGACAGTTCCTCTACAGACAAAAGCAAAGGTACTTCCAGAAGGTCTAATGGATGGGTATCTGAAAATATGCACCCTTCAGCCACAGAAAGCTAAAAGCTGCTCTCTCTGATGGAATCCAACATGGACTGTATTGTTTCCCTCTTTAAGAGTCTGAAGAACATATAAATTTTCATAATAAAATTTATTATTTGGATACTTACCTACTGTTAAAGTTAGCTTACATTTCCACACAGATAGACAAGTCGGCATTCAAACAAACGATCAAATGGCTGCCAAGATGACTGTCTAGTTCACCTGTTCTCCACCAGGTGTGTTCTGAATGTTTATTCTTTTGTCAGAATTCTCCTTGACAGCCCACTAAGCTGTGGAGGGGGCTGGGTGGGGTCTACTTTTACAATAGATAAGTATCCAAATAATAAATTTTATTGTGAAAATTTATATTATTTGGGATGAATCTTACCTACTGTTAAAGTTAGCTGATTCCCGAGAAGAGGATGGTGGGTAGTACAGCTAGACCAAATCCGCTCAGCATTTGAGCTAAAGGTTTCTTGCATGAAACCCAAAACATTCTTACCTGATCTGGAATCCTTTCTGGACCTTACTGCTGCCAGAAGTTGGATTCATTCAGGGGCCAAGGCTCTCATACGTGTGCAGCGAAGAGCATCCTTGCAGAGAAAACTGCTTCAATTCAGCTAGAATGAAACATAAGCAGCGTGAGGGGACCCCTGTGCTATGATCCAAAAGCCCTATAAAATGACAGTCTCTAAAAATAAATATCTTTACGATATACAGGTATGCTCCTATACAATATATGTACCTCCACGCTCCCCAAAATACTAAAACCTGATATTTAAAACAGAGCCTAAAAGACTGCTCTTTCCTCGGTTCAGGAAAAGACTTTACCCACTGCTAGTAGCAGACAAAGGGCTTTACTGTTGCAAACATGATTCTACATACAGTACTTACAATACTGAACGGCAAAATCAAATTGCACTTCTACTGCGCCGCATTAATCCCATCTTCATGCAATACTTGTCATTGAAGTAAATAAGGTAGCGACAGCTCTCACATTATGAATACTTACCTTCAATAAAGGTAAATGGTATGGAACTAGTTCTCATGCACTAGCCCAATCAAATAGTACGTCACAGAGAACCTTGTGTTCTTGAGAAAGACATTCTAGGTTTCTAAAGCCATAAAACAAAAGGTTAACTTTGCCTCTTCCAGGCTTAACCTTTGACAAAGACATTTAGGTTTTCTAAAACCACAAAACAAAATATTACTATTCCCCACTCCAGGCTTAACCTTTGACAAAGATATTCTAGGTTTCTAAAACCACAAAATAAAAGGTTAACTTTGCCTCTTCCAGGCTTAACACTTGACAAGGACATCTAGGTTTTCTAAAACCACAAAACAAAAAGTTAACTTTGCCTTCTCCAGGTTTAACCTTTGACAAAGACATTCTAGATTTCTAAAACATAAAATAAAAGGTTAATTTTGCCTCCTCCAGGCTGAACCTTTGACACAGATGTTCTAGGTTCTAAAGTCACAAAATAAAAGGATAACTGCCTCTTTCAGGTTTAACCCATCTAAGTAAGTTTTAATTGTCCCAACATAGCAGGGAATTGTTTCCTTTTCTTCCCAACCAGAGGTTAAATGGAATTCTTACAGTTCTCTGAAAAGTTAACCTTAATCTCATTCTCAGCTATACATGCATCACCAACTTACAGCGGATTTGATCTTACTGATCTTTTTCAGCACCATTAACTGCATTATTTTACAGCGCCGTAACTTAATACAATTGCATCAACCATGAATCGATGAAAAACAAACAGGAAAATGCAATTGAAGCGATTCAGCTGAGTGAAAGAAAACGAGGTGTCAAAAGAAAATGGGAAAGTTTGGAGGTGGGGGGAAAGGAGCTACAACGACCCTCCCACCTGGTCCGAAAGCAAATCAACAGAATTAAAAGCATTCCTATACAACACATCCTTAGAAAACTATGTAGCTAAAATAATATCTAGCTTTTTAACAACAGAAGACACTGTAACCATGGTATTTTTGGAAAGAAAAACATAATAGAGGCAGAAGTAAGATATTTGCTGATAGCCAAATATCATGCCTTTTCTTCGGCTATCAGCAAATATCTTACTTCTGCCTCTAATAATGTTTTTCTTTCCAAATCTACCATGGTTACAGTATCTTCTGTTGTTTCCAAGCTAGATACTATTTTAGCTACATAGTTTTCTAAGGATGTATTGTATAGGAATGCTCTTAAGTCTGTTAACCCGCTTTCAGACCAGGTGGGAGGGTTGTTGTAACTCCTCTTCCCCCGCCTCTGAACTTTCCCATTTCATTTTGGCGCCTCGTTTTCTTTCACTCTGCTGAGTCGCTTCGACTGCATTTTCCTGTCTACCTTTCATCTAGTTGTGGACGCGATACAAGTGCTCAGCTGCTGTTGTCTCCTGTCACCAGGTGTTGCTAGGAGACAGCTGTCTCCTCTTGTCACCAGAAGACAGCTGTCTCCTCCTGTCGCCCTCTGGCAGAAGAAGAGTTTGAATTGGAGGATCTTCAGTTTGATCAGTGTTTGCAAGTGCATTTCGATGGAGAAAGAGGAATAAGCTAGCAGACAAGGATTTTGAATGAGTAAATGATGAAGAGATTGGTTAAACAATCGACTGAGTCAACATAACATCAGAATATGTAAAACTAGGTACAGACACATTATTTCTAATAACACTGTCTATACCTATTTAATTAGTCCTATCAGTACTATCAACCTGATACTAGGTGCTGATGACGGCTGAAGTTGCACACGTACCGAAAATTAACGTTTACCAAAACAATCTTTCCGCTAACAAATTATACAAGACTATGAACGTGAAAAACGGAGAGGCAGGTGATGGAGGGCACAGAACCACATCACCCTGAGAACCGACGCGGTTCTCTGGCAGTGGACTTCTTCCTCAGAATCCAATTGTTGCAAGGCAGCCCTAGGCTTGGGCTACAGACTGGCAAGGGCACCAACACCTTACCTCTTATGACGGAATGTGAAAATAATAGCACAATGGAAGGACTCAGAGAGGTTCCCTAACCAATTCAGACAAACCTTGAATTGACCAAAATAAGGTTTACGTCCTGTTCTAAATTCTCAATACGCTTTTCCTGAACCAAAAGGAGGGCAGGAGGAGGAACAAAAGAGGAAGCCTCAGTACTAACTAAAGCATTAGCAAAGGAAAAGCCTAGACTGAGTATGGATACCTACAGAAGACGGACCTGGAGAAGGGAGAGAAATGACAGGTTGATAACCCAATCTAACTAAATGCTTCCCAATCTCTTCCTATACTAACGAACTTAAGCAGAAAGTCCTTTGAAAATCCCTACTTCCTCACATCTATTCTGAAGATCACACTTAAAATCACTGCAGCCTGCATAAATAGTGTGTATCTCCTCAAAAACCAACATCCGGCTAACACAGTAATTATTCCTACAGAACCTGACGTTCTTCGCCTTGATTCCAATGAAGGCATCCTTGGAACAATAAATGTACAGCACCATGATAGCAGCAAAAAGCCATGAAATACCAACAACCTATACTCAATGGCAGCAAGGAGAATTCTGAGAAGAGCTTAAACATTCAAAACACACCTGATGGAGAAGAGGTGAACTAGAGTCATCCAGGCATCCATTCAATCTTTTGTTTGAATGCCGGCTCGCCTATTGGCGTGGAGATGTAAGCTAAGTTTAACACTAAGTAAGATTCATCCCAAATAAAACTTGTTCAAAGGAGAGAGGTTGATGACTGACTGTCAGCCTTCTGTCGACTTTTCCACCCAAAGTGTCAGCTGTAAAAACCAGGGGACTGGTTGTCTGCATCTTTCAGGATGGCTTTCTCCAGCATTACCCTCACCTCTATAGACAGGGTAAGAGCTTTGGGCAATCCTAGAAGAGAGGCCAAAAATAAATCAGCATACTAGAGCAAGGAGGGTAACAGTCCTTGAATGGTAGCTTGTAACTCACCTGAAAGGACATAGAATACCCAGGTCTCTGTCTTTTGTTGATACTACATTGCTCACTGGCATGCCAAACATCCCACTACTTGTGGCACACAGGAATGTGGGGATGCCTACCTCAGCATTCATATCCTATCTTTTTCTTAGTCTCCCTAAGGGCAAAACCTCAAAGTGACAGTTGATAAACCTGAGAGGACTCTGGGCCCCTTCGTAAGGAAAAGGTTGAATTCCCTGTCAATGTTTTGAGGAGAATTGTGCCTCCTCACAACCCAATGCTGCAGTAGTTGCCCCATAAGGGTTGGCTACAGATCCCTTTAAGGTCCTGGAGGACTTGAAGGAGACTGCACAGTAGATCATAGTTCCAGCCATCAGAATACATTTTCTCTGCAAACAAGTCATCCTTGCTCTTTGCATCACAAAGGAAATTTTAACACAAATCCACTCCTCAAACTATGGGTGGTTTTAGCCAAACTTTTTTTTAGGATAGGTTACAAAGTGAGTCATAGGTTGTTAAGACAAAGTTTGCCCACAGGATCACTGATGGGTGAGAGAGGCGAGTCAGTGCCTTTCCTCCTGATACCTCACCAGGTTTTTGAAAAAACACTCCAGCAATGGTGAACTCAGAGAGCGTGTTCGACCAGAGGTCATGTCATGATTTTGCCTTGAAGGCAGCCATGGCTGCCTGACTTCATGGTTTCTGATTCTTGCTGTAGAGAAAGAGTACTTTTGCTCCATGGGGATGATGTTCATCAGCCTGAAGACTGATGAGTCAACCTAAAGGAGAGTAGCCTCATAGCTGCCCTTCAGCACACACAACTTCCACTGGCATGTCAGAAGGGTAGGGGAAGCAGCTTGTTAGATCAGGTGGAGCCCAAGAATATCTTCCATAGTGCAGAGCACTGTTCACTTGATCCCAGGCATCCATAACAAGTGGATTGAAATAATAATCTTTCAAAAGTGCCTCTCTAACTCTTAGTCTAGTTGCCAGTCCTATATGCCCTGTACAAGACCCGGAAATGGTAATTACTGTAAACTTTTTTTGCAGGAATATGTTGTACAAGCCCCACAAAGCAAAATGAGCTTGGTTGCTATTTATGCAACATTGATCATTTTTCAGAATTCAAGATGGCAGTCGCCACCATTTTGAATTTTCAGTATTTTTCAATTTTCATTATTTTTTACTTACATTGTCATGTAATACCACTTTTTGGGAGTTTTTGAGGGCGGGGAATCCATTTTTACAATCAGTTTGAGGATTAACAGTGAAAATGTAGGTCATATGCCAGGTTTGATTTCTAAAAAATAAAAAAAATATTATAATGCCCACGCTGACCACATATTAATTTATGCTTTCTTGTTTTAGAGCTCTGCATTCAAGAAACAAACCTAGAGAACTTCCAGACAAGACTATGAACTACCATGGCAGCAGCAGATGACAAGTGTCTTTTTAGTCCTTGCAGTGGAAAAGGGAAATTACAGACCTTTAAATCAGTGGCTGTACAGAAGATTATTTCTACAAGCAAAACAAAACGTGATGAACTGTTCATATCTCTTTCACATTGAGATATTAGCTCACAAGTCTTGCTACTGTTCTTACAATTCCAAAAGCAAAAATGCTGAACAGAAGAAAAGAAAAGGGGCACTGCCTCACACTGGTACTTCCAAGCGGATGCTGAAGTCACATTGTGGTGACTTTCAATTCAAGTGAGTCTGTCTCTTCTGCGGGAAAGAGTGCTTGCCAAAGGACCCAAAAAAATCCTGGTAGATGGGTACCAGTTAGACAGTGCACAACTGTAGATAGAGGTAGTGGTATTTCTTTTAAGCAGCAGATAGAAAACATCTGTGATGAGAGACAGGACCAGTGGGCCCAGGAGGTAGCAATTATAATTAGTGGGGTTATTGACCTATACGCTGCTGATGCACAATACCATATGCATTGCTACGATCGTTTCCGTGCTGTTCCTAAAAAAACTCCTTTTACCACAATGCCTATGGAAGAAGCAATGAAATCTGTCCTCTAGGAAATGGCTCATTATGTAACAGACATCGACCACATCAGATTTGTACTCGATGTACACTGCTGCCTCAGGAAATATGTCAAAGAAACAATTTGTGTCCAATGTCAAAGCACTTTTGGCAGGGAACTACTTGTTTTGCACATTGAGGGTTGTGACAGTGTACTTGGATTTGAGACCAGCCTTGGAAAGGTAATCAAACTTGTGAAGGTATGTCATAACCAAGGAGATGATGATGAGGTGGATAAACTGGTTAGAAAGATTATGTTCGAGGTCATGGCAATGCCAAGGCCTGGTGATTACAATCTCGGTGACTATGTGTATCAGAATTAGTTCAAAGTACCAGCGAAACTCTTCTTAAACTAGTTTCCAGCCTTGTTTCAGATGGCTTCATAACGAAGCAATCATTAACTTTGGCCCAATGCATTCAGCAGCACATTGGTGGTGCCAACAGAAATCAGACCACTCTTGGGTTGGCTGTGAAACTACACCACAAACATGGAAGTTCTGAGCTCATCAAGACTCTTAATGAGCATGGGATCACATGCACCTATGATGAAGTACTGCGTTTCCGCAAGTCAGTGGCCAAGTTTGTATCAGACAACCAAGCAGATTACCACAAGAAAGCTGGCCTAAGTGCAGACATTGGTCCAATCTTCAGCTGGGCACAACTATGACTTATACATTGCAAGCCCAAATGGAATGAAGACCACACATGCTATGGTCATGGAGTTCACACAACACCCTGCCAGCATCACTGAGACTGAAAATATTGGTGTGATGCAGCTTACAATCCCACATCTCAGAAAGAATGAAGCTAACAAAACAGGCTATACAGACAGAACACTATACCGGTCCTTCCAAGGTGAATCCACCTCACCTTCTTTCAAAGAATCTGCCTGCAGATGAGTTACAGCTTCAGTCAGCAGCAGTTACATTCAGTCAAGAATGAGATGCAGCATGGCTTTCACAAATTCATTGTAGTAATAAGCCAATCGAGTGGGCAGGATTCAATGCTCAACAAGATCGACTTGAAGGGAGCTCTGTCCAAAAGCTAAAGACACTGGTTGTATTTGGTCCAATGATTGACTCGCTGCCTGCTCATCCAGACACTGTTCTAACTACACTTGTGCATCTGCAAAAGTGTCTCACTACTTTTGGCATGCAGTACATTCATGTGACGGTTGACATGCAACTCTACCAGTCAATGTGTTTAATCCAGTGGAGTGATCCTGAGCGGTGGAGTAATCTCATACTTCACCCAGGGATGATGCACACTCTCATGAGTTTTTTGGGTTGTATCGGGACGCTAATGAAGGCATCTGGCCTGGAAGTTCTCATCAGTGCAGCATTTGGCAGTATTAGCAGTATCATCAGTGGGAAGGTATGGCCAAATGTCCTGCTGAAAAGCTTCTTTGTGGATGTTCCAAAGACATACCAGGAGCTGTCTGACTACCTGGAAACTGCTAGAGAACACCCAACTGGGAGGCTATGGGTCGACTGCCTCATTAAACCTACACTCCTGGCACTAATGTTCCTTTGTGCAGAGTGAAATGGTGACCTCCTCCTCCTCCAGCAATACTGCCTGAAGAAAATGTTGCCATATTTTACTGCAGCCAGTCACTACAACTATTTCCGCTACCTCAGTTGGTATACACGACAGGTGGAGAACCTTAGCAAAGATGCCAAAGCAGACTTAATGGCAGGAACACATGTCTGTCGACACACAGATGGTGGAACAGCTGTACCAGCAGATCAATTTGGCAAGCAGACATACATCAAGAGAGGGAAGGGTGCAGGAGGCATGAAGGGCATATTTACAAGCCCTGAGCAAGTGACTGCATGGATTAACAGTTTCAGTGTGTGTGCCCATCTTGACATCGCTATGGAAGATATATACACAGTAGTGAGACAGGTGATAAGGAAAACCCATGTGGTGAAAAGGACAGAGAATCGACAAAGAAACACAAGGAGGAAAGTGAGGTAAGAAGAAAACTGGATGAAGATGACAGGAAAAATCTCTGCTGCACTGGATAAATGCACCCATACAACATCTGCAATGGACTAGTGGCTCCTGACACAGTGAATGTGCAAGATGGCCTTGCCATTGGGAGGGAACAGAGTGAACAGCTCTCTGCTTCACTAAGCAGTGACTTTCACAAGCCCATAAAGAAGCGGGTTAAAACAATGGAGGTACTGAAGAAATCAGTCACTGTTAAGGGAAAGACCATATATGATCTGGAAACACTGTTCAGCCGTTGGTTGTGGGACAGCAACGTAACATTGAGGTTGCGGACATCTTACAGTTTGAGCTTAGTCCAGTTCCTCCAGCCTTAGTTGATGAGTATGGCTGCCTTAGAAAAGGAAACAAGGGTGTACTTGTAAAATATTTAGGAGTCTTTGCCACAACTATCTGCACCAGATGTGGTTCTAGTGGATGCAGGTCAGCATTTGTTCCATGTAGTCTGGCCCGTCGCTGGAACTGCTCGTGACCTGGCTGAAAGCTTCGGTGCTTGCCTTGCTCAGTACCCTCCTGAATCCAAGAAAATGGTTGTGTTTGACCAGTATGATCAAGGAGTTCCATGTTCTAAAGACCATGAACGTGCAAGAAGAGGAAGGTCCAAAGAAATCAGGCTAACTCCCAACACTCCACTTCCCTGTCGAGAAGCAATTCTTCACAATGCTCATAACAGCTCAACAACATCCTGTGTGGTTACACCCTTCCAAACAACATCCAGTTTGTCAACAAGATGGACTGTATTGTCACTCATGCTGAGGCAGATGTTACTCTCTGCAGCTACAGGCTCAAGGCTGTGGCAGATGATGCACAGACCATCCGAATCCTCAGCAATGACACGGATGTCTTCATTCTGCTGGTGTACTGGACATCAAAAAAACAGATCACTGCCAAGATTCAAATGGAAAGATGGAATGAGGATGTCTTGGATATCAATGAAACTATTCAGAAGTTAGGACCCAGAAAGTGCAGCCAGCTTCTTGGAGTACATGCCATGTCGGGCTGCGACACAGTGTCCTACCCCTTCGGGAAAGGTAAAATCTCAGCACTTAAGCTCCTGGAACTCGATTTACCTGGTCTTGATGGTGTACTGGGACAACCTGGTGCAACCAGTACTGAGCTCAAAGCAACAGGAAACAGTTTCTTCCTGGCACTGTATGGACAGACAAGATGCTCAACAATGAATGAAGCACGTGTACGCTTGTTTACGAGGCAAAAGATGCCTCCAGCATTAAAGAAACTGCCACCAACTGATGCAAACCTGATGCTGCATGTCCTTCGAGCCCATCACAAGAAACTCAAACCACTGTGAAGTTTGGCTGGAACATTGAAGGTTCCGCAGTCACACCAGCAGTCTCAACTGCACCTGTTGCTCCTCAAGGACTTTTGGACATAGTGAGTTGTAGTTGTGTAGCACAGGGCAAGGCATACAGTAGTACATGATGCAACTGCCACAGTGCAGGTCTTTCCTGCACAAACTATTGTAAGTGTGAGGGAGGAGATGCATGCCATAGTCACTTCATCAGCAAGCAGGGAAATGGACAATTCGACGAAGGAAACTTTGATGATGATCATCATTACGAACTTGATGTTGATGTGTTGTAATCATGCATACTATCACATGTTCATTATTCACAACGTTAGAATTTATTTGCTAAACTATATGTGTTCACGATGCCATAGTAAACACTCAACTTATTGAAGGCAACTAGTGATCAGTTGATGCTGTCGCACCTTGCCTGGTGTTACTGAAAGTGCACAATAGCACTTTTTGGTATAAACTTGATGATCAAATGCTTGCTTAAACACTTCATCATCTGATTAGATGTGTTATTTTATTAAGGGTTTTTTTTAGTGTACACTTTATGCATGAAAAAACTCATTAAGAGGTTTGTTTAGTGTACACTTTATCTATGAAAAAACTCAGACAGGGTAAACTTCACTTTATTGGAAGATCTGATTTTGTTACAATTAAAGTTTTTATTTGATATTTTGATTTTTTTGATTATTTTATCATCAAAGCTCACAAATAATAACTAAATATTGTTCTCCACACTCCAAAACCCTTAAAATGAGATATTACACGAGTCTGTGCACAGTCAAGGTAAAAAATATACTAATTGTGAAAATCCAATATGGCCGTAGCAGCCATCTTGAATTCTAAAAAATGCTCAAGGTTGCTCACTTAGCAACCAAGCTAATTTTACTCTTTTAACCCAAAAGAACATATTTCTGTAAAAAAAGTTTACAGTAATTACCATTTCCGGGTCAAATTTTTGGCTACTTGACTATCTGCCTGCATGGGTTCTGTAGAAGGACTCTCACATCCGTTAGTTACAGTTTCCTCTTCCATGGGAGAGGAAAGCAATATGCCAACCCATCCTGTGAATCAGAATAGAAAATGTTCAGATCTACAAGGATCATGTGCAGAATCACATACTACAGGCTTCAGAACATATCACAAATGATTTTAACCACTGCCTCCTGACTCAGGCATTTCCTTATGACCAGCTAGTATTAAGCTCCAGGGAGCAAGCATGAGTGCAGTTGTGCATGTACACAGCATAAAGAGAGCTAGAAGAAAGTCCCATTCTGTTTGACAGAACAATCTTAAGCATAACAGTCTCCATGATATTTGGAAGTGTCATGTAATAGAGACCTGTCATGTAAACCCTTGGTTCCCAGAGGCAGGTCCTGGTGAACATGAAAGTATGGGATCTACAGGCAGCACTGACTCTCTCAGTTGTACCTCGCAAGAAGCATGATCAGCAGGGAAAGAGTCCAGGGCAGTCCGACACTACTGGGAAGAATGGGTGGGAAGACAAAACACACAAGAGATACACAATCTTTACAGCCTTCCAGTGAAAGTACCTCTCAAGAAGCATGATCAGTAGGAGGAATGTCCAGGGCAGTCTGATTCTCCTGGGAAGAATTGGTGGGAAGACAAGACACTCGGGAGATACACAATCTTCATATACTTCAAGTGAAAGGCATTCTTATGGGACTACTTCTCCATACACGATGAATGAGGAGCAGCAACAGCAGGAGGGGGAGGAGGAAATGGGAGAAACATTTCCAAACAACTGGTCCAGAGAACAGGAGTGATTTATGTTGACCCTGTTCTGGGAAGACTGGCAGCTGCATGAAGTCCTATAGGACTTCAAATCAAGAAGAGTTGGAAGAAGTTGAGGAGGCAAAAGAGGAGGAAGATGATTGGTTCAAGGAAAAAGTGGAGGAGACAGAAGCAACATGATAGCATTCCCCAGCCTTGCAATGGCTTCCCCTGTCACTGAATCACTCCTCTACAGCACAGGACATAGCCAACATGAGGTTCTGGGAGGACACAGGCATCACAACAGTATACAATGTCTCATCCCTCCCCCCAAAAAAGATACCTGTAAGATGACAGCAGCAACATCAGCACCAGTACACCACCCACCAGTGGGGGCGGTACAAGAATTGTAGACAATGGCCAAAGCCAACCACAAAAGTAATGAGACAGCAGACCACCATCCTTTCATCACAAAGAACAGTCAGAGAGCCTTCATCAACTCTGGAGGTCCAAAGGAAGCTCCAGAAATTCAGCACAGCAGGGTAGGGGCAGTGATACCACAGAACTGCTTGATGAGTAAGTGAGGTAAGCTTACTGACAAAGCGAGAACATTGCAAGAGAAGAGGGAGGAAGGAAAAATGGCCAATCACAGTGGTCTCTCCCCAGACCCTCCAGCAAAGAGAGTGAAGGGAGACTACTAGTCCTAATGAAGCATTAGAAAGATTCTTGCTCCTCTCCTATGTGGATAGAACGTTCTTGCTCCTCTCCCATTTGGATAGAACTTTCTTGCTCCTCTCCCATTTGGAACTAAACTGAAGTCACCGGAAAGCCAAGTACTCTTGGAACCCCTGCCAAAGAGGCTCCTTGGAACAATCCCAGCTCCTGCATAAGGCACTAAGTTTTTTTTTTTTTTAACGTTAGTTTAACCAGACCACTGAGCTAATATCAACTCTCCTAGGGCTGGCCCGAAGGATTAGACAAGCTATTTAAACTCTCTAAGAATTTAATTATAACGAGTGACTTATGTTAATCTGAGAATTAATTAAGTTAATACATACCAATCTATATCACAGGGGTAAAGGAACCAGCCACATACACATACACTTCTGGAACAGCTGCTTATTGGTCTGACCTAGTTTATGTCACAATCACAGAAACAAGAACGGATATACAAAAAATATTTGTGCAACCAAACAACAATCAACAAAATACTACCCAGAGTGAAAGCCAGTCTTAGCAACCTTCAGAGCAACAAGGTGTTAAACTTCACAGCAACCAAACAGAAAGTGAGAAATTGGCCAGGTGAGCAGCTGGGACTTTACCACTCACTCAACATGCTTTATCTTCTAACTGGTGCTTGTAACTGCTATATCTGTACCAATTATTTTCTGCCTAACTGCTCATATTCACATCCGTTTCCATGTGCAAGTGGCCTCAATTAATCAGATCTCAAAACCTTTATTTGTAATAATTTCTAAAAAAAAAAAAAGCCATGAATCTCAAAATACTATAAATATCATGAATTATTAATCAAACAACTTACACACAGAATTTTGGGACTTGTCAGTCCCAAGGTGTACAACAACCTTAAATAGAAGTAGTATGCAGTTGAAAGTCCCCCAAACCAATAGCAAGAATATTATTCACATAACAAGCAGAGGAGAGCAGTGTCAGTGGAAATGTTGAACAGATTCCATGTTGAAAGTAAAAATTGGGTTTTTTTTATCTTCACCCTCTCCAATCAGAAACTGAAATTCACCATATAATAATTATAAATTTATAACTTCCCTTAAAAGTGCACACCCACTGCATAAAAAAGATCCAGCAACTAATTAACACTAAAAGTGAAAACATGAAGAGGTTAGCCACTTACCTTTGGCTATGATCTTTGAAGAGAATCCACTCCAGAAGTCCCATAAAACCACCATTCCAGCTGAATCTTTTGTTCAATGACAACGAAAAACTGTCCTATCAATAAGAAAGGAATATCACAATAATCATATGAATGCTAACTGAATTTTCTTACAAAAACAACAAAATTATCTTTTAACACAAACCCATCTGTTTACATGAGTCTGAGTGGCCAGCACTCCAAAACACACATCACATAATGAAGCAGAAGGTGGCCCTGTAAGTCACATCCAAAACCCCAGCGCCACCAATGACTGACAGTCAGTGCCAAAACCCTGCAGAGCCAATGATGAATAACTAACAAGCATGTATGTACAAAAAGGTATACTTCTAATACACAACACTGAGTACCTCCAAGCTTCCCAAAAACCACAACCAGGTTTTAAAAGCAGTAGATCAAAAAAGGCTACCTATCGATTCAGGACAAAATATCCCCCGCACAAACCAGAGGAGTTTATACTCTGCAATAATTGTATTTAATCTCCGCACCATGAAGATAAACCAAAGCAAATACAAGATTACCAAGCCATTGAGTGACTTCAATATCTTATCCAAAGATAAATTTTTTCCAAATTTAAAAGTTGTAGCCATTGCTCATATGTCCAGTGGCTTACCTTCCATTAAGGATAGAAATTAGCATGAAAAAGTCCTTAACCAAAGACCTAATGAAAAGGACATTACATTCCTACTCTTTGGAAACCTCGGTTTCCAAGTCACTAAACACAAAACCTTTACATCAGGTTTAATCATTTTAGTGCAATTCCAACAATCCTTACGGACAGTACTGGACCCCCAAAGGGTTCAAGTTCCTCAAGCCCTAGTGACTCCAGGCTAGGAAAAGATATCGTTGTAGGTAAGGGCCTAGCCCAAAACTGTACTTAGCCCAAAACAAGGCAAAGATAATTGCCTTGTCTTTAGCAAAGCCTACCTTATCTGACTAAGATTGTGGCTCTCTCACTCTTTAGTTGTGTCTTAGGCTACTGTGAAGTTTTCATAGAAACTTTTAACAGGGAGCTAGTTCTAAAAGGTTCAAAGGTCGACAAAATAACGAACTGAGGAACCGCATACAAATTCCAAGGTAAAGTATGTAGCAAAGACCTGGGAAACTCCACTTTAACACCTTAAAAAAAGATGTCTTTGTCATCAGACAAGCCTACGGCCAAAGTCAACATGGCTCTTTATCCTTAAAGGCTTCAACCAAGAAGTTTCCTCCTGCTTCAGAAACAAAAGAAACCTAACCATGTTGTTTATCGAGGTATCGGTGCTGGAAAAAACCCTTAATTTGGGACCATGACTTACACCCTGACCACTGGTGTTGGCAGAATTGATTAATAGATTCTCTCCCAGCACTGCTAATGGCATTACTGGGAGATCTCCCCTTGAGCTCACCAGAACCATGGGCCATCCACACAGTCATCTGTAGCTTGTAGGATTGTGATGAAACCTTTCATCTCTCGATTGCTTGCGTCACCACCGAAAGAAACTGGAAACCCATCCTGCCCTGGTCACCTGGGGTAATCAATGCCAAGATACAACTCACAAAGTTGCCCTAATACACTGATGCCTTTCTGAAACCTAGCAAGAGTAGGAAAGGTATTACAGTCTAGACCTAACCAGGAAACAGCTTAGTGTCCCTGCCCAAGCTTGAGGACCTTGCACTGGTCAACAAAAACTCAGCAAAAAGACGACTCCCCTTAGTCTCTAACAGATCCATAACAGGGACTGCCCACAGCCCACTGTGTACAGCCAACCTCTGGATGTTAAGCAAATTCCATTGCTGTTACTTATCTCAGTGACAGAGTACATCCACTAAAATTTTAATAATGTATAATTACCTCCAGTAAGGTAATAGCTCAGGATGAGGTTAATTGTGTTAATTTGATCAAATAATGGAAAAAGGGGAAGAACATTTACATTAGTGTTCACTCCTCCATGAACATAAAATGGTTGATATCATCTCTAACAGGCTTACTCTATTTGAGTATGCTCTAATTGCCCTATATGGCATAAAAGTGTCAAACTCATTACCTTTAAATAAGGTCCAGTCTGCATTTAACCACCCTGAGAAGAGAAAAGCCTCAAAATAGATATTTTGCTCTCAACTTAGGTAGGTTAGGACCAAAAGGCTAGTATCTTCAATGCAAAAGCCAGCATTCCACAACACTTGTAATTCTCTTACCATATCACAGGTCCTTGGGCTACCAAGAGATGGTTAAATTGCTTCAATAGGCTTTTACTAAAGACTCAAACAGCCTTGGAGGCAAAAACTAAATCCATCAAGGTTCCCAAAAAGAGTAATAGTGTACCAGGTACCTTAATTACACCCGACCTAAAGACCCTCTGTGGTCCAGGTTGTAAGCAATGTCTAGTATAGCGTTACCTATAACATAGGAAGACAAAGACCTAAAATCTCTAATACAGGCAGTCCCCAATTATCGGCAGGGTTCCGTTTCTGAGGGTGTGATGATAACCGAAAATCGCTGCTAACAGAAAATCGGCAATTTTCGGCGATTTTCAGGGATTATTGGCGCCGAAAAGCGCTGAGTTTCGGTTATCGGCGCCTCTGTTAGGTATGTATCGGCACCAATACCCAATTATCAGTGCCATAAGTGGAAATCGGCGATTTTCAGCGCCGAAAATTGCCGATTTTCATCACTAGACAAGCCCCATCAAACCGGATCGCTATTAACCAAGCCCACCATTAACCGGGGATTGCCCGTAGCATTTGGGGTAACTAGGAAACTAAGTACTCAATGAAGTTACCTATGGAGGTGCATGCTCAGGAAATACCTCCAGCCCAACTCAAGAAGAGAGAAACTAACCAGTGCCTCTAAAAACATTAGTACAGTAGTTGAACTTCTTGCAAACTTGAGGATAGATCCTCAGTCCACACCAGACAAACCTCACTCTACCACAAGATGGTTATGGTGTCAACATGAACATTGGAATCATGTGGAAGCTTAGAAAACTTTAGCATGTGGAAGTTTTAGATGAACTTTCTTATGAATGAGTTCTAGGGAAATGCACTAAAGAGGCAATAGAACTCAAAATGAATCCTCCTAAGCCACAAAGGTGCTATTAGGAATTTCCTATATTCCTTGGATCCTCTAAATTTGATAAGTGTCTCCTCCAATCATAAAATGAGAGATGTAAGGGTTCATAAGCAACTAATATTGATGAAAATGCCAGCCAAATCAGTCAGAAGACCTGTAAGTGGAAGTTAAATATTGGTGACTTTCTGTTCCAAGTCATGAATATGCCTATATTCAGATTTACAGAAACTGACATAGTTGAAAATTCAGAGCCATTCTGTAGGCAGAATACTATTCCTCTTGTTTAGTCCCTTAGCACACTGTTCCTATCCAGAACAACCCGAGGAAATGCCACAATCTTCCCTGCTTCTGTCCAAAGAAGGGTCTTTTCTATTCTGAGTAAAAGGAATAAACAATAATGACAACATTTAGTTAGATAAAAACATTTAAACATGTCACAGGAATTTATATAATGCATAAATACAAGCCTACACATATGTATATATACCTACGTGTATAATTATATATACAGTACAGTATACCTAAAGAAGGGAAGATGGTCTCCCAAAATTCTAGAACTCCCATGATTGGGCCCCAGACCCACACTGAGGCATCTAAAGGACTTGATCCTTCTTCCCATGAGAGTTTATGCTAACATTGAATCTGATAAGAGACCACCTGTTGACCCATATTCAGGTAACAGGAAAGAACCCAACTCTGATTCTTGCCAGGTCAAAATACTTCCCCAAAATCATATACAGTAACCTTGATGAGAAGACCTCTGCTTCACTAAAAAAAAAAAAAAAAAAAACTCTTACAAGGACCGATAATCTTAGAAGTGATCAGCAGCGATAAACACCGCAAATAAAGGTGAAACTTTCTCCGCAAGAAAACCCTGAACAGTGAGAATGTCTTTAACTCCAAAATCAAAAACCTACACAGGGAAAGTCCTTCCCCAATGCTACCCCCATATTTGAAAAGAGACCCTTAAATTACAAAGTAGTTCTCTTTCTCAAATATATGGCAGCAAGAAAGAAAAATCTTAGGAAAGGCTCCCTTTAATGAAATACAGTTCAAATGAAGGTTCTCTTTCCACAAAATCATACGTTAACCTCTCCTTAAAGAAAGCAATTAACCTCTTCATATAAGAAATTGTGACCACCTCTACACTAGTTGTATATCAGAAACCTGATTCATCAATCAACAGAGGCACAAGCAACTGCCCTCCTGCCACAGAAAAGGGAGGATAAGTCTTAGCTACCATAAATACACCAGATAGACCGGGGCAAAGATTACCACCCTCGATGGCAGAAGAAAGTCAACCAAAGTTCTAAATTCTGATCAGGAAAATCTCGCGATGATGAGAACGTTCCGATACCATGGGGGAATCGGAAAAACGAAACAGTAACCAACTGTTTACCAATAGAACCTCCTGCGACTGGAAAAGGAGTCAAAATCCCTGAAACAGAATGTTAGGACTACTAATGGCAACCACCTGCCTACTTAAATGGAAGCCGAAACGATAGCACATGCTGAGATTCTCTAAAGGCAGGCAATAGTCGAGCAGGAGACATGTGCACAGGTGATAGGAGCACAAGCAATAAGAGCACAATCGTTAGATGTGCAAGCGAAAAGCACACAAGTGATAAGTGCATAGGCACATGAGTGCAAACTAAAGGCATGCAGGAGATACAAGCACAAGCCATAGGCATGCAAGCAATATGCATACAAACCACAGGTGCACAAGCAATAGGTGCATAGCCATAGGCGCGCACATGATAGGCAATAGCCATAGGCAAGCAAGAGATATGCACACGTGCCACAGGCACGCACGCATGAGCCATACAAGCAATTGACGCATACATGAAAGGCACACAAGCCACGGGCATGAATGCAATAGGCACACAAGCCATAGGCGCACACGCAAGCGGCATACCATAGATGCGCTCACAAGCGGCATACAAGCCATAGATACACGTGATTGGTGCACAAGCCATGGGAGTGCACAAGACAGGTGCACAAGCCATGGGAGTGCACAAGAAAGGTGCGCAAACCATAGGTGCACAGGCGATGGGCATATGGGTAAGCTATAGAGACATATCCACAAGACTGCAGCATTGCAGCAAAATGTGCAAATTTGCGCCAAACGAATGCTACTAGTGCATCAAAACTGTGAGGCACATTATTGCCCTGGCCAAAAAAATCCACAATACAGTGAGTCCCCCATTAGATTGCGGATCAGCAATCGCGCCTTCAGTTAATCGTGGGTTTTTTTGTGGAACTTATCTCCAAATATATCGCAGAATATTCACTAATTCGCGAATTTTTTCATAGAGCAATACCTGCTAATTACTGTATTTTCATTTTATTTTCATGACTAAATACATTTTTTATGATAAAAAAATTATTTACTAATTTTCAAATATTAATAATATAAACACAGCAAAATATCAATGAAATGCTAAATTAAAATCCCGCAAAATCACAAAACAGCTTACCAATGTACATAAACACCTCAGTTCAAACCCACCCCTCTCTCTCTCTCTCAGTTTATATATCCTTTAATTAAAAAACAGCAAAATATCATTAACATGTTATTTCACTTACAGAATCAATTTATACTGTATTATTATAGCGACCTACTCATCATAATACTGTATGTATAAAAAAACGATCGGCCTGACATCTGTAATTGTTTTTACTGATGTACACATACGTATAGGTATGTGTTGCCATATTTTTTTTCTGTGATTTCCTGTACCATACTTCATTACAACTTCAGTTGACACTATAATTATCACACATTAAAATAGTACCTAAGAGAATACTTTGTCACTGCTGATGTTTCATCTCTACACTGTAAAAATATTTTAAATTTGAATTTCACATGTAAGCAACACAAGGTTACATTCTCATCCCCAGCTAGTTTAACAGTGCCTGTCAAGTCTCATTCCCAGCTACTGTGATGAGACTTCAGTTGTTAACACCAGTTTTCTCTCTCTCTCTCTCTCTCTTAATGAAAAGTGAATTACTGAACCATAAACTTTTATGTACATTTATTATTATTATTATTAACACAGTTTCACCAGACCACTGAGCAGACTATCAGCTCTCATAGGGCTGGCCCGAAGGATTTGGATGAAATAACAGGTCTAGGTTAGAATCTTAGTACTGGGACCAAATAGGTCACTCGGTATGGTGATAAATGAATGAAATTTAAAGCTGCACAAAGGCATACGCTCTCATACTGGAACACACTTACACAAATATATGTGTGCTCATGTTTCCATATATACTCACTAAAAAGTATGGCCTATTCGGAGACAAATCAGAATTACTTGTGTGTGTCTCTCTCATATGATGAACTCCATTTTCCAACACTGGATTTTACCTGTTTTAATTTATTATTTTCAGGTTCTTCATTCCATATATTTTGCCATTTACTTACAATGATTGTTTTTATATATCTTATATAGTCACTACATTAATAGGGATATTTGCATTTGCTACTGTCATATGGACTGCTTCTTTGGCTGCTTTATCAGCCTCTTCATTTCCTTTAATCCCTACATGGCCAGGGATCCAACATATTTCTATATTTTTTCCATTATTATAGAATTTATGGAGTGAAAACTTAACCCTTTAATGCCGACTGGACGTATTTTACGTCGACAAAAGTTGTCTGTCGGGTGCCAAGTGGATGTAAAATACGTCGACTACAAAAAGTTTTTTTAAATATTCACGGAAAAACACTTATAGGCCTCGCTTGCGAAAAATTTTAAATCACGCGCCTTGAGGGATGCTGGGAGTTCACGGATCACGCTGTTTTTTTTTTTACAAGCGTGACCCAGCTGTGCATGCGCGAATTTCTTTCTTATCCCAAAAGAAAGCATCAGCTAACTCTGCTGAAAATCTCAGAAATTCTTTAGTCACTTTGTCATAAATTTTGCACCATTTTCTATTAGACTTTACATAAAGTTTTATATATGAAAATGTGTGCAATTTCATGTAGAATACAACAAAAAATAACTCATGGTTGTAGCTTTTATCAATTTTGACATTTTTTCATATAAATCACCATAAGTGCCAAAATTTCAACCTTTGGTCAACTTTGACTCGACCGAATGGTCGAAAAATGCAATTGTAAGCTAAAACTCTTACATTCTAGTAATATTCAATCATTTACCTTTATTTGCAACAAACGAGAAGTCTCTACCACAATATTTCGATTTATGGTGAATTTTTGAAAAAAACTTTTTCCTTACGTCCGTGCTAACTCTGCTGAAAATCTCAGAAATTCTTTAGTCACCTTGTCGTAATTTTTGCACTGTTTTATATTAGCTGTTTATAAAGTTTTATATATGAAAATGTGCGCAATTTCATGTAGAATACAACAAAAAATAACTCATGGTTGTAGCTTTTATCAATTTTGACATATTTTCATATAAATCACGATAGGTGCCAAAATTTCAACCTTCGGTCAACTCTGACTCGACCGAAATGGTCGAAAAAAGCAATTATAAGCTAAAACTCTTACATTCTAGTAATATTCAATCATTTAACTTCATTTTGCAACAAACGAGAAGTAAAGCATAACATTTTAAAAGATCCATGGAAAAGATGCATATTCATCATGTTGATGTTTTGTATAATATGATACTAACATGTGAATATAGAGTACAGTATAATGTAGGCTAGGCTACCGTATATGTATACGATATACCATAGCATAGGCTAAGTTAGTTCTTGTCTGTTATTCAATTTCTCTTTATATTGAATTATCATAAGTCACTCTGCATGAACCTCCAGAATTAGCTGATATTAATAATTACTATACCGTGTATGTATAAAGTATACATTATAGTGTAGGCTAAGCTTCCATATATGTATACATAATGCTGAATACCCTAGTGTAAGCTAACCTATATTTGAGATACATATTTTCCAACAAACAATGGGTTCTTAGAACCTAACCCCATCATAAGTAGGATAATACCTGTATAAGCATTTTTAGTTTTTTTTTTTTTGTGTTTGAACTATCAAAATGGGCAGTTCTAAGTATTTTTATAAGGGTTTCAAGTATTTGCGGATTTTATCTATTCGCGGGGGGCGGGGTGTGGTACACAGCCCACACGAATATGGGGGGTTTACTGGTTAATGAAGAGGTAGGGTTCATTTAAAAAATTAAATCACACATTTTTTGTGAAATATATGTTGAACTACAGAATTTCCTGCATAGCTTACAGTAACATGCAATTTTTGTGAGAAATAATTATCTAACAGTATAATCATATAATTTATGCAAACATTCAAGTTTTATTTAAAAACCTTACATTAACAGGTTTTTACCGCTTGCATAATAAATACATTTTGGGTAGAAGTGTGCCATTATTTACTCATTGGTGATTTAGAATATGTCCTTACAATTTTAAAAAACTTCTTAAAATGATGTTGAAATAATATTCATGATTTTGGCCACAGGTGTACCAATTTTCAGTCGTAGAAATTTTCCAGTGGAACACCAGTGCACCTATATGTAGGAAACGTAATAAGGATCTATATTCTTATGAGAACAAACCAAAATTAACACTGAACATAATCCAAGACTACAGCAATGAAAAAATCAATATGAGAGGAAGAAAATTACTCCTGTACTAAAATATGGCAAACATTTGCAGTTCCCTTATAGTGGCAATAATGCCACTGGCCTGTGAGGCAAAAACATCCACAGAACTCATGAACATTAACCAGACACTCAACAGAATCATCATAATGGAGAAAAGGTGACAAATCAATGACTGAATGGATGAAAATGAATGGCACAAAAAATAAAAGAATAAAGATGCTAAATCTCTTGAAGATCACCTCAGAGTATGTCTGCGTACAACAAAACTGCATGGAAGACTGATGCCTAATGGAGGGGTGGTCTGGGAATGCACAGTGAGTCTATGTCTTTTAAGATTTAGCAAATTAGTATGGCTGGTGCCATTGCACAGAATATAAGCTATTTATGTTTAATGGGTTTATAATGAACAGAGAAAACCTCTTCCTCGGAGAATATGAGAGACCATGGAGGAACACTGGAAGTCAGGGAAGATATAAGCAGGAAAAAATTCTAACTTAACTGTGCAATCAAATGAACACCAATTTCCACTTACCTTTCGAACTGCTGTAAGAATTCCAACATAACCTGCAAAACTTGTGGACTCAAAGATGACCTTCCCTTCTTTCTTAAATTGCAAGTGGACAGTTAAAGGATGGAGAAGCTCTGCTACTTTCCAAGTCTTGTTTTTCTTGTCCCACCTTCAAAGGGTAATAAGAAATCAGCCAAAAAAGCTGAAATTATCAATAAATCAGCCAAAAAAAAGCTGAAATTATAAGTATGAATGTTTCACAACTACATAAAAAAAAATGACAGATTAAACATCTTCCATTTTCAACAGGTCAAGGCATTTTTCCAATTGTAAAAATCCATAATACAGTATACATTTAGCAGTGGGTGAAGCGAGTTTTAGA
Source organism: Macrobrachium rosenbergii (assembly GCF_040412425.1). Classification (NCBI taxonomy): domain Eukaryota; kingdom Metazoa; phylum Arthropoda; class Malacostraca; order Decapoda; family Palaemonidae; genus Macrobrachium; species Macrobrachium rosenbergii. The sequence continues at coordinate 27,223,562 of NC_089788.1, read as the reverse complement.
TTACCCATGTTTCAGCCACACCCAATAAAAAAAACAGTACCCAAGCAAGTGATGTGGCTAGGGGGAAACAAATACATAAGCATTCTTATGGCTGTAAATGGGTAAATGTAATGACAGTTTTTCTTTTGAGAGAACAATTCTGAAATTTATTCAGTATTTAATCTGGCTCACATCAGTCAATAACAAACTATCTTATCTTTGTTGCTTCATAAAGGCTATTAATGTCATAAGAATATTTTTATTATTAATATTCTGTAGCTTGATAACTTTCTGATTCTGAAAGTAAATTATTTGTAACCTAACTTTTACCAAATCTTAAATTAATTAAATTTCTTTGTTTTGATTACTTTTACATTTAATTATTTTTTACAAATAATAAAATAACTGCTGTTGTACTACAGTAGTACACTCTACCAGTGAAACATTCCTGTTTTTTCTATATGTATACAGTATTTGTTTGCAAATCCATCTCGGCCATTCCAATGCCTATGTCCTGTATTTCAAAAACTGGGTCACCGTCATCTGTTACACAATGGTCAACCCAGGTTTGTTATCATTGCTAAATATGTCAAAGGGATGTCTATTTATTTAAGAAATTTTGGCAACAGTACCTTGCTGGATTTTCTCAGTCTGAGATCACCACTTTCGAGGTGATGATGAAATCTCATGCAGAACTGACTAAGCTGAATTTGTGACACATTTTTGTTGTCACAAGGCTGAAGCCACTTGTTACACAATGGTTCATCAAACTACTTAACATAATATGACATCATCACTCGTTACAGATAAACACCAAATATTCTTCAAAACTAGTTTGTTTTCTAAAAAGAGATTTAAAAGTGGAAAAACACAGTGCTGGAAGTTTGAAATTGTAGGAAGGATTAACATGCTGGTGGAGGGTTCACAGTTTTGAAGATGTAAATGAAGAGAATCTTAGTAATCATTAAATTTCTCTATGATAAAGGCACTAAAATGGTTCCAACATTTCTTGAAAACATTGGCAGGCTTCTCATCTTAAGCAAAGAAACCCTACCTCCTATGGAAAGATCACCCTGGCAATTTTGTTGCTGCCAATACTTGTTACCATATACTACAACAAAGCCCCATGCACCAGTTTCACAAAAATGACAATTTTTATGATAAAATTAATTATGTGGATACTTACCTTCTGTTAAAGTTAGCTTATATCTTTGTGCCACTTGGTGCAATCGGCATTCAAAATAAACAAAATATCGCTTGACTGACCTGCCAGGACTGTCTCCGTAATCACCTGTTTTCCAACAGGTGGCAACGGAATGTTTACTTTCTTGTCAGAATTCTTGACCACCCACTAAGATGTGGGGAGGCTGGATGAGTTTCCACTTTATCAGTAGGTAAGTATCCAAATAATTAATTTTATCACAAAAAATTTTCATTATTTGGAATGACTCTCACCCATTGTTAAAGTTAGCTGACTACCACACTGAATGAGGATGGTGGGTTAGTGCAACCAGAGAAACACCTGCCCAGCTAAGTGGAAAAAGCTTTTTAACATTCCTGCCTATTGTGTGATCCCTACTGGTAAGTACTATCACCAGACGTTAGAACCACAGCAGGGTTTAAGACCCTTGTAGCGAGACTTGTCAGAGGATCCTTACAGCAAAAAAAAGACTATCTTGTAGAGTACTAATAGTTCCTGTGCCCAAGTCAAAAGCCCATAACCAAGAGTCCAACAACTACCTTTAGATATGAAGGTGCGCGCCTATACACCTATGTGTACCTTCATGCTCCCAAAATTCAATAACTGTATATCATAACAATTAACAGTAAGAAAGAAAGCAAAGTTACTCTCATATTTGGTTCAGGAGAAAGTGTCCCAGCTGCAACAACAAGACTAAGGTCTTTACACTTCTCATACTACATTCAAATGTTTTGCAAAGAACGTGAGGCAAAAACAGAGTTACGTCTCCACTTAGCTGTGTTGACAACTTTCTCTAGCGAAGGGAAATAAAAAAGACATACTTATGACTCAGACACCGCAAGGCTTTACTTTCAAAACTAGCAAAAGCTCAGGAATCAACTCTGTGTGCACTGACTTAAGCATTCTTGCACATATGAGCGTTTGGGTCCTAAAACAACAGTAAAAATTCTTAACTCCTCCTCTTGAAGATTTAAGTTTTTCTAAATAACCCTTAGAGTCTAACTGGACATAACAGCTACTTCTTCACTGCCTACCAAAGCAGTTAAATTATGCACTCACAAATCTGGGAAGGGCTTTTGCTTCCAAATCTTTTTTCAAGCAATGAAAGAAGAAAGAGAGGTTTTCACTAAAATAAAGCTCACATACAAGAAAGGGCTTGAAGGTCACTAATTTGCTTGCCATAACAAGAGCTAAAAGAAAAGTGTCTTCTAGGTTCTTTAGAGATGCCTTATCTAAAGGCTCAAACTGAGGTAACATTAAAACCTTAAGGACTACGTTCAAATTTCACCATAAACAATGATAGGAAGATTTGAAATTCTCAGCTCAAAAGACTGAAGACTTCTTTCAGATTTAAACTTGAGTGATATTCCAATTAGTATGACGCAGAACAAAAGACAACGTAAAGCGACATCCTTCCATATCTGGGACAGAAAACTACTTTGCATAACTGAGATACCAGAACTCAATCCAGATATCATAATGCTGGATACCTGTCTGAACAAGCACCAAGATCAATAAACTGACCATTGCCACTGATGCAGTCTAATGGTGGTTGGCAATCTCCATGAGGTCTGATGAAGCATGTGGAGTTTTGACAGGATCTTCTCAAATAAGACTGTCTGAAAAGATCTTTCCTGAAATGCAGAAGGCAAGGAACATCTTTGGCAAGGAGAGGAAGTTCAGGAAACCATTCCCTTTGAGGCCACCAAGGAGCTAACATCTTTGGCCAGGAGAGGAAGTTCAGGAAACCATTCCCTTTGAGGCCACCAAGGAGCTATCAAAATCATCCTTCTGCAAAGTTCACAATTTGTTGAGTATTTTCCTCAAAACAGCAAACACAGGAAAAGTGTAAAGGTCTAAATTCAACCACTCTTGAAGAAGGGCATTGACTGCCCATGCTTGAGGAACCTGGCATGGAGGGCAGTAAACTGGGAGTGTTAATGTTTTGCGCAGTTGCTAAGAGACTGATGTTTGGGTCTCCCCAGAGGCTCCACAACTTCTGGCAGACCTGTGGAAGAAGAGACCATTCTAACAGAACACCTTGTCCTTTTCTGCTGAGCTAGTCGTCAATAACACTGTTTCTCTCTGAATGATGTTCCAAGACCCTGTCCAAAGGTGAAGGAAGTTTCTCTGCTAGCCTGAACATATCTCTCAATTTGTGCCTCCTTGCCTCCTTATTTAAGAATCAGATGTTGAATTGTTAGAAAAGACTGCTATCGTCTTCTCTGACTAAATGTTCTACTAGCGCAAGACCATTCTAAACCGCCAAAAGCTCTAGGTTGTTTATAAGCAGTTTGCTCTTCTCTCCAGTCAAATTCCCTGACATCAAATGTTTCACAGAATGACCCACCAATCTGCCTCCTAGACATCTGAGGATAATATGAGGTCTGGGTCTTAAATCTAGAGGCAGACCCATGCAAAGTTTCTCAATAGTGGCAGAAAATTGTCTAAGCATCTCTCTGTTGGAAAAACACTGAAAAGATAGAGCAGATCTTCATCCTCAGATAAACAACTGACTGGATCAGAAAAACCATAGATTTGTTGACACTAAACAAAATGCCCAGCCCCAAGGCTAGCCACAGAAGATAATCCCTCGCCCTCAAGATCGCCTGAAACGAACTGGTGAGAACTAATCAGTCGTCCAAAAATAGAGAACTCTGATACCAAGCACATGACTCCATCCTGCTAAAGACACCAACACACTGGTGAATACTTGTGGCACCATACACAGACCAAAACACAGAGATTAGAACTGGAAGTCCTTCCCTTAGAAGACAAAGCATAGACCAAGCTTTGACGGAGGATGTACTGGGAAATGAAAGTGTGTGTCCTGCATGTCGATAAAAATCACCAATTTGCCCTTCCACATGACTGCTAAAACAAACTGAATGAATCCATTGAAAAGGAATTAAAGCGAATAAACTTGTTGAGACTGGAAATGTCCAATACTGGCCTCCGGCCCCTCACTGAGGTCTTGGGAACAAGAAAAAATGATGGTTATAACCTTCGTGACTAGATTAAAACTGGGTCGATGGCCCCGTTGCATAATAACTGTTTGATCTCTCCCTCCCAAACTCAGAACTTCTCTGTGTGAAGAGAGTGGGGAGACAAGGATATCAGGACGTTGAGAGGGGTGGAAAAATAACAAAAGGTACCATGCATCCTTCCCTGAGAACCATCACTACCCATGGTTCTTCTTGAAGCTTAGCCAGACACTTCAGAAACTCTGCACACAGCTTTCAGGGGATTCTTACAGCCTACTTGAACTGAGAGTTCAAAACACCAGTTATGGTTACACTTACAATTCTTTCACTTAGAATGCGAGCCTTGATCACTTACTGAAGCAGAACTCGAGATCAGTTTGGGATATTATTTGCGGAACTTTCACACGGAAAAGGTTGTAGGAGCAAGACCATAGAGGCAAGACTTCAAAGATAGTGCTAAGAATTTTCTATTCTTCTGATTCAAGTCATCTTAGGGGATGGTCCTAAACACTTAAGGGTTAAGGAGACAATGATGGGATGTGTCAAAAACAGCTACTTTTTGGTTGAGTTGAACTGCTTTATAAGATAAATGTGCAAACAACTATTTCTGTTCTTTAAAAATGAGTTGTAAAAGACAATAATAGGACAATCCTCCCTTAGCTTCAGAAATAGGTCTATCAAGGTGAGGTTAATACTCTGATGCCTCATCAAGAAACGTTGCCCCTTCAGGACTAACATTTACATAACTATTTATTATCTTCATTATTTCTTCTATGCACCTAAATATATACCTATACATACATTTATATATATACAGGTATACATATACATATATACACATTCACATTTATATTTCTCGCAGTAATCAAGCTTTCATGCTAAGAACGAAATGCTAACTTCAAAAGTACTTCCGCCTCACAATTACATCAAAGTAACTAACCAATTAGAGAAGTCTTTGCTTCCTTGGTGTAAGAACTTGAAACTTGCATGTTGAACAGAGGAACGTGAAAAACTGGTATCATATCTACGTCCTAACACAGCTCTAAGCAGCTTCATAAAATTGGAAACCAATGCAGTGGCATTTCAACAACCAGTTATAAATGATACATTTCCGAGAACACCTTGGTTGTTTAGTTTAAGCCGGCAGCATGCCAGCACATTGCCTCAGCTGGTTGGTTCTTAAGCACTGACTCCACAAACAGTTGCAGGCGCACTATACATTGTTTGTGTTAGGTGCAGAACTATTTAACTATAAACAGTTCACTAGCATTTTCTTTTGAATGTTAAGCTGTTTCCAAATGGTACTGACTGTTCTTGAAAATGCGCCTTCTCATAATCAGTGTTAACTTCTTACTCATTTTAACAGCAGCAGAGGAAGTATAGAAAAGAGCGCCAATCAATGAACTGATCCTTAGCAAAAGGGAGTGAAAGTGAAAAATCAAGAACTATGCATCACTTTAAAACTAAAGGAGAATAAACCAAATCAGGGTTGAAAACTGTCAAGTCTAAAAAAAGAACCAAGACAGTACAAAGCTGAAAACCTCCAGACTAAAACAGTGAGGCAATTAATGGCAGAGAAAGAGAAATACCAGGGAACATCAGCAATGTCGTCGAGGGATGTAGGTGTTAAGTACCAGATGGCTGGGACAGAGATGGCTCGGTGAGAGAAGGTAGAAGGTTCTCTCATGACGTCACCACAGAACAAGGACATAGCCAGAGCCATCTGCACAACTATTTACAAGGCAACTGCCAAGGAGCAAGAGCCCTTTCTAGCACAAAGCTAGCTTAATCTAGACAAATAAGCACCAGATGAGGAAGAGCCACTAGTACAAATAGGAACACTTAAGGTGATGAATACAAGGCAATAGAGAGAGAAACTGAGTAAGAGAGGGAGGGTTAACATCCAAAATGATAGATGATATAGGGCAAGTAATGATTAGAAGTATTGATGCACTGCTCAGAAACTAATGAAGTAAATGTTACACTACAGTACATCTATAATCCCTGGATAACACCACCTGTTCAGAAATCAGAGAATGCATCGAATTGGAGCCAAAAGATGATATAGGAGTTGAAGGGCACAGACCTTGGTCCTGAGACATGCCTTGGTTTCCTGTCAGTGGAGAAGACCAACTGATGCAGGCGAGCCCAGAGGGTGGGCTACAGACAGACAAACACTCCAACACATCTCTCACGGGGGAAACTTGGGTCAATAACCATGGGGGGAACCATGATCTTTACTCATAATAAATATGTATGGTAAAATTTCTAAGAAAAGAAGAATATTCCTTAATTTACCCATCATTTTTCTCCTGAACCACATAGGGAGCACAAGAAGGCGGAGCAGAGGGAGTGAGAGAGGAAGTGACCTGTCAGGCAATGGAGGAGGAGGAGAAAGAGAAGCAACACTGGAAGAAAAAAGAAAAGACTGAGTAAGCTTATGGCCGGCCCTAATGCACTGGCTATGTAATCTATTAGCCTCTTGTATCTTCCGATGCTTCACAAAATTATACAGTGAACCTCCCGTATTCGTGGGGGATGCGTCCCACACCCCCCCTCGAATGGGTCAAATCCGCGAATGCTTAAAACCCCTCTAAAAACACTTAGAACTGCCCATTTTGATAGCTTAAACACAGAAAAACCCTGTAAAAATGCTTATACCTGAATATTTTAATAGTTTTATCACAAAAAGTGCATTTATTCATGAAAATTATATGAAAATACAGTAATTAGTGAATATTTCTCAGTGAAAAATACCGCGAATCGGCGAATTTTCCGCGAATGATGACTAGATACGTTCCACAGAGAAACCCGCGAATGCGTGAGTCCGCGAACGTTGACAATGCGAATACAGGGGGTTCACTGTACACCCTCTCATAAGACCACTCCTTATATTCTTCACAACGAGAAGAAAAACTACACTCAAGGCCCAACAGGTAGATTAACATAAATGTGGCAATCATGCACAACCAAAACTTCAAGTTTAAACAAAACTCATTCTTATACAACCTAATGCTTTCATCTCTGCTTGTTGTAAATGCAAAAACAGAAAACAAGCACAATAATGAACAGGAGGATATCAGCCAGAAAGTCAGTAATTATCACTGCTGGTTAACACCATACGCACAAGGACACGGCATGAAGGATCCTTACAAGAACATAAACATTTCAAAGCCACCTGGTGGGAAACAAGTGATTACAAAGACAGTCCTAGCAGGTCAGGCAAGCACCATTTTGTTTATTTTGAATACTGATTGCACTTAATGGCCGGAGGATATAAGCTAACTTTAACAGTAGATTAGATTCATTCCAAATAATTCTGAGTTATACTGTTGTTTGCGCATGAACATTATGTATTCTGGACTGCCTGTTGATTCACCATTACAGTATTTATTATTTTCTGGTTTTTCTTTTCTCAATTACAGACATTCTATTCTGCAAAATCCAGCGTCACAAGATTACTTTTTAGACTTGTTCCTTACAAATGCTAAATCTTTAATAATAATTCCCGAGAAAAGGATACTGTAGGTATGACCAACCATGAATTTCTAACTAGAAAGTCATTATTTGGTTCTGCATTTAATGTTAACACAGACTCTAATATCTTACCCTAGAAATACACCTGTGTCTAGATTTCTTCCATGAACAATATTGCCATCAGGATCTTGTGCCAAAATGGATGTGCACAACGTGAAGACTTCATAGAACACGTTGTATAACGTTATCACTGAAGGGGGCAAGTTGGAATAACCAGCAATTCCGACAATTTCTTCATAATATGGGTATGGCAGGGTAGCAGCAAGCTATAATTAAAAAAATGTACATAACTTATTTGATTCTCACTTAGTTTACACCATTAAAAAAATAAAAAATTACTATTTAAGATAAAATATAGTTTTATATATACTTCCCAAGTAATTACATTACTTACAGTGAGCTAAATTTTGAGATTCACGGTAGCACTAATGTCAGTGTAGGTGACTAGACCCCACCCAGTTTCAGGGTAAGCGGCGAACGACTTCAGAAGAGAGCTCAATTGTTTTTCCCCTTCTTTCCATATGAGGGGAGGAGGGTGGGCTTTGATTCATAATTAATTGGTAAGTATATATAAAATTTTATTTTATCATAAAAATGTCATTTCTATATATGTAACTTACCAAGTACAGTAATTACATTGCTGAATCCCAAATTGACATGGAGGTGGGATATATGGATTTTTCTACCCCAAAACATTATGGATAATTATGAGTTAGAGAATAGAAAATATTAGCATTGGTACAATGCTTGTCGTTCCTTACCTGGCAAGAGAGCTGCTGCAGGTAGATACTGCCTCTGGTCGGCACTCATCTTAACCATGTAGGGTGTGGCAAGTTGGCCAGACACACTCCTACATCAGTGGGTGCTTTGCAGCAAGGGATGAACCCAGTGACTAACAAAGTATACAAGTAGCCAGTTGCCCCTGTCCTGGGCACAGTGCTGCCAAACCAGATGACCAGAATAAAAAAACATGAACATCACCTGCACCATAAAATATAAAAACACCACCCACCCATTAAAACTAAGACTGGTGGGTCTCCAGATACACAGTACCCCCACGCTCCCCTTACGACTCAACACCTGAGTTCAAGGAGAAGAGGAAAGGAAAGAAGAGAAGCTTCCTATGCTTCGTCCCCCAACATCATGCCAGCCATGGATTACTGCCGTAAAGTACTACAATTTTAAAAAGTAGTTTCCACATCAAGAAGATAATGGGTCACGAAGATAGGCTTGCACCTCCAGTATGCTGCTTGAAGAACTGATGATAGGGACAGGTTGTGCTTGAAGGCTAACGATGTCGAGACCGCTCTGATCTCATGAGCCTTAGCTCTGACGGACAATAAAGCCTCTTCTCCAATCTGAGAATGGGCCTCGGAGATCAGATCCTTCAGGAAGAAAGACAAGCCGTTTTTGGACAAGACACGAGACGGATTTCCAACTGAGCACTATAAATTACTTGCAGGACCTCAAATCTTGTCTGTTCTGTGCAAGTAGTACCTCAGTGCTTTACTGGGCACAGAACTCCCTCCTCCTCAAGTGGGTCCAGTATCTCCATCAGGCTTTTAATTGTGAAGGAACGAGGCCAGGGTTTGGTTGGGTCTTCATTTTTAGCTAAAAAGCCCAAGGTGAATGAACATACAGCATCACCTTGGGAAAATCCGACTCTCTTGTCAAGAGCGTGCACCTCACTGACCCTTTTGGCGGTTGCTAATGCTACGAGAAAAAGGGTCCTCCTGGTAAGATCTCGTAGCTAAGCAGAATGAAGAGGCTCGAAGCGAGGTCCCAAGAGCCACTTCAAAACTATGTCCAAATTCCTAGAGACAGCCTCTTGCCCCTTGGATTTACAGGTATCAAAGGATTTTAGGAGGTCGGACAGGTCTTGATTGGCTGAAGAATCCAGTCCTCTGTGCCAAAACACCAAACTCAGCAGAGCCATATATGCTCTGACTGAAGAGGAGGAAAGGCCCCTAGATGTCATGTCTTCAACACCAGGCTCTAAAGATTGTCCACTTGGCTTGATAGACCTTGTCGGAAGAGGGGTGTCTATACTTCACAATTGCTTCTGAAGTTGCTCTTGAAAACCCCTTCTGTCTGAGGAGTTTCCTGACAGTCTGAACCCTGTCAGGGCCAGAGTGGACAGTCCTTGGTGGAACCGCCTGCAGTGGGGCTGTCTGAGCAGACTTGGTCTCTGTGGTAACAACCTTGGGAAGTCTGTCCGCAGCTTGAGGAGATCCGGAAACTATTCCTGTCATGGCCAAAACGGGGCCACTAGAGTTATCGTGATGTTTGTGTGGCTGCGGAACTTGTTGAGGACCTCCCATATCATGCAGAACAGTGGGAGGGCATAGAAATCCTTGCGTGACCTGGGCGGTGGACGCCATGCTACAGCATGGCGTCCACCGCCCAGGCTAGTGGGTCTGGTACTGGTGAAATAAAGACTGGCAGACAATGATTTTTAGATGTCACAAACAGATCTATAAAAGGTCTCCCCCACAGTTTCCACAGATCCTCACACACCTGCAGATGAATAGTCCACTCTGTGGGGAGCACCTGACTGCAACAGCTCAACCCATCTGCAAGATGTTGAGCTTGCCCTGGATGAACCACGTCACCAACTTGATCCGGTTGTGGTCTGCCCATAAAAGGAGAGTTCTTACTGCTTTGCAAAGGGAGAATGAATGCGTCCTTCCTTGCTTCTTTATGTACGTCAGTGGCCGTAGTGTTGTCTAAGTGTACAGTCACTACTTGATTGTGGACTACCAAAGCAAAATGCTGAAGGCCTAGAAGTCCCCCCAAGCAAGATCCAATGCGTCTGCATAGAAGTCTAGGTTGAGGTTTAAGGGAAGAAGGGACTTTCCTTCTGACAGCCTGCCTTCTGACTTCCACCACAGGAGGTCTTCCTTTATTTCTTGCGATATCGGAGAGACAAATGTGCCGAGATGAGCTTTCCTGTCCCAGCTGGCCCGCAGATAAAACTGAAGAGTTCTCATATGGAGCCTTCCTAGGGAAACAAATTGCTCCATGGAGGCTAAGGTACCAAGAAGGATCATCCATTGGTTCGCCAAGCTGGTTTGACGAGCAAGGAATTCGTTGACTTTCTTCAGGCATGACTGAATTTTTTTGGGTGAAGGAAAAACCTGAAAACTCTGAGAGTTTATCATCATCCCCAATTAGAGAATTCCCTGTGATGGAACCAGCTGGGACTTCTGGAGGTTGATTAGGAGACCTAACTCTTGAGCTAAATGAATGGTCTTCAGAAGGTCCTCCATGCACCTCTCCTTCGACGGCGATCGACGGAGCCAATTGTCTAGAAAGAGGGAGATATTTATCCCCATCAGATGAAGCCACTTGAGAGCGGAGCAAGGACTCGGGTGAAAACTTACAGACCAGTCGAAAGGCCGAAGTATAAGGCCTGATACTGGTACACACTGTTGTGAAATATGAATCTTAGATATTCACTCTGGATATACAGGAATGTGGAAATACGCATCCTGCATGTCTATAGTTGTCATCCAGTCATCCAGTGAATGGATGACATGACAGAGTGACTCATTTCCATCTTGAATTTTGTCTTTTCGACAAAGAAATTCAAGGCACTGACATCCAGTACTGGCCTCCATCACCCTGATGCTTTGGGGACCAGGAAGAGGCGGTTGTAAAACTGTCTGACCTGACCTCTTTGACTTCCTTGATGGCTCTCTTCTCGAGGAGGGCTGAAACTTCATTGGAAAGGGCTGAAAACCTCTCAGATCCTACCGAGTAGGCGGTCAATGTGATGGGTGTGTTGACTAAAGGGGGCTTCTCTCTGAATGGAATGGAGTAGCCCTGTTTCAGCACTGACACAATCCCTTCCTCCGCTCCCCTTGCGCTCCACCTCTCCCAGTAATGGAGGAGCCTGGCTCCTACAGGCGCATGGAGGAAAAGATCCTCACTTCCGAGCAGCGGGCTTGGAGGAGGACTTCTTAAAAGGGCAAGATGAAAAACACAGGTTCATCCCAGGCCTTGACTGAGTTCTGGTCCTGCTACCCCAAGAGGGCAGTGGCTGAAGTGGAGAAACGGTCCTGGTACCCGTAGATGAAGAATCCCTGGGGCGTCTAGATGAACGAGCTAAAAGGGCCTGTGCTTTTCTTCTGGAAGCTCTGAAGAAATGTCGCTGACTGTAGCTTGAGGGAAGAGCTGCTGGCGATCAAGAGGAGAGTATAAAAGGGCAGACTTCTGAGTAGCTGTGACGCTCTTTGTGGTGAACGAGCACCAGAACTCTCTCTTCTTCAGTACAGTGCTCCCATCATGTAGAGAGAGGCTAACTCTTGAGAGCCATCCCTGATGCCCATATCCATGCACCACAGGACATTCAGCCAATCCGCTGTGATGTCCTCATGAAGCGAAGAGCAATTCTTAATCTTATGGGCTAATGCATCCACTGACCAGTCCAAGAAGCTTATCACTTTAAAACTTCTAAAAAAGTTCTTCAGAAGGTGGTCAATTCTGCAGGGAAGAATATCACCTTAGCCATGGCAAAGAGGCTGATCTCCAATTTGAGTCTATAAGTCCTGAGAAGTCCCCCTGGGAGGAGGCAGCCACTCCCAGTGAGGGAGCTTCTCCAGTGTCATATGAAGAATACCTCCAACGCATAAGATGAGAGGAAGGATAACTGAACGAAGACTTCCCCTGCTCTCTCTTCTCCAAGAGCCAACTATCCAGCTCACTGAGAGCTGTCCTAATGGAAGATGAAAGCACCATCTTCAGCAGCCTGGAGGAGTCGGCAGGATTATCACTGAAGAACAAGGTCGAAGCCAGGGAGAATAAAGCTGCATAGGCTGTCAGAGGGGAGCCATGATCCATACCATCTTCTTCACCTTCTTCCAACGAAACGGGATAGATACGACTCCTAAGGGGCCTGGGCCGAAGAAGAGGACTCACTCTTAAACAAACTTAAGATATCAGCCAGCTGACGCTGAATCGGTGCTAGCGATGGGTCCGTCGAATCAGCAGCTGGCGTCGAAGGGTTAGCTATCGTCAGGCATTTGGCATCTGGCGCCAGACATGTCAGAGAATGCGTGGATCGTTCCACGGAAGGTAGAGTCCATCCATGTACTGAAGTCTTGGGCGCTGTAGGGCACTAAGATACTGAAGGGTGCTTGTGTGATGATGGGTGCTTGGGCGTAACTAGAGGATCAGGTGCTACTGGGCCCTCAAGCACTAATGGGCACTCAGGAGAAGACGAGGAGTGTCTTGGTGCAGAGGAATGCCTGGGTTCCCGCCCAGGGAGAAAAGCGTTCTGGGGAATCTCAGAAACTACGCGAAGGCTGCTGCAGGGGTTCTCTCAATCTCTTGTAAAGCACTGGAGGGGATCAGACTGTATCCACCACAGCCTTTTCAGTGGCCATGATTCATCACTAAAGTGCCACTGGCACCTTTCTCCTCAGGGCTGGAAGCCTTGGAACTCAAGGACAGCCTACTCACTTCTGAATGGATGCCTTTCCAATGGTGATCTTTTGTCACAACCTGGGAAATTGCAACAGGTCCGACTGAGGGGTCGACTGCCTGTGGGCAGACCCCACCAACCTCCCTTCGGCCTCCGGTATGGCTGCTCCCATGTGAAGGGGAGCACACCAGTGACCTTTGCCTAGGAGTGTCGGCGGGATGAACAGCTGCCTCCTCCACTGACACTTCACTAACACTAACACACTTTTCCCCACTTTGTCCATACGGACAAGTATTGAAGTATCCAATTATGTCACTGTATCCACTATTAACCCCATTTTAACATCGAAATTATGCACGAGTTTCAACTCAAGGCTGGCAAGGGGGGACGGGGTCAGGGTCAGAAGCAAGGGAGCTGGGTAAAGGAGCAGATTGAATAGCTGAAGGACTGGGAACAGGTGACAGTGGGAGCAGGCATAAATAAAGCAGGAATATTATCATCAGCAGAATTATCTACGGTCTTGCTATCTACCGTCTTATTCTTGGCTCTAGCAGATGCCTTTCATTTTCATTCTGTCTCGTCTTGCTAAATGAGACCCCAAAACCTTCCATTTTTTAGCATCCCACTCAGAACATTCGTCACAGGTTCGATCAATTGAACACTCTTGTCCCCTACATCCTATACACATAGACTGAGAGTCATACAAGTATTTCTCTTTAGTAAATCCTGTATTGCAGCCTTTGCTGCAACAGAGAAGACTATTAGCACTAGGGTCAGACATACTGACTAACGAGTCAACAATTGTAATTATAATCAAAGTCAAGTTGAGAAAAAAATTTCCTAAATTGAGAAATAATGGTCTCGCTAAGAGAACCTAATGTAAATACAAAGCCATAGTCTACCAGTACTTCAACAAAAAAAGAATCTCAATGGAAAAGTGACGAAAGCCAAAATTTCAGCATACTGCTCACAACTGAACTTCAGTCAGGAACCGGCAGAAAACAACTGAGCTCTCTGCTGAAGTCATTCCTCACTTACCCCGAAAATGGGCGGGGTCTAGTCACCTACACTGACACTAGTACTACCACGAATTTCAAAATTTTTAAGCTGCCTGTGAGTGAAACTGTGAGCAATATAATTACTTGGTAAATATTCTATCTAAAAAGTCTGGCACAGGGTACAGTATTACTTGTAAGGAATTTAAAAATTACCTAAAAGCTACTTGGCCCATAAATTCCTTATAGGGGAAATTTTAAACAGCTAATTTTTAATGATCAATTGCACTGTGGTATCATACCTTCAATACACTTTTCAATGGAAAATTGTCAAGTTTAAATACCCTATATAATATTTCATGTCTTCACAAAAACAATACCCAAAAATTTATGATACAAGCTATGAAAATTCAGCCAAAACTCTGGCAACACCAGGATCCTTGGGTAGTGCCTAAGTTAGGAACACTGTTGGCACTACCCAAGGATCCTAGGATGTTGCCAGAGTTTTGGCTGAATTACAATAGCTTGTATCACAAATAAATTGCCTTTTACATTTTGTTTTCCCACTGTTCTCTTCCCAACTTTCTGGCCAATTTCTTTAATCTTGTTTCCTTCAAGTTTTTAGGTCCTACAAGACTAGAAACTGGACTTTTTAGTCTGGTTAAACAAGTGTGCTTCATAATAATCTTGAAATCGATGTTAAATTTAATGAGCTTTAGTTGACAAATTATATGTACTTCCATACTGCAATAATTCTGAAAAGTATCCATGATACTAACATTTATTTCTAAAATGCCATTCATTACATATTCACCTTTGCCTATGTCATTTTTGCTTTGCTTTTCATCAAAATTTCGTACCTGTACTGTCATAGTATACTGGTAAGGGATACTATCTTTTGAAGTAAGGCTGCTAGCTCCCACTTCCGCCCCCAGAATGTCTTATGGGCTTATTTGCTTGCAGCATCTGGAATTTCTTGGTGGTAACTTATCCCAGTGCTGACCAATGGTGCTAATTTCTCAAATAATCAAATGGGAAAAATTTGTCTGCCTTCATCATCAAGATCATAAAACTATTATCATCATTAGCATTTCTAACACCACAACTATCCTTTAGGAATCTAAACAACTGACCTATGCTACACCAGGCCAAAAAAATATTCACTCAGTGGATGTAGTGATTGCTGGGCAAAATACAGGTCTGGTTCAAATTCCTAGAAGATATAGTGATGGTCTAGTAAATCTCACGTCAAGCAGCTCAAATCTTGAGTGGATACATTAATACCTGGCAAAACACATTAGCAGTTCAAATCCCCTAAGTGGATATGTTAGCCAGGTAAAACACGCATCAGCAGTTCAAATCCCCAAAATGGATTTGTTGTTAGCCTGGTAAAACACACATCAGCAGTTCAAATCCCCCGAGTGGATTTGTTGTTAGCCTCGTAAAACACGTCAGCAGTTTAAATCCCCAAGTGGGCTTGTTGGTAGCCTGGTAAAACACACATTAGCAGTTCAAATCCCCCAAAAGGATAGTGTTGGCCTATAAAACACATCAGCAGTTCAACTCCCTCATGCGCAGGCCTGGCTAACACAAGTCAGCAGTTCATACCCAGAGTGGATTGCCTGGCAAAACACACGTCAAGAGGTTTAACTCCCCTCAGTGGATATAGTGTTATGATGGCCTAATAATGACATGTCAGCAATTCAAATCCTAAGAGTAGATATAGTACCAGCCTCTAGTGGATATAGTCTTGGTTAGGTAGAATATATATCAAGAGTTGAAATCACGGATATAGTCTTGGTTAGGTAGAATATATATCAAGAGTTGAAATCGCAAGTGGAGATGGTGTTGGCTGGGTAAAATATACATCAGGGATTCAAATCCCTTGGGTGGATACAGTGTTGTTGTGTCTGCCTGGTAAAACGTGTCAGCAGTTCAATTGGATATAGTGCTGGCCTGGTCCTATTAAGGGGCAGGGCACTGCCATAAGGCCCCACTATAAAGTAGGTCAGCATTGCTACCTCATGAGTGAAGGGATTTGCTTCAAATTTTTACCACTTATTAAACAACTAATACTGAGAATACCTGCATAAAGAAATGAAAAAAAGTTCAAGCTCTGCAATAAAAAAAAATTGTAAATTTTCATAAACTATTGCATGTATAAAAAATATGCACTCAAAAACAGTTTTCCTTATGTGAGACCAAAGACACATCGTTATATTATATGCTGTGAAAGTTTCATTGAATTTTGTCCATTCTTCTTCGAGGTATGTTCATTTAATTTTTTTAAAAAATATGTTTTGAGAAAACGGCAAAAAAAATTTGTTTTGCTTATTTTTAATATGTATGCAACTTTGACAGGTAGAAAGCTGATTTCAGCAGAAAAAGTGTTCCATCACAAAAGAAACATCTGAAATTTACAAAATAATCGGATGACAAGAAATGTGCTCCCTGCCTGGTTTCCTTTTGGATGACTGACATACGTGACATATCTCCAATACAAACTCTTGGCTTTCGTTCAGATTTCTTTTACCTTTTCAATTCTCACAGTGCATACATTTTTATATATTCCTCATATTATACATCTCTTCTTTGCTCCTATTTTGTCAGAAAAAACTGTACTCAGAAATGCACTAAAAAGCCAGGCATGGCATGACTCACGAAGCACACTGGCACTACGTGATGTGCCCGAAGGAAATGTTGCCATACACTTACAAATTTTTTTTACTCATGAATAGACACCCTGCAGAGATATCCTGAGGAAATAAAACATGATATTCATTCTCTTTTTACCATTTGTCAAAAAAATAAACTGACTTGTAAAGGATTTCACTTATGATAACATAAATTTCATATACCTGTACGTGAATAGTGATGAGGATGATTGCTGTTCATTTGCATGTCTGTATACTTATATACAACATGTTGATTTACATACAGTATTGTGGTTATTTTACTGTAAAAATAAGTCAAGAAATACATGTGTAAAAATAAGTTAAGAAACAAAACATTACAGTAAACCCCCCGTATTCGCGTTCTCAAAATTCACGGACTCACGTATTCGCGGATTTCTCTGAGTGATAAAAGCGATGAACAAAATTGTCAATAAAACCATCTAAAAATTTTTTTGAGCAATAACACTTAAGGATATACTTATTTAAACACAAAATAGTCCAAAACTATCAATAACTCAATTGGATCATTCCTTGAAATCGAAGATTGGCACACCCCTTAGAACAGAGGTCAGCTGTTCAAAATCAAGAATGCATATACTACTGGCCTAGTAAAATGAAGGTCAGCAGTTCAAATACCCTGAGAGAGTATAGTGTTGGCTTCGACCAGGAGAAACTCAAGTCAGTCATTCAAATCCCTGAGTGGATGTAGTGTTAGTGTTGTACAGTGTTGGCCTGTAATGGTTAAACACAGGTCTGTGGTTCAAATCCCATGTGGATACAGCAATGGCCCAGTCAAACAGACCAGCAGTTCAAAGCCCGAGTTGATATAGTATGGGACAGATAAAGCAGGTCAGTAGTTCAAATCCCAAGTAGGTAGTGTTGGCCTGGTAAAACAAGTCACAAATTTAAATTCCAACTAGACAGTGTTGGCGTGATAAAACGCAGGTCAGTAGTTAAAATCTGAGTGGATATAATTTTTACATGTTTATCATCACAGCCTTGCTAATTGGTTATCCCTTAACCTAGATTCAAGCTGCAACCAGCCTCCAGAGGACCTGACCCACTTTGTCTTAAGATTCCAACACTTTCCTAATTATCCTTGCTGCATATAGTAGCAAACTTTTCAGGGACAAACCCAGTTCAAGGTTTATGCATCCAGTCCTCTCAAGGTTCCTCTGTAGGTCTGAGATTACTCCTAATAATCCCAGGATGACAGGTACTACTTCCACTTAAGCTTGCCATAGCCTTTACTTCCATCTTTGAAAATTGGTATTTTCTTATCATCTCTCTTCATTTGTCCTTAACTACTGTGTTCCATGGCACAGCTACATCTATCACACTTTCTGGGTTTCTTACCTAGTTCAGGTCTGGCCTTTGAGCCTGTAAAATAAGGTCCATCCTTAAGTCCTGGTACCTTAGCACCTTTATTTTCCATTTTTCAGCACTACCTTAGATTTAAGATTGTACCATTTTTGTGTATATGGTGAGCTATTTTCTTGGCAGATCGTCATACGCAAGGGTTTGCTAACTGTCATGTCTTCTCTTGTACTTCTTTTGAGCTAATGCTGGGCATTCTCTTATGATGTGGCTGACTGTCTCCATCTTCTGTTTGCACTTTAGCATATAAGTGATGTTGATACTATTACAATAAGACCTTGAAGATTTGCAATCCCACATCTGTAATACATCCCTGACAGCACCTTCCTCAGTACAACCATGTATCGTGTAAGTACTTATTGCACACAACTGCAAATGTGCAAATAGAGCACAAGTGCAGATAGATGTGCAAAGCAAAGATTGAACTGTCTGGATGGGAGCACAACAAATACCTCTGCTCAGCATATTTATAGTAGGCTGACTAGCTCAGTGAGAACGCTGTGTGCCAACTAGCTTACTGATGAGGGGAGTGGGGAAGAAAGGGATCATCAAATACAGCACATCAGTTGGGGGTAGCAATAGATTTTCACAATGAACAAGCCTCAGTTCTGTGGTTTGCTCTTTCAACTGTAGTTATTAACCTGTATAATATGGAGAGAGAGAGAGAGAGAGAGATGAAGGCTGTGTGGTACAACTGTTTAACCCTTTCACTGCACGGGACCGATCTCCTCAGTCATTGAAGTGTCTCATCCAAGACATGGGACTGATCTCCTCAGTCATCATTCTTTTGGTTCTAGTTAGGCAACTCGTAATAGATAATGCATTTCCAGTGTCATCTTATTCTGTACTCTAGTGACAAATGGCAACATTTCATTTCTAACTTACAGGGTAATCTCAGGACAGGGGCTAGATAGTGACTAGACCTCAGTAACCATCGAAATGACATGGAGGGAGGGGGATTTTCTCAATGATGAAGTAGTACAAAAGCTTTTATTTGGAAATGACAATGATAGTAATACACCTAAACTATCAGATAGTTTTCATAGTATCAGTAATGAATATGGTGATGTTTATTATATCGTAGTTACAGAAAAACCTAACTCAGATAAATTTTTGACTAAAGGTTTTATTGGAAATGATCATGGATCAGAGGAAGTGATAGAGGAGGAAGAAGATTTGTCAAGCACCATATGTGGCATGAGTAAACAAAGAAAATGTGATAAAATTTGTGAACTGAAAATCACTGAATATTCACTTCGTAAGAAATTGGTGCTCTGAAACTTTTATTGGAGATAAATTCTCCTTTCCTACAGAATGCCAAGTCTACTTTTTATTTTATTTTTATAAGGTTTTTCCGATGAAATTTTTCACAAAAAACAAGTGTTCAAAGTCTGTAATACATATTTTCATACTGGATAATGAAAGTGGCATTACTTTACTCCATGCTTTGAGAGGTATCACATTGAAATGAATCACCAATAACAGCAACATAATTCAGTTTTCAATAATTACCTATATATCATTTGCATATTTTATCAATACTATAATAAAACATTATACAGTAATGTAATAACATAATAGTATAGTGTAATATTATAACAGTAATGAAAATAACAAAGAACTGAAGTACATATATAAAAGGGAGAAAATTAGTTGGTTACATGATTAGCAGATCACTGCTCTCATTGCTAGGGGCAAAAACAGGCTCACAGTGAAAGGGTTAAGGTTCACTGTATGTACTCTTACTGCATTACAGTTTTTTTCAATCTTAATGCTGGTAAAATATATATTATGTGGTAAATTATGCACTATGCACAGTGCAGTGCATTCAATTGGCTAATGATGTAACTGTATACAGTACAGTATGCACTGTAGTACTGTACTGTACAAAAAACAGTAAACATAGAAAATGTAAATAATACGGGAGATCTAGGGAACTTGAAGTGTGATAGCATTGCACTTACATATACGTACAATACTGTTCAACATTACTGGATACCTGGTGGTTGTGTTTTCATTTTTTTTTAAACTGTATATGTACAGCATTCTGTGGGAAGCAACCCTGAATAGGAAGGCCAGCACTTGAGTAAACATTTTTCTTACTGAGACTAGTTTTGAGGTTGTAACATACCCAACATCTGGCTATAAAAAAAAATCTTAATAAACACACATAGTAAGAGACAGATAAAATACAACAGAACTCAATACAGTACTGTGAATTAAAAAAAATTTGAACAATGATGTTTAATCAATTAAAGCAACACTTCAAGGAGAAATAAAAGGCAATAACAAGATAATTAAACAATAAATACTGAATTAAAAGCAAAGCAATTCCACTGACTGTTCACTGCTACAGTTGGATGGTTTTTCTCTCATGGTAAACAGCATCCTGACTGCGGCAAGTTCCATATCACTAAACCTGCTGGCTAACATGGAAAGAGTCCACACTCAGAGGATGGCCGTGTTGGAGGGAATGTTTGGAAATGGCACTAAATGCTTTGCTTCTTTAGTGGCCTGTTTGTTCTTAATGACAGGCTTAGGTTTTCAAAGGCACTGCTGCCAAGGGCATACTGATTGTCCTGTACATGTCTTGTGCAGTCCTATGAGAAAAGCCATGAGAATCATTAAGATACCAAGTGTGATCAGTATATGACTGATCATCCAACAGATGAAGGCATACAGCATAAAAGAGTCAATGTCCAGTTCATCCTATGGGAACCAGAAAGCTTCCTCCGTCATATTCCTAGGGGTCTAGATCTGGCAAGCAAAACATTAAGAACTTCAACTAACCAAGTGGCTTACAGGTCAATCACTGGTGTCTCAAACATCCTGAAAACATTTTTTAACATTACAGATATCTAAAGACTATTTGGCTCTTAAAACTTGGCCCTTGCAACTGCATTCCACCACTGCATTCCTCCTACATGGAAGTTACCAAGCAGACAGCTCAATGGATCTGCAATCCTCCCACTCAAGCATCTGTTTTGCCAACTCGCAAAGTGGAAAGGAGACTACAGTATGTCTCATGACTTGTTGACATATGCCAGCAAAGTGGTGTTATCACTCATCAAGACCACTGAGTGAGCCATCAGCCTGTCCCAGAATGTTTGAAAAGCTAACAGCACCACCTGCATCTCAAGGACACTGATGTGCAACTGAAAAATCATCTACAGTCCACCCTCCCAAAAAAACTAGGTTCTCTAGGTATATGACTTATCGACCCCCTCTCTCACTGCATCTGAGAACAGAATGTCCCTTACATCATTGCTGTGGGGTAAAAGCTGTGAGGAAGTCCAACACTGAGAACCTTTGCTGCTTCAGGGACCACTGAAGCAAATGCAGGTGGAGACACTCAAGAAATGGTCTAATGAAATAAAGAAGGCACCCTCTGATGGAAGCTAATAAGAGCAATTGAGTTTACACCCAGAACCAGGTCTGCAACGTGTATCCATTCAGTGAATCAGGGTCAGTGACAAGTCTGCAACCTACTATTGCCTTCTCCACCCAGGAAAGGCAAAGTTAGAAGCCTGGAAAGTGGTCATTTACAATTTCCAGTGCTTGTTTTTCCAATGAAGCTGGAGGGTATGCTTGGAAGCTGATCAGCTGAGCTAGGGGTGGGCAATGGTTTTGCTGATCAGCTGAGCTAGGGGTGGGCAATGGTTTTTAGAAGCGCGGGTGAGCAATGGTCTTTAGAGGCAGTCTGTAACAGTCAACGCAAGGTGGATAAAGGAGTCTCTACGTTTCAGTTCCTTGCTTCTCTGTTGCCTAAATACCACTTTCCAAAAAGTGCAAAAAAATTTGGCAGTGAATTCCTTATATAGTTGGAGACTCCTCTAAGTTTCAACATAGTGGGAGAAGGGACAGCAAACAGCATCGCAACTCTTCAAAATCATGCTGGCCAAGAGGTTAAAGGACTGGCAGGTGAGGGAGGTAAAGGTCATTCTCCCCCAACACTAACAGTCTCTGACAATTCAAAATTCACTCTTCTTAGGTCAGAGTGAAATTTGCTGTGTTGAGCCAGAGGTCCAACCATGAGGCAGACTAGGAGATGGCCATGCCCAATGTTCTGATGGAAGAGAATGCAATTGCTTCTGCAAAGTCTCCTCCATGACATAATACAATACATGAGCACTGGAAGGCAACCAAGGTCATTGTAGGAATGGTAACCATTCTAGAGAGACCTACAACCACAACCAGAAAAATTCTGAAGAATCCAAAGCCACAGTCTTGAGCACAGGCCCATTCATTCCTCTGATAGCCAGGGTATGCAAAGGAAGATCAGCAGCAGATGACTACATGCGATCAGTGTATAAATAGGTTCCAGGCCCATGGACACAAGAATGACATGACAAAGGGAGGAAATTGAAATAATGTTTTTTCCTCCTACCTTACTGCCTCTCAATCAGCCTACAAAGAAAGTATCGCAACTTGTTGATGAAAATTATCCCTGGAAGAACTTACCAAATGAACTCTTTAGACAACATGCATGGACTGCAACTAGACCCACAACTTCTCCTGGAGCTCAGTCCCAGAGAGGAGCAAGACCATGGCTCCTTCTACAAAAAAGAATATTCTGGGAATCTCAGATGATCACCCAAAGGAGAAAATCCTGAACACCACCTTCATAGAGTCCCTGTGATGGAAGCATATGATGAAAATAAAAGACTAAAAGCTTGGAAAGAAGAAGAAGGCAGAGGGCAGAAACAATATCTAATCCCCACTTACTAGTTCCCATTTGACTGCCTTACTGCAAAACTAAAGGATAACAGCTGAAGAGTGCAGTGCTAAAAAGGGATTCTAAGGCAACTACCAGAAACTAACAACAGATTCAATAGTCATTGCTGGGCATGCACAACCAGGATGAAATGGATTGGGTACAAATCAACAGTCACCACCCCAGTGTCTTAAGAGCAGTGATACTCCTATAAGTGGCACCTCAACTTACCAGCCAGTTCATGAGTCTAGAATGGAACATAAAATTTAGGCTAAAGGCAGAGTCCTGGGACCTATGAGGTCATTCAGCGCTGAAAGGAAAATCGATTCACTGATTGATTAAGGCTACTAAAACTGGCGTCATAACATCTAGGTTACTGACGCCATAAGAGATTAAAACAGAAAACATAATAAATAAATTTAAGAGGAGTTTCATATGGAAAATATCTAAAAATATAAATATATAATCATATCTGATCATATAAGGGATTTTGACAAAGGAAAAATCTATTTCTGGGTGAGGACCTGTGTCGCCCAGTGAAATGTCCCATATAGCACACATTTCTAGGTATAAATATTGCTAGATATACCAGAGAAAAAAGCTATACAACTATATAGAATGCCAGAGTTACCACCTCTGGATCGATCATCCTCATAGGATGTCGGTATGTCATCTAGGAGCGAGTGGAAGCCACTACCACAGGTGCTTAATCCCAATAGACCTCTCCTCTCCCAAAATCCCTCTACCTAAGGGGTGCCGTTACAACGGTCCTTCTCCGCTCGCTACTACTACTTCCACCCAGAACCATCATCCCGAAATAGCACCCAAGCTTTGGCCAGCCTAGGGTGGGAAAAAAGAGGGAAGGGTTCACTGGGCGACACAGGTCCTCACCCAGAAATAGATTTTTCCTTTGTCAAAATCCCTTTTCTGGGAGCGACCTGTGTCGGCCAGTGAAATAGTAGCAGAGAATTGGCCAAATAAAAGCTTGTTAAATATAAAAGGTCAAATGTCAAAATTAAAAAATTTTACTAAGGAAAATAAAATTATTTTTGAATATGCTTTTTACTTATCCAATTAAAATAACATATTATTTAAAACTGAATATGTTAAGTAAAGTATACAAAACAATGTAGCTTAAGATACTGCTTAACAATCTAACTAAAAACCATCACCTAAATTAACAAATAGTGGTGAAAAATTGAACAAGGATGGTATGAACAAAGACAGGAGTGGTTTGTGAAGCAACCCAAACCCATTCAACAAGGTAGAAAGGCAGGGAATACAAGCGAGGCAGGTAGGTGAGAGGTATACCAATGGGTAGGGCAAGCAAACTAAATCTCAAATTACAACTTAAATAACATAATACTAAGCTGACTCTGGAGAAACAATGTTCCCTGCAGCGACAGCAGAAAATTTAAGAGCCTCTAAGGACTTAAGGTAGTGATGTTTAAAAACTCTTGGAGATTTCCAGCCCGTATATTTCTTAATTTCATCAACGTTCATATGTTGAAAGTAATTAAGTGAGGTGGCTACAGCACAGATATCATGGACCTGGGGAATTGAATCCGGGTTGGCTTGTTTAATAAAATAAAGAATTTGTTGTCTAATACCATTCAAGGAGATGGTTCCACCATTCTCTCTAACAAAAAGGGGACCTGAAGATCTTTGAGAAGTCCTATCAAGGTAAGCTTTTAAGGTAACTACCGGACATAAGGAAGGATCTTCCGGAAGAGGTATGATCTTCCAGGGAGACCACCTATTTTGAGGATCTTCGTTCTTGGCTAAAAAGGTTTGGTCTGGAGAAAGTAGAACCTCTCCTGACGGGAGGAAATCCACATGATTCGACTCTCTAGAAAGGGCTGAAAGTTCAGAGATTCTAGCTCCTGAAGCCAGGCTAATTAAAAACAGCATCTTCCTAAGAAGAGTCAAATAAGAGCAAGATTCATTGTTAGTGTCTGAAGCTAATCTTAGTACGTCATTTAAAAAACAAGAAACCGTTTTAGGACGGGTTGTTGGTCTAAGATGAGCACAAGCTTTAGGAATAGAGGAAAAATACGAATCTGTTAAGTTAATGTTAAATCCCAACTGAAATATTTTCTTTAAGGCGGATTTAGTCGTAGTAATAGTACTAGCAGCTAGGCCTTTATCAAAAGGGCCTTAAAAATGAGATTGTGAGATTCGTAGTCATTGTATGAACGTCTGATTCTTTTAGAAAGTTGGCAAGTTTTCTTACTGCCAAATCATACTGACGGAGAGTAGATTCTCTCTTATCTGATTCTAGAAACATTGTGTTCAAAGGATCAATATTAGCGTTTTTCTGTGTCGTGAACTTCATGAAATCCATAAAGTTAGGGCATTCAGCATTCCTGAGGAAGCTGACACAGTCTGAGTTTGTACTACTTGGGTTAACTTTGGATGAGGAATCTGTTTGGCTCTGAGTTTTAACTCTAATAGAAGAGGAAACCAGTTCTCTTCGGCCAGTTGGGGGCTAGTAGAGCTATCCGGCCTTTGAATGACCTGAGTTTGTGTAGAACTTTCAACAGAAGATTTACTGGTGGGAACAGGTACACCTTCTGCCATTTGTTCCAGTCTACTGACATTGCATCTGTGGCGTAGGCCCGAGGGTCCAGGTTCGGAGCTATATAACAGGGCAGTTTGTGATTTGATTCCGTAGCAAACAGGTCCACCTGTAGTCCCGGAATTTGTTGGCAAATCCAGTTGAAGGATTTCTTGTCCAGAGACCATTCTGATTCCAACGGAGTTGTTCTTGACAGGAATCTGCGATCACGTTTACTCCCGACAGATGTGTGGCGGACAGGTGCCAATGATTTTTCATTGCTAATGAAAAGATTGCTATCATTACATGGTTTACGTGACTTGATTTGGAACCTCCCCTGTTCAGGCAATGAACTATCACTGCCCTGTCCAGGACTAATCTGATATGTATGTTCCTGGCTGGTCGTAAGCGTTTCAGAGTCAGGAAAACCGCCAACGCCTCTAGAATATTGATATGGAAGTGACGAAAAAGATTCGACCAAGTTCCCTGAACTTTTTTGTATTGTGAGCAACCTCCCCATCCGGACAGAGATGCATCCGTGTGAATGATCTGAGCTGGTGGAGGAATTGATTTGGAAAGACTTTTGGCTGTTGTCCAAGGTCGGAGTCTTTTCTTTAAGATTGGAGGTATGAGGGAGACTTTGTCCCTGAGATTGTAATTGGCTCGACTCCGCCACACTCGATTTATGTCCTTCAGTTTTGCTTTGAGAAGTAGATCTGTTATTGATGCAAACTGAAGAGAACCTAAGATTCTTTCTTGAGTGCGACGAGAGGCTCGTTTGCACTTGAGAAACTGTCTCGTTGCTTTGGCTATCTCTTTGCATTTTACTGGCGGAATCGAAAGTTTGTGGGTGTTTAGATCACACTGGATCCCCAGCCACTGAAATTGGGATGCCGGAATCAGACGAGATTTCTTTGCATTTATGTGAAAACCTAGATACTCTAGAAACTGGATGACCTTTCTGGTCACCCTCCGGCACTCAGTGTCGTTGGGGGCCCAGATTTGCCAATTGTCTAGGTAAGCCACGAGCATGATGCCTTGAGACCGTAGTTCCTGAACCACAGTTTCTCCTAGTTTGGTGAAGATCCTGGGTGCTATGTTGAGCCCGAAAGGCATTACTCTGAAGGAGTAAGCCTGTTTGCCTAGCCTGAATCCTAGGTAGGGAGAGAAGTTTCTCGCCATCGGGACATGATAATATGCGTCTGTAAGATCTATAGATGATGAAGAGTTAGAGGAATGTATTTCTGGTGATAGAAATTCATTTCTCGCTATAATGTGGTTCGGATTCCACAATAAGCTGTAGGTCCCGTTGCTAAGTAACCAATTGGTTCTTAGCCACGTAAAATAAGTCTAATCCTTCGGGCCAGCCCTAGGAGAGCTGTTAATCAGCTCAGTGGTCTGGTAAAACTAAGGTATACTTACTTATAGAGGTGGTGACAGCCCCATGGGGAAGTAAGGTCCGCACCTGAGAGATGGTCAACATACGGAACTTGTCGCATTGAATATAAGAATTCAGAGTTGATAGGTCCAGTATCACTCTTCTTTTGTCTGAGTCTTTCTTTGGCACGCTGAACAAGCGTCCTTGAAATTTTAGATATCTGACTTTCTTTATTGCCTTCTTTAGAAGAAGGTCTTTTGCATAGTCTAACAGATCCGGTGTTGGGGTCTGATAGAATCTTACTGGTGGAGGAGGCCCTTCTATCCAACTCCACCCTAGACCCTTTGAGACAATGCTGTGGGCCCATGGACTGAAGGTCCAATGGTCCCTGTGGAGGTATAAACTCCCGCCTACCTGGAGAGGCTCATTGGTTTGAGGGCTTATTATCTCTGCCTCCTCTTGAGCCTCTGCCTCTAGACTGAGCTCTGGATCCTGCCGTGCCGGAATCCGCCTCGACCTCTACCGTCCCTGGACTGGCGGTAGCCACGAAACGAACCTTGAGCTTCAAAGGTGGGGTTGAACACAG
Source organism: Macrobrachium rosenbergii (assembly GCF_040412425.1). Lineage (NCBI taxonomy): Eukaryota > Metazoa > Arthropoda > Malacostraca > Decapoda > Palaemonidae > Macrobrachium > Macrobrachium rosenbergii. Next base: position 27,196,154 of record NC_089788.1, on the reverse strand, counting down.
GGGACGCTACGTAGGCAGCCGAGCCAGCAGAGTGGTGAGCTGGCTGATTCAGTAGGACATATTGAGGTTGCCCTTTGGAGGTAGAAGGTTGGGCAACTTGAGAGATGGGAACTGCCTGGACAACTGTCTGGGTCTGGGGAGCTTGGTACGGATGGTACCTCCTTGACCTCTTCCTTCCCTTAGGCTGAGGGCCCGAAGACTCAGAAGACTTCCTTTTAAAAGGAAGTCCCCAACGAATCCGGAGATTCTGGTTGCCCCTGGAAGCCTCACTGATGACATTGTTGACTGCGTCATCAGGAAAGAGGTTAGTTCCCCAGATGGTAGACTTAATGAGCCTGTTTGGCTCATGTCGGATGGAGGCGTCAGCAAGCACATGCTTCCGGCAGTTCCGTCTTGCCACCACAAAGTCATACAAATCACTCTGAAACGTAGACAGAAGTGATTTGGTCAGAATCCAGAATAGAGGTTCGTCCTTATAAACAGCCGATGTCAACTCCGCCGAGGTGACGGAGTTGATGGATCTACTGAGACGGCATCTAGCATTGAATTCCGCCTTGATCAAGGAGTCCGGAATCCTGGGCAACTGCTCACTGAATAGATCCGAAGCGCACTCCGGATCCAGCTTACCTACCGTAAAGGTTTCAGGAGCCCCAACCCAGCAATCCAGATCCCCCGGAAAGAGCAGAGATGTAGGGTCCGTCTCACGAAGCTGAGGCATCGGCTTCTCCTCTATCCCGGCCTGTAAAGTCAATTCAGCTATCTTAGAAGTACAAGGGGTGGGAATGTCCTCATGGACAACAAACATCGTATACCGCCCCTTATGAGGAGTTAACTTAGTGTTAGTACACTCCCAGTCTGACAAAATTCTGACCCATGCGGACTGTGCCTGGTCCCTGGGGAAGATCACTGTCTCCCTGGGAACCTTGTCTTCCCTCACTAGAGCTTCTTCCGACAAACGGGCATATCCCGGGAAAGGAAAAACAAGATCCGCCGGAAAGAACTCATAGTCTTCCACAGGACGGGTGCCACAACCTTCAATGGTTAATTTACCATTGGCAAAGGGGGCATTGAAGGCAAGACGCCAAGGATTGCAGTCCTCAAATGCTGGAAGCTTAGAGGAGTCCGGAATAGAATAACTCCGTCGCTGTACCGGACCGGTATTGACGATTCTGGCAAGCGACTCTTCTTGGGTCTTCAGTCTCTGAGCCAGAGACTGTACTAGTCTGCCGGATGTCTCCAGACTCGAGGCGAGATCTCGAGACATTGTTTCAAATTGTGAATCCACCTTAGCAGATATCTTCTGCATCAAGATATCTGCGAAGGCCTCAGGGTCAAAGTCAGATGTCTTAGCTTTGACAGCCTTGGATCTCGACCCCTTAGGAGGGGGAGCAGCCTTCTGAAAGGAAGTCGAAGGTTTGGGAGCCAACGACAACCTGGCGGAACTCGACATAGCCGGGATCTTCGGGGGTTTAGACAATTTAGGTAACGTCTTCGTCTTCGCCAAGGACTTCACCTTGGGGATGACCGACCCCGAACGGGCCCCAAGGGTGGAGGCTTTAGAGAATCCTTGGAAGGAGGAAGACGAAGACGAAGGAGAGCTGAAAGAAACTGAACGTTTACTTCTACCTGCCCCACTTACATCCCTACCTTCCTCCTCCGGATCGATGGCCATTGGTTCGACGTGAATGTTGATGTTGGTTACTTCCTCGGCCACTTCCTCACACAGTTCTTGCTGGTCTTCCGGCGTGGCTTGAGTCTCCAGCCTAATCTTGTTAATCAGGGGCTCGGCCACTTTGGGGGCTACCGCTGCAGAGGACCTAGCCATGGGGTAAATGATATTACATATGTCCTCTGCCAGCACATAGGGACGTCCCTGACCAACGTTGCGACTGAAGCCCCCGACCCAGATCTTAAGGGTAGAAAGAGATGAAGATTGGTGGGACCGAGGGACCTGTAACAGGATACAATGTCAATATAGGAAATTGACGTGAAAACTCTTCCGTCATTATAGTCAAACCAAACAAATTTGTCTAAAATATTCATAAATGTATGCTGACAGAGAGTTAACGTACCGAATCATCAATCACGTCTTGGTAAAGAGCGTAGCATACATCACAACCATCAGGATGCCAGACGAGATGATCCTCCACCTCGACTGCACAGCTGGCATGAGACCTGCATACTACGTGGCCACAGGGTTGCTGTAAGTATGCGTTACAGCCCAGCTCCTGACAATGAACCACCTGTAAGAGGAATTGATACATGAGTATCAAAAGTGATAACGCCGGAACAGGTTCCGGCGGTGGGAATGACTAACCTAGTAAAGACTTAAATTAATAATTTTTCCCTCCACGCCGGCGTTGAGATCTAGGGTTAACAATAGGGTTACGGCGGAACGTTCCGGTACAATCAGCACAGGGAGGCCAGGCCTGAAGTCGATCGCACCGGAGAACAATTCCGGCGACGCCGGAGCGTCCCGTCTCAATTCAACCTCACAGAAAACAACAACCGAGTGGTGGAAAACGAGCTAGTTCCGCCGGAACGAGGATTCCGGACTGATCTCACCGGAACGTAGTTCACGGGAAATAATATAATAGCTAAGATAATATTCAGCCCGGCGTCTTCACGATTCTGCCATAAAAAGGGGAAGGCAACGACGCTCAAGCTATTGTTCCTTACAAGGAACTAAACAACGAGCTAACGATAGCCGCTGGAACAGGTCTGGAATGGCGGAACAGTGGAGAAGTAGGGGCAGTGAAAACATGGCGACTACTACAGGTCAGGTGCCTAAACACCCTCCACGAAGCGTCATCTCAACCAAAAAGGGCAAATGAGCATTGCTCGAAAATGCCCCAAAGGGAGAAGCCATGAATAGACAATAGACTGATAAATAAGGAGTGAGAGAAAACACGTGAAGGCGGAATAGATATCTATAGCCTAGCCTAACCTTCCGAAGTGAACACCTGGTTAGGTAGGCTAGGTCACGCCAGTGAGACGAACGAGAAAGGAGCACTAGCACCGAACCAAGCCCTCCGAGATTTGACGAATCAAACTGGTCAGGAAGGACGGGCTGGCGCCTATAACTCGAATGAAGGCCACCCTAGAAGACCTATCTTACCTAGGCCTTGAAAGCCTACCTTCCGAGATTTGACAGTGTCGAACTGGTCAGGTAGGCTAATGTGTTACACTACCATACATATCAGACTAAAGGCATATAAAAAGTATACATAATAATAATAAAATTAAAAATAATATAATTACATAAATTAAATGCACCTGCGTAAAGAACAGAAAGGAAAGGATAGGCTAGGCCTCACTTTCCACTATTCTAAAATCGTAACAATAGTCGTGCGCGTCAGAAACGAACGATAAATTAAAACTATCATTATTATTATGATGGAGCATTATTAGAAAATTCTTCCAAAGCGTCAGAAGATATTAGGAGCATCAAGAGGTTGGGGACTACAACCACGAACTGTAAACAAACATGGCGGCTCCGAGCCGAACAAAGTGTAAGTTATTAAACGGGACAAAACTCTCCAATCGAGTCCCAAACCAACAAGAATTGAATACTCAACTTAGAAGGGGATGCGTCCTGATTGCTAGAAGACATGATGAAGATGAATAATGCCGAAAATAAAGGGGCACAAAAAACACACCAGTGAAAATCAATGTGTGTACGTGTGGAAAGGTGCTATGAGAGGATGTTGGTTCTGGGTGGAAGTAGTAGTAGCGAGCAGAGAAGGACCGTTGTAACGGCACCCCTTAGGTAGAGGGATTTTAGGAGAGGAGAGGTCTATTGGGATTAAGCACCTGTGGTAGTGGCTTCCACTCGCTCCTAGATGACATACCGACATCCTATGAGGATGATCGATCCAGAGGTGGTAACTCTGGCATTCTATATAGTTGTATAGCTTTTTTCTCTAGTATATCTAGCAATATTTATACCTAGAAATGTGTGCTATATGGGACATTTCACTGGCCGACACAGGTCGATCCCAGAAATACTGTCCACACATACACACTCACTGTATATGTATATAAGATTTAAAATTTGTTGAGGATGCCTGCCCCCCTTACAAAGATAAATAACTGCCCTTTATTACAATCCTCCCCAAGAACTGTACCAAGGATAAAATGTCCTTCTCTGTCCTGTCCCCAAGAGAGGACCCTGTCTTAGATTCCCAAGACTAGGACATTCGACCAGCAAATGTCTCACAGTAAAGTGCAAAATACAGTCCTCACAGAATGGAGGCTTTTCGCCTAACATCAAGAACCCATGAGTGAGTATTTTATGCCCAATCCTTAGTCTGCACAACAATGCTTCTTGTCTCCTTGGCATATCAAGACATGACAAAGGAGACACTGATGATGCACTACTGTGCATGTTTTGATTTGTTGCAGTATTTTCCCAAAGGGACTGCCAAAGCTTTTTAATTTTTTGACCTATTAGAGAATACATCCCTATGTGGCTCTGCAGAGGTTACTGATGACTCAGCAAGTTGGTCAGCTTGCTTGTTCCCAACCACACCAACATGGGAAGGCACCCAGCAAAAATTGACTTTTTACCTCTTCTTTTCACTAGCAACAGCCATTCCAATATCTAATATCAATGTATGTGAAGAGTTAAGAGATTAGCTAAAGACTGAAGAGCAACTATTTCTATTCTACGTTAACATTTCCTTTAAGGCCTTTAAAACGCATGCTAATCATTTTGCTAATGTTAGCCCCTCAAAAAAGGATAACAGAGCACATAATCATACTTAACCCTTCAAAATGATCCTCTCCTAACTTTTGAGAAGCTTTTATGAAGAGTGCAGCACTGAAGATACTTGACCACATGGAAAAGGCAGCCTCTGTAGAGGCTGACATGGAGGGAACAAGCTACCTCTTCCTTGGATGTCACTGAAATTCTGACAAAAACTTGATGACTGACAGCTCCTCACAAGACCTGCATCTCTTCTACTGGAGAAGGAAACACACAGATAATCCCAAGGGACAACGACAAGAAGAAAACTCCAAAACCCTACCCAAACCTGCTGCTTCTCTAGAGCAGATAACATATGCTACTATTTTGTTTCTCTAAAATCAAATCAAAAGTCTTACTGTAACAGCAAGGTTAATAAACTGTATGAACATGTCATACAGGTTCCCTGTAGAAAAACAAAAATGGTTAAAATCATTGTTCTAGCATCCCTGATATTCCAAATGACCAAAACATATATCTTTAACTGCCTTAGGAACTGCGAGTCAGAAGCTGAAATAAAAGGACAGCCAGTGTGAAAAAAATCAAAGAGCCAGCAGCCTGGAATCAGGAAGTCCTATAAGGAACTTTTAGCACATGGACTGGATGATGTCAATAACCCATAAAATACTTCCCATTAAAGCTATACACAATAGACTATGTAAAAAGAAGGAAAATCATTTAAAAGTATAAAATTTAAACAAAAACTATACTTAATTTCAAGCATGGAACAAACATGAGTCGGAAGTAGGCACAGTATGCAATACAATAAAAAATTAAGCTTAAAGAAGTAACATACCGAATCAAGATTTTTCATAAGCGTTGTAAATATCTTTTCACCAGCTAAAGATTCCAAGAGTTCCTTAACATCATCCACTAATTTATGAAGCTGAAAAAAAAAAAAATGTCTATAATCCTAAGATACTGAGTATAGCTGAGAATGAACTATACAGAATCTTTTCAACATTATTTTACTAGAATATGCAATACAATAACATGAAATCTGCCCCCCTGAACCATACAACAACACAGAAAAGGAATTTTTCATAATTCATTTTTGGTCTAATACTGTTACAATGCAAAATAAAGGCTGAAGTACCATACCTTTAAACAGTCAAGCACTCCTCAGAGTAAAGCCTCACTGCTTATTCAAGGCAAAATGAGGGCACCTAAACCCTCCAAAAGCTCCCTCATTACAAAAAGTTTTGAAACTAGATTATGTTTAAAATTAAGAATGCAAATAAATAAGACAATGACAACAGCATACTATAAGCAAAATGTTGAAGAAAAAATATACTTATCACAAGAGCATACAAATTTCTATTTATGATATCTTACCATGTGTCTTTTGTCAATTATGAGTGGTGCCCATCGCTGCAATGGAGAGAGATCCAAGTTTACCACGTACAATGGAATTAAATCCCTGCAAAAATTTATGAATACATTAACATATATGCTATTTCTTTGAATACTCCAATCTTTACTGCTTGTTATCACCAACACTTCCAACTCTTTTATGCCCATATTTAACTTTGTTGGACATGAACCCCACATGAGACAAGTAGGTTTACCCAGGGGTAGGCTTACCAAAAGGAAATCATTTTGTGAATCGTGAAAATGTTATTTTCATAGTAAAATTAAGTTTCATATATACTTACCAAGTAATTACATAGCTATACTTTCCACTTGTGCAGCAACTTAAATTTTAAAATTCACAGTAGCACTCTGGTTGTTAAGTGTAGGTGACCAGTCCCACCCACTAACGGGAATACTAGGAACGACTTGGCAGACAACCTCATTCTGTTTCTGCCCTTATGTCCATTGGAGGGAAGGAGGGTGGGCTCCGACTCTGTAATTACTTGGTAAGTATATATGAGACTTAATTTTATTATGAAAATAGCATTTTCATATAAGTAACTTACCAAGTGTTAGGAACAATCGTTTGTCAATTGTTCCCTTAGTGGGTTGTTGCCTCCTTTTGTTTTTTTTGTGTTTTTCTTGCTGGCGAGCTGTCGTCTGGTGAATGGCGTCAGACTTCGTCAGTCAGGTTCGTAACAGCAACCAGTCAGGTTCGTAGCAGCAACGAGCCAGGTTCTGGAGGGCAGAACGACCGATGGTCCAGGGCAGCAGCAGGTATCCGTCCTGGTTTTGGAGAGTCAGGCACGTGAGCAGCAACGAGGCAGGTTGATGGCAACAGCAAGCCAGCTGGAGTAGCAGCAGGTTCCGTACCTGCGAGTCAGGTCCCGCAGCAGAGCAATGGAGAGTTTTTGAGGACGAGATGGTTGCCGTGTCGGCTCTGCCTTGGTCGTTATTGGAGGAGGACGCCAGCAGGTCTCGTCAGCAGAGCAGCGGAGTGTGTTTTTGGCCATGATGGTTGTCAGGGTCACGGGCGCCTGGGTTGGAGGACTGTGCTTGAGGGCTAGATGGTTGCCGTATCGGCTCTGTCTTTGTTGTCCTGCAGTCTTCCTGTGTTGCAGCATCGTCTGTGGATTTATGTAACTCCGGCTGTTTGCATTTTCATGTGTTTATTTTACAGATTATTATGCTGACATTTTGAGTAACCTTGTTATCGTATTATTTTCATTGAGGTAACCTGTGTGTTTAATGTTATAGAGTATTTCAGTACGTGTTTTGCAATGAGTGTTTAACATGATGTTTGTGTTGCAGTTTAGTCTTTGGATGTTTATGTAACTCTGGCTGTAGTGCTAGCTACTTGTGTATTTATTGTTTCATTATTATTATGCTGCCTGTGTATTTATTATGCTGCTTGTGTATTGTTTCATTATTATTTTGCTGCCTGGGTGTTGTTTGTTAATTTATTTTCAGTTTGTTTACTGGGCTTTTATATCTTACTAAATCATTTATTTGTGCTGTTTAGTTTCTGAACCTGACTCAACTGTACATTATGTAAATAACAACTTTGTAAATAAATTAATTTTAAGGTAACTTTCTCGTTTTGTTCTGCAGTTTGTCACCTCTCGTCAGTCATTAGCCCAATTGCTTGTTTATTTTGAAGAACCTGTCGATCTCGAGAGATCATAATATTTTTGAGGTTCTGTTTTGGCTGGCGGGGATTGGGGAGAGGTAAAAAAAAAAATTTTTTATTGAAATTTTTTTTGTGTTAATGGGAGGTGTTAGGAACAATCGTTTGTCAATTGTTCCCTTTGGGTTGTTGCCTCCTTTTGTTTTTTTTGTGTTTTTTTCTTGCTGGCGAGCTGTCGTCTGGCAGACTTCGTCAGTCAGGTTCGTAACAGCAACCAGTCAGGTTCGTAGCAGCAACGGCCAGGTTCTGGAGGCAGAACGACCGATGGTCCAGGCAGCAGCAGGTATCCGCATGCATTTTGGCAATGATGGTTGATGGCAACAGCAAGCCAGCTGGAGTAGCACAGCAGGTATCCGTGCGGTCGCCTGGAGAGTTTTGAGGACGACTGTGCTGTCTTGGTCGTTATTGGAGGAGGACGTGAGGGCAGAGCAGCGGAGAGTGTTTTTGGCCATGATGGTTGTCGTGTCGACTCTGTCATGGGCGCCTGGAGTTGGAGGACTGTGCTGAGGGCTAGATGGTTGCTCTGTCTTTGTTGTCCTGCAGTCTTCCTGTGTTGCAGCATCGTCTGTGGATTTATGTAACTCCGGCTGTTTGCATTTTTCATGTGTTTATTTTACAGATTATTATGCTGACTATTTTGAGTAACCTTGTTATCGTATTATTTTTCATTGGAGGTAACCTGTTTGAGTCAAAGAGCTCATTGTGTGTTTAATGTTATAGAGTATTTCAGTACGTGTTTTGCGGGAGTAATGAGTGTTTAACATGATGTTTGTGTTGCAGTTTAGTCTTTGGATGTTTATGTAACTCTGGCTGTAGTGCTACTTAACGTATTATTTATGCTACTTGTGTATTTATTGTTTCATTATTATTATGCTGCCTGTGTATTTATTATGCTGCTTGTGTATTGTTTCATTATTATTTTGCTGCCTGGTTATTGCCCAAGTGTTGTTTGTTAATTTATTTTCAGTTTGTTTACTGGGCTTTTATATCTTACTAAATCATTTATTTGTGCTGTTTAGTTTCTGAACCTGACTCAACTGTACATTATGTAAATAACTTAACTTTGTAAATAAATTAATTTTAAGGTAACTTTCTCGTTTTGTTCTGCTCCTCCCTCCTTTGTTTGTCACCTCTCGTCAGTCATTACAGCCCAATTGCTTGTTTATTTTGAAGAACCTGTCGATCTCGAGAGGCAAGATCATAATACCAAGTAATTACATTGCTGATTCCCACATTGACAGAAGGTGGGATACATGGACATATTCCATTCCAAAACATTAAGATAAGTAATAAATTTGAAATAGAAAAAAGCTGCTAGCATTGGAAAACAATGCTTGTCATTTCCTTATCAGTTAAGAGAGCCATTGCAGGAGAATAATGCCTCTGGTTGGTGCCCATCTTAACTTGTAGTGGTGCGGCAGCAGAGCCAAGGACTGTCTCTACTTAAGTGGGAGCTTTGCAGCCAATGAGTATTCTGTTGGCTGACAAAGCATCATTAGGTGCCCTTGCTCTGGGCAAGGTACCAAAATATAAAAAACAACCAGTTAACTTTGTCACCTACACTGAAATAAAACAACTACCCATCCACTGAGAGTGGTGGGTAGTCCAGGTACATTGTAACCCCCCTGGCTCCCCAAAAAACTCTGCACCTTACTACAAGGTGAAGAGATAGGAGGAGAAAATCCTCTGCTTCCTCCCTCAGTGCCATGCCAATTACTAATAATGGTCCCAAGGTACTGCAAAAATTTTCAAACACTGTTTTGACCTCAAAGATAATTCAGAAGTGAAGAACTATTGCACTTCCAGTGGGCCCGATTGCCAAACGGAAGTGAGTGACATGTTGAGCCTGAAAGCTAATGAGGTAGAGGCAATTCTGGCATTTTAGCTTTCTTTTAACAGGTAGGCAAATCGTTCTCCTGAATCTGAGAGTGCGTCTCAAAAAAAAAATGTTCACTGGAGATGAAGGACAATGCATTCATAAACCGAGGGCGAGACAGGATCTTGTCCGGACACTCTAGGTATGGATGGCCCTCTGATTAAAAAGCTTTTTTTAGGTAAAACCTGAAAGCTCAAAATAGACATTTTGCTCACTCTCCCAGAGCCAGGGATGTCCAATAATCACTCAAGGGAGAAAGCACAGCTCTTGTTCACAGACTGTCTCCCCCTAGGCAGAATCTGCTTGCTTGTCTATAGTCTGACCTCAGGTATAGGAGGAGTTCCGCTATCTGAGCTAAAGAGGAATTTGCAGACAAGATGTTATAGCTGTTACACCATTGACAGAAGACTGCCTACTTAGATTGGAGTACTTGGTAAGAAGACTGCTGTCTGCATCTTGCAACAGTCTCCGCAGTCTGTCTTGGAAAGTTCACTTCTTCCAGGCAAGCTCAAGGACAGTCTGTAAATCTGTCCAAGAAAACAGTCGTCCTCCCTTTAGTGGCAACTGTTGAAGTGAGGTTGTCTGAGTAGACATGGAATGTGGAAGTAGTTGTGAGGAGTCCACCAACAACCACATCTGGTTCGGGAACCCATATCATGGTCCAGAACGGGGCTAAGAGTGTCATCGTTACATTGTGATGAACCTGAAAACTTGTTCAGCCCTTCCTTGACCGAGTCGGAATGCAGAAGGGTGTTAAAGGTCCAGGTTGGACCTAACTTGCATCATGGCGTCAGTTGCCCATGCAAAAGGGCCTTAGATTGGAGAACGAAATGAGGAAGGCAAAAGTTACTCGAGGTGGCAAACAGGGCCATAATTGACCTGTCCCATAGATTCCAAAGATTCCATCTGACCAGGGGATCCAAGGTCCACTTGGCAGGAAGGACAAGCTTCTGACATTTCAGTGTGTCCGCCATAACTAATTCGTGTGCCCTGAAAAGTCAAGTGACTAGAAAACTCGATTTGATATGCCCATCGTAGGAGTTCTCTGCTGACTGGTGGGAGAGAGTGATAGGGAAAAAGAGAGTCTCCTTGCTTCCTTCTTTTCCATATGTTTAAGGACTGTGGTCTTGAACCAAGATTACCACAGTCTAGGTGTGAAAACGGGTCAAGAAGCATTGAAGTCATGAGTGCAAAGCTTTCAGCTATCTGACAAGAGATGAGAATATACTTAGGACTGTGGTCTTGTGACAAGATTACCACAGTCTAGGAGTGAAATAGGGTCAATAAGCATTGAAGTCATAAGTGAAAAGCTTTCAGCTATCTGAGAAGATTCTGTTCCTCAGAGGCCGTGTCCCAGAAACTACCCAGTTCCCAAGCAGGCTTCCCAACCCAGATCCTAGGCGTTTGAATGGAAAACTAGGTCTGGGTTTTGAGTTTGAAGACACTTCCTTTCCAATGGTTTATGTTCCGACAGCCACTACTTTACATCTGACCTAATTCAGGGATAAGGGGAAAAAACGAAAGTGTCCAGCTACGTTTCCCTGCCCCAAATGTTAGAAGACCTCCTGTCACTTTCCTTCAAAGGTAATCAAAGAAGTCAGTCATCCAGGTAAAGAATGATGTTCCAGAACATGACGTCAAACACTAGAGGAGTGAGGACTCGAAAGTAAGCTTGCAGTAGAGGCCGGAACACAGATCCTCGCATTAGAGGACTCTGTCCTTCCAGACGGACTTGAGATACTACCAGAGTCCAGCAGGGACACTGAAGGATACTTCTTGCATAACTCAGGTCTTCATCCAAGCGCTCTTGTCGTCTATTCTTCAGGTCTTCATCCAAGCGCTCTTGTCGTCTATTCTTCAGGTCTTCATCCAAGCGCTCTTGTCGTCTATTCTAAGAGAAAAAAGGGGTGTTTCGGGCCATGCAGATTCGCTGACTACTATGTAGTCTCACGGACAACCAAGGGAACTTGCAGATCCTTGTCCCAACCTGCAGACCACCATGCGGACTAGCTGCCGACCCTGCAGACTCTTTGACAGTCGGCAGAAACTTGGACACTCAAGCAGACTCGATTATTTTGAACTCAATAACACCATGCACAGGCCGAAGACATGAGGGAAACATGGAAACTTAGCACAGGCAGAACTGTGGGTTTGACAAACTGAGCCAAACCTTTATGCAGAACAGACACAGTTCTCTCAAGTGTGTCCTGAGGGACAGGGAAATGTAGGCCCGGAGGCGAAAATAACAGGGCTGAATGAGACTGTGTGACCCCTTAGCAGTAAAAGAGCACCTAAGTTTTTTCTTCTTGAGGTTTCAAAGTAAAGAGCAGAGTTCTGTAAAAGACATCTCAATCATCCTTACCCACACAGGACATGACTCGGAGACCAACCGAGGTAATGTCTCAACTACAAAGTGGAAGTCCTCTAACTTCTTAACCAAAGCTCCTGCTGTCTAAGAGGAGGGAGCTTTCTTCACGAAACTCAAAAATACTGGACATAAATGTCCTCTGAAAAGGGAACCTCTTTATACACAGACTAATGCTCTCTGTATGGTGCCTAAATGCGGGAGACTGATACTGAAGAATTGGTGCCAGGTTATCGGGAACTGGTGCCGATCACTTGAAAAAACCAGAGCCAGGCGCTCAATCGCATTCAAGAAAGAACAACAGTGTATTCTACAAAAATGTCTGTGAGCGGGTGATAAATGTTCACAGGCAGGAGTCAAGTACTGGATAGATATCGACGTTCTGTAGTAAGTGCCAAGCATTCTTGAATCAGCACTGAGTGTTCAGGAATAGATGTTGAACTTTTGGCAACCAGTGCCAAGAGTATAGGGGTAGACGGCAGGCGCTCGGAGACTGACTGTTGTATTTTGCCGAGAGAAAAACCTCTAGTTTGTTGGAACATAGGAGATGTCTTGTTGTCACTACATCTCTTCAAAGGTCGGGACACGCCATGAAAAACACCTAGAATGCCTCTTATCAAGGCTAAATTTGAGTCCAACAACAAATGGTGGGCACTAAAAGGGGCGCCCTTCCAATGGCGGTCTGAGGGTCTTCCACTACACAAACTGTGTGTCAGGTTCCCACAAACCTCCATTGGACTTTCGGAATATCTTCTTCCTATTTTCTAGGAGCGTTGGGAGGGGGTTGCTCTGGAGTCACTGGACGCTTGGAAATTGCTGGGCACTCAGATGCTGGGCGCCTATGAGCACTGGGCGAGAGTTTTGGCACTAAATACTGGCGCTCCACAGCTGGGAGTACAGGAGACAAGCGCCGTGGACTTCCAAACTGTAATCTAAATCACTAAAGCTCATCCTTTTGGATGCCTTTTCAATGGTTGTCCGCTGATGCCTGGGACCGGACAACAGGCTCAACTGAGGGGGGGCAACTACCTGGGGCAAACTCCCTCGGACTCCCTTGGACCGCAAGTATGTCTTCTCCTAGGTTTAGGGGAGCAGGACTGTGACCTTTAGGTCTAGGAAATCTGATGGACAGGATAGTCACCTCGTCGCCTACACTTCCGGCAAGATGCCTTTTCAGTGGCTGTCTGTCGCCACCTGGGACCATACAGCAGGTTCGAATGAGGGGGCAATTACCTGGGGAACTTCCCATCAGCCTCCACTGGACTTTCAGTATGACTTCTCCCAAGTTCAGGAGAGCATGACAGTGACTTAGGTCTAGGAGAACCGACGGGCTGGATAAACACCTCCTCCACTTCACAACAATACACTATCACAAGGTTAACTTCTGTTAACCCATACACAAGACTGGCATATTTTCTTTTATTTACTCTTTTAGACTCCAAAGGGCCCATAGTTGAAAAGTACTATTTTTTGTTCTTTTTTTTTTTTGACGGGGACACAGGCACAGAAAGATCTGGCTCAAAGGAGAATGGTTCCATTGTAACAATGCCAGGTCCTTTTTTCGCAGGAATATCCTTTTTCTCGCAAGGATTGTCAACATTTGGAGAGTTTTCAATCTCCAAGGTGGGTGCAAAGGTCATCATCTGCACCAAAACAGTATCATCAAGGGCCCAGGGGTACTCGATTCTTTATTCTTACTGTTCATAAAGATCGAATAGAAAAAAAAAATAATAAACCTGAAAACTTTAAAAAGATATCATTAGCCTTTCATGGAGTTTATTCTTCCACTAATGGCACAAATGAGAGCCGACTCCCAAATGTGCAGCCCCTACCCTACCCCACAGGGGATGGCACAATACGATTAGAGTGGCCCAAGTGTAAGCCAAACCTGCTTGCTAGAACAGAGAGTATTACAAGAATACAGTACAATCATCCCCACCTGTGAGGCTTAGTGCTTGTTTTGTGTATGGAACGATTGTTAGCAGCATGGACTCATTTACCAGCAGGTAGTTGTTACCTGTTGGCCTCTACAGTTTTCAAGGATGAGAACTTCAGTCAAGTTCGAGGATGAGTTGATGACTCAACCCTAGTCATCAGTGGAGAGGAGGCATTCCTCTGAGGCAGCAGTTTGGCTGTCGCATCAACTCTGCTGTGAACATCTGTGTTTCGTGATGTTTCTCTTTGCTGTCATGGGGAGGTTTTGATGACTTCACGGCAGTAGTTTGATGATCATCCTTGATGACCTTTGATGATCATCCTCTGTGACCCTTCTTAGTGGTCTTGACACCTCTGGGTAGATGTTCAGTTTTGCACTGTACGAGGATTATGATTTATTATTACCAATATTTATGAACTGCTTGTTATGAGTGAATTGGTATTATTTATGATACTTTGGATTACTGTTATTTATGCTGCTTTACTGATTTCTCAGATATTTGTGTATTTTTGGTTATACCATTGTCACGTTAAGTGATGGTTTTGCGGGAACTGCTGGTTCCCAGCTCGTTCCCTTTTGTGGATTGCTGCCTCCTTACCTTCAAGTTTTTTTTTTGTTTTGATGCTTTCGTGGTGAGCTGCCGGTTTTCTGTCGTCAGTCGGGTCTGGTTGGGCAGCGAAGGTAGCGGCAGTGGCAGCAGCAGCAGGCAGTTTTTGGAGTCGACGTTGGTCGAGTTTTTGAGCAGCAAATTGGAGCACGGCTACGAAGTGGAGCACGTCGTAGAGGTGGAGTGTGACCATGAGTAGTCGTGTGACCACGAGCTGCTCATCTTTGATGACAGCGTGAGGCTGTCCTGACGTCTCCATCGGGGTTTTATGGTTTGTGGGTTTTTGTCCCTGTTGCACAGCTGAGGGCTGTCTTGGTGCCCCGATGGAGGACGTATGTTTGGTATTTTATTTTCTGCCTGCTGCTGTTTATTTTTACCTCTTTATTGTTTAAAGCTACTTTTTGTTTATAAAGTTAATTGTTTAACTTGCTTTTGTTTGGTGCTGCCTTTTGGCTTATTTGTTTGTATTTATGGTTTATCTTTTTACCAGACCTGACTCACTTGTAAATATAACTTAACTTTGTAAATAAATTAATATTAAGTTTATTTTATTGTTTTTGTTGTTTTCCCCTCCTTTGTTTGTTGCATCTGCTTCAGTCATGACAGCCCGTCCTGAGTATATTAAAGAACCTGCATAACGACCCGGTCGTTACAATGGCGACCGTGACAGGGCGGCTCTGTTTTGGCTGGCGGGGGTTGTTACGGCATTGGAGGGGATCATGAGTGTAAAAAAAAAAAAAATCTTTTTTTTTTTTTTTTTAGGTGGGGAGGTGTCACGTTATGATGGTTTTGCGGGAACTGCTGGTTCCCGCTCGTTCCCTTTTGTGGATTGCTGCCTTCAAGTTTTTTTTTTGTTTTGATGTTTGTGTGCCGGTTTTCTGTCGTCAGTCGGGTCTGGTTGGGCAGCGAAGGTAGCGGCAGTGGCAGCAGCAGGCAGTTTTTGGGTCGACGTTGGTCGAGTTTTTGAGCAGCAAATTGGAGCACGGCTACGAAGTGGAGCACGTCGAGAGGTGGAGTGTGACCATGAGTAGTCGTGTGACCACGAGCTGCTCATCTTTGATGACAGCGTGAGGCTGTCCTGACGCCTCCATCGGGGTTTTATGGTTTGTGGGTTTTGTCCCTGTTGCACAGCTGAGGGCTGTCTTGGTGCCCGATGGAGGACGATGTTTGGTATTTTATTTTCTGCCTGCTGCTGTTTATTTTTACCTCTTTATTGTTTAAAGCTACTTTTTGTTTATAAAGTTAATTGTTTAACTTGCTTTTGTTTGGTGCTGCCTTTTTGGCTTATTTGTTTGTATTTATGGTTTATCTTTTACCAGACCTGACTCACTTGTAAATATAACTTAACTTTGTAAATAAATTAATATTAAGTTTATTTTATTGTTTTTGTTGTTTTCCCCTCCTTTGTTTGTTGCATCTGCCGTCAGTCATGACAGCCCCGTCCTGAGTATATTAAAGAACCTGCATAACGACCCACCCGGGTCGTTACAACCATTATTTATGTTAATAATTGATGCTACTTGTAATCATTATGCTGTCTGTAATGTTTGTGTTTTCTTGATGTAGCTTGAGTGTTTACTTTGATTTGATGTTTTGATAGTTTTGCTTGGGCGATAATGTTTTATTTTCAAGTAATTAATTTTGCTACATCTTTGTTATTTATAACTGACTCTTTGATTGTGTGATATGGTATATTTATTGATTTACGCCAGACTTGACTCAATTGTAAATATGTATATTACGTAGTGTTAATAAACTAGTATTAAGGTTATTTTGCTGGTTTTGATGTTCCCCTTTCCCCATTGTTGTCTTGGCATCTGCCAGTCTTTCCACTCCATTTCTCTCTAATTGATGATGGAACCTGTTGAACTGAGGTGTGGTTCATGACATTTGGTGAC
This sequence comes from Macrobrachium rosenbergii, assembly GCF_040412425.1. Classification (NCBI taxonomy): domain Eukaryota; kingdom Metazoa; phylum Arthropoda; class Malacostraca; order Decapoda; family Palaemonidae; genus Macrobrachium; species Macrobrachium rosenbergii. Next base: position 27,179,685 of record NC_089788.1, on the reverse strand, counting down.
CTTTGGCCAGGATTTGGTTCTGTTTTGGCTAGCGGGGTTGTGGCAACCTCAGTGGGGGGGTTTTGAAGAAAAAAAAAATTTTTTTTTTTTGCTTGTTTTGTGTATGGAATGATTGTTCTCGTTGTGGGTGCACTCCTTTCCTGGTGGTGCTTATTTTTGTTTTAGCTTTAGGGTTAACGTCTGTTGCTTTCGTCGGCAGAATGTTAATCAGGTTTGGGTAATCATCGAGTCAGGGTCTAGACAGCATAGCAGCATGGACTCGTTTCATACCAGGTAGCTGTCACCTGTTGGCCTCTACAGTTTTTGAGGATGAGAACTTCAGTCAGGTTTGAGGATGAGTTGATGGCTCAACCCTAGTCATCCGTCAGATATTTGTATATTTTTGGTTATACCATTATTTATGTTAATAATTGATGCTACTTGTAATCATTATGCTGTCTGTAATGTTTGTGTTTTCTTGATGTAGCTTGAGTGTTTACTTTGATTTGATGTTTTGATAGTTTTGCTTGGGCAATAATGTTTTATTTTCAAGTAACTAATTTTGCTACATCTTTGTTATTTATGACTTGACTCAATTGTAAATATGTATATTACGTAATGTTAATAAACTAGTACAGGCAGTCCCCGGTTTACGACGTTCTGAGCTTACGACGGTTTTTCAGATATATTCATCAAAAAATCCAGGCCGGTTTATGACGCTTGTTCTGAGTTTACAACACGGTCCGCTTACGACACTCAAAGTTTATGACGTTTTTCAAATACGTATATTTATAAAAAATCTGTTTCTGGTTTGAAAGTATTCATCAAAAATCAGTTTCTGGTTACAATAATTAAAACAAATTCCAAGGTTACGACTTTTTTTCGAGGCTTTTTACGACACTTTGTGTGCGCTCTGTACTTTAACTGCATTGGCAGTTGACCGGACAATGGCCTTCCTGGGTCGATCATGCAGGCGTACATAACAATACGCATAACAATACTGTACCATAAAATCGCTTGCTCACTCACGTGTTTGCCTCTGTTGTGCTAGGTTCTGCGCCTTCGTTGTTGCTTGTCATTGCTGCAGTTTTTTGTGAATTGTTCCTTCACTAGTGAAGTCTCCAAAATGGCAGAATACTTCTGATGGTAGTGCATCGAAGTGGACGAAGAGCATCACCATGGAAGTTAAGTATGATGTAATTAAACTCTGAATCTGAATCTGAACCTGAACCTCTACCTACCCCAGCAGCATTTCCAGCTCCATCAGGTAAGGAATTCCTAAGTGTTTCATTTTTATCATTTTCATGCATGAAATTGTTTGTACATATTACTGTAAAAATTTTATATTAACTGTTGCATAACCTAATTTTTTTCATTATGGTATTACTCCAGATCTCTTTAGTAGTGATGACAGTCCTGACTCCCCTGAAGAATTCCAGGGTTTTGAAGATACGGGACTTGTCTCCTCTACAACTTCATTAGGTAAGGAATTCTTAACTTTTTTTTTTTAATGTTTTATAAATTGTTATAAATGTTACAAAAAGTGTACTGCACTACACCCACCTGTACAGTACACACTGCTTTAGTATGTGCTGTAACTTTACATAATTTTATATCATTATCATTCCAGATCCACATGTTATAGCTTCCTCCTGGCCCAACTCAAGTGAATCAATCTCCTCTCCAGCCCCATCAGGTAAGGATTTCATAACTTTTTTCCTTTCAAATCACTTTATAAAACTAATAGCTTATTGCATACATACCCCTGTACACTACAGTACAGTAATTTTTATCTTTTATCATTCTAAAAAGGACAGGTGCCCCCTGCTCAAGCCCAGATTCACCTGCACCAGTAGCACCTGCACCCATTTCATGCCCACCAGGGTAAGGAATTCTTAACTTTTTAGAAATTTGTATTGCATACATTGTTTTAAATTGTGTTAATACTTAAAATAAATACTCTTGTGTACAGTATCATTTCTATCTTTTTCATTCCAGACTTCCAAGCACCTGCAGATTCCCCACCATAGACCACCTGTTCCCATCTACCATATGCCCATCCCAGTAAGCAAGCCAACCACTAGAATTTGGTAAGAACACTTTGTTTTATAAACTGTTATACATTTTATAAAATGCTGTAATATTTATACTGTACAGAAGTACTTTAATCTAATCTTTATCATGTACATTATCATTCCAGACTGACATGCACCTTGGACCTCACCTCTACTGTAACTGTACGCACCCCTCCTCATGTAGCCTAATCTTTCAAACCACTAAAAGTATGGAATTCTTAACTGCTTTTAATGTTATAAATTGTTATATGTACAGTACATTTGATAAATATAAAATAATTTACTGTACAGCTTTATTCTAATATTCCAGACCGCCCAGCACCTTTACTAGAGCTCCCTCATCCTAGCCTACATCTTTTAAAAATCACTGAAATTAGGTAAGGAATTAATTTTTTTATTTTGTACTGTTGAACATAGGTTTATGAAATACCTCAACCCATACAGAACAGTGTAACACATACTCTGCAGTAATTTTATCCTTATCATTGCAGGCTCCCCACACATACAATCTCCATCTCCCCCAACCTAGCCTGCGGTTGTAACAGCTTTGACAATCACTGAAATTAGGTAAGAAATTCCTAACTTTTTATAATTTTTATACATTTTATTATTCTACTGTAAAATACTGACTGTATTTATACTTTATTGCATGCAGGACTACTGGACAGTATTATATGTACACTAATACTAAATTTTTACATTCCAGAATCCCCTCAATCATGTGGCTACACCAAAATTTTTCAAGGGTTAAGAAGCACGGGGTTTAAAAAATAAAAATAAGGAATTTACTTTTTTTTATCTTTTATACATTCTTTGGTATAAATTACAGTACCGTACACCTGTGTTACTGTATAACAAAATGTATTTTACTCTTGTACAGTACTCTATACTTTATTGCATACAGAACTTTACAATTACTACTTTACAGTGCACTACTATGTACTTTGTACTAAATCGTAAATTTTTACATTCCAGAACCACCAGTTTTAGGATACACACCACATCAGAATGTAGGTAGAACATCAAGAAACAACATGCAGTATAGCCAAAGGATTAAAAGTAAGGCTTTCATAACTTTTGTTTCAAATTTTTATACATTTTTCTGGCGTCGTATGCTGTCTTTCTGGTTTAAGATGATTTTTGGCTTACGACGCGGTGCAAGAACAGAACCACCGTCGTAAACTGGGGACTGCCTGTATTAAGGTTATTTTGCTGGTTTTGATGTTCCCTTTCCCCGCTGTTGTCTCGGCTTCTGCCAGTCTTTCCCGTCTAGTCTAACTGATGATGGAACCTGTTGAACCGAGGTGTGGTTCATGACACCACCCTAATCGTATTATGGGCAAACCGGATAGAATGCTGAGAGTCCTATCCCCAGAGCAAGAACCCCCTTGCCCTTGGCATAGACCAGAATAAAAAACAACGCTGTCACCTACACTAGAATAAAAACCACCACCCTGACCACTAAAAATTGGCAGGTACTCCAGGCACAATGTGCCCCCAGACTTCCCTTAAACTCAACACCATGCCAGCCACAGATAAAGGCCCTAGCAAACCACAGTTTTTGAATACAGCTTCCACGTCCTTGAGGTAATATGAAATGAAGACTGACTAGGATCTCCAAAAGGTTGATTGCAGAATAGCCGACAGGGACATTTTATGCCGAAACGCTAGAGAAATAGCGACAGCCCTTACCTTGTGAGCTTTTACTTTGAAGGTCGGAAAACCTTCTTGAATCTCAAAATGTGCCTCAGTAATCAAACTTCTCAGAAAGAATGAAAGGTCATTTTTCGAAAGGGAACATGAAGGGTTCCTCATAGAGCATCAGAGATTGTTTGAAGGTCCCCTAACCTCTGTCCTATGGAGGTAGTACCTCAAGGCTCTCACAGGACAAAGCAGTCTTTCCTCCTCCTCTAACCCAAGAATGCTCATTAAGTTCTAATGGTGAACGAGTGGGGCCAGGGGTTGGAAACATTCTCATTCTTGGTGAGGAAAACCAAGAGAAGAAGATCAGACAGCATCCCCCTGTGAAAATCCAACTCTCCTGTCTATAGCTTGGAGTTCGCTAATGAGTTTGGCAGTAGCCAACACCACCTGGAAGACAATCTTCTTAGTGAGGTTTTTAAGTGAGACCGAGCAGAGAGGCTCGAAGGAGGAGCTTGAGAACCACTTCAAAACCATGTCCAAATTCCAGGAGACAACACCAGACTTCTCTTGCTTGGAGGTCTCAAAGGATTTGATGAGGTCGCTGAGATCCTGATTAGAGGATAGACCTAGACCTCTATGCTTAAATACTAAACTAATTTTTTACCTATATCCTTTGATTGTAGAGGGAAACAATTTCCTGGAAGTCCTGAGGTAAAGTAAAAAGTCGGCTATCTGGCTTACAGACGTTTCAGAAGATGAGATGTTATTGCAGCTGCACCACCCTATGAAAACTGTCCACTTAAACTGGTAGAGCTTGCTAGAAACTCATCTGCATCTAGCAATAGCTTCTGCAGCCTGTCGCGAAAAACCTTTCGCTCTGACAAGGTTCCTGACAGTCTGAACCCTATCAGGGCCAGAGCAGACAATCCTTGGTGGAACCTGACAAAGTGGGGCTGTTTGAGTAGCGACTGCTTTTGTGGGAGCAACCTCAGGAAGTCCCCTAGTAGTCGCAGCAGGTCTGAAAACCATTCCTTCCCAGGCCAGAATGGAGCCACTAGTGTCACTGAGGTTTTCTAGTGAGATGAGAACTTGTTGATCACCTCCCTGATCAACCCAAAAGGAGGGAATGCATAGATGTCCAGGCCTGTCCAATCCAATAGCATGGCATCCGTTGCCCAAGCGAGAAGGTCTGGGACTGGAGAGCAAAAGAGAGGAAGATGGTGGTTCCTTGACGTCGCGAAGAGGTCTATGGAAGGTTTGCCCTATAGCTTCCATAGATCGAGGCAGATTAGGGGGTATAAGGTCCACTCCGTTGGCAGGACCTGATGGTAACGGCTTAACTCGTCTGCCAAGACATTTAATCTTCCCTGAACAAAGCGAGGGATAATTGTGACTTGGTTCTGCTCTGCCCAGAGAAGGTCTTTCGCTGCCTCACAGATAGTGCACAGCACTGTGGTGTTGTCAGTGTATACTACTATAGTCTTGCCCTTGACTAGCAGAGAGGACTGAAGGCCCAGGTGAATAGCCTTCAACTCTTTGACACTTATGTGCAAGGACTTCTGATCCACTGTCCATGTCCCTGAGACTCTCTGACTCCCTAGCAGGGGTCCCTAACCTAGATCTGAGGTGTTGGATTAAAATCGAGGCTGGGGTTCAGAGGCAAAAGAGATTTCCCTATTTGAAGTCTTTCTTTGGACAACCACCATTGAAGATCCTCCTTGATCTCGGAAGTGATAGGGAAGACGAAGGAGTCCAACTGAGTACAGGCAGTCCCCAGTTATCGGCAGGGTTCCGTTTCCAAGGGTGTGATGATAACCGAAAATCGTGGCTAACTGAAAATCGGCGATTTTGGTGCTTTTTCGGCGATTTTTGGGGGTTATCGGCACCGAAAAGCACCGATTTTTGGTTATCGGCGACTGTGTTAGGTATGTCTTGGCGCCGATAAGCGGAAATCTGTGATTTTCGGCACCAAAAATTGCTGATTTTCATCGCTAGACAAGCCCCATAAAACCGGATCGTTGTTAACCGAGTCCGCCGTTAACCGGGGACTGCCTGTATTCTGCACCAGTTTGCCTTCAGATAAAATTGCAGAGGCCTCATGTGAAGTCTGTCCAACTTCATGAATTGTTCCACTGAGGCCAACATGCTCAGGAGACTCATCCACTGGACTGCTGAGAAAGTCGAGAGAGAGAGGAATTCTCGGACCGTCTGGAGACAAGATACAACCCTTTTGGGGGAGAGAAAAGCCTGAAAAGCTCACGAGTCCAGAATCATCCATAAATAGGGATTGTAGTCACCTGTGATTTCTGAGAGTTGATCAAAATGCCCAACTCCTGTGTTAGGCGAAGAGTTTTTCTTAAGTCTTCCGTGCACTGTTCCTCCGACATGGAGCGGAGAAGCCAGTTGTCCAAGTAGAGGGATAAGTTGATTCCGAGAAGATGAAACCACTTGCCAAGAGGTGTGATAATCCGAGTGAAGACCTGTGGGGCTGTGGACAGGCCGAAGCATAGGGCCCGAAACTGGAGAACCTTGCCCCTAAATACGAACCACATTAACTTTCTGGAGTCCGGATGGACAGGGACGTGGAAATAAGCATCCTGCATGTCCAGGGTGACCATCCAGTCTCCCTGATGGAGAGAAGACATGACTGAGCAGTTCGTCTCCATGTGAAACTTCATTTTCACAACGAACAAATTCAGGGCGCTGTTCTCTAGGATGGGTCTCCAGCCCCCGCCATGACTTGGGGACTACTAAGAGCCAGTTGTAGAAACCCTCGGAGGTTTGGTCCAACACTTCTCCTACTGGCCCTTTGTGAATAAGGGCCAAAAAGTTCTCGGACCCTGCCAAGTAAGCCTTCAAGGTGATCAGAGACTTGGATAAATGAGTTTCTCTTTGAAAGGAATGGAGTAGCCCCTTCTCAGTACCTGGGCTACCCAAGGTTCCACCCCTCTGTGGCTCCTTTCCTTCCAGAAGAGATGCCATCTGGCTCCAACTGGGGAGTAAAGGGCAAAACTCTCACTTACTGGCGGCTGGCCTGAAGGATGATTTCTTGATGGACCTCAAGGGAGGTCGCAGGTTGGATTGAAAGGGCTGGAGCTGCACAGGAGAGAAAGACTTGGCTACGACTGAGGGAGCTTCCTTCGGGTGCTTAGTGGACTGAGCCAGAAGATCCGTCGTAGACTACTTCTGCAGGGCAGACAGAACTTGTTTGACGGTGTCCTGGGGGAAGAGATGGGACTTGTCATACGGAGAAAACAAGAGGGCCGACTTCTGCGTTGTGGTGACTCCTTTCATGGCAAAAGAGCACCACAGCTCCCGCTTTTTCAAAATCCCCATTGAAAAAAGGGAGGCGAACTCCACAGAACCGTCCCCGACAGCTTTGTTGGCGCAAGATAACACTCCTTACCAGCTGGAAGCAAAATCCTCTACTAGTCCTGGACAGTCTTTGATCTTTCTCGCCAAAGCCCCCACGATCCAATCAAGGAAGCAGAAACTCTCCAAGACCTTAAAGAGATTCCTGATGAGGTGGTCAAGATCATGAGAGGAAAACATAATCTTGGCCGAACAGAACGCAGAACAACGCATTGCATCAACCAAACCAAAGAAGTCCCCTTGGGAGAAGGCAGAAACTCCTAAGGAAGGAGCCTCTCCAGTGGCATAAAAGTGGTACTTCTTCTTCAAAAGCCTGGAAGGAGGGAAGGCAAAGGTAGCTTTGCCTTGCTCCCTCTTTGTGGCCAACCACTCATCCACCTTTTGAAGAACCTTGATGAGGAAGAGAAAAGAATTAACATGGGGAGGCAAGCACTATCAAAAGTTCATTTCCTCATAAGGAAGGTCGAAGCAGGTGAATCCGGAGAAGCAGACTTGACAAAATCTGGGAAGTTGGCTAAAAAAAGAACTACAGTAAACTAGAATAAGCTGATGAAGGGGCAGACTCTTGTTCAGCTTCTTCCTCATCTGACGAAATAGGGGACAAATGGGTCTGAATGCTTTGGAACCAACACAGGGAGCTTGGGAGACCAGAGAGGCTCCGGACTGTCCCAAAAGGACTGGTGGGGACGTGCTGAAGAGATGGGAGGCGGCAGAACAGCAAAGCTGCAGGAGGGCTGAGGGCTAATACTGGCGGGAGGAGGTGAGCCGTCCACCACAGCGGAGTGCCTCTTCAGAAGATGAGAGGCGGATGGTCGGCGCTGCTGGCGCTTCCTTTTGGGAGTACAGGCAGTCACCAGTTAATGGCGGGCTCGGTTAATGGCGATCCGGTTTTATGGGGCTTGTCTGGCGATGAAAATTGCAATTTTTGGCACCGAAAATAGCGATTTCCGCTTATCAGCGCCGATAATTCGGTATTGGTTCCAATACATACCTAACAGAGGCGCCGATAACCAAAAATCGGCACTTTTTGGTGCCAATAAGCCCAAAAATCGTTGAAAAAGCGCTGGAAATCATGATTTTCAGTTAGTGGAGATTTTTGTTTATCATCACACCCCCAGAACTGAACCCCTGCCGATAACCGAGGACTGCCTGTACAGTAGAGTCATCCAAGTCCGACAACAGACAGTTCACACTAACCGAGACGTCTTTCCAGTTGCGCTCTGTTGCAGCCTGGGAACCAGCAACAGGCTCGACGGAGGGGGCGACTACTCGTGGGCAAACTGCACCAGCCTCCCTTGGACCTCCATTGTGTCTTCTCCCTGGTGCAGGGGAGTGGGACAGGGGCCTTCATCTTGGATCACCAGTGGAATGGGCAGCCACCTCCTCAACATGCACAACACTGTCACTTTGCACTACACTTGCACTAGGAACACTAGAAGCTTTCTTCACAAAAACTCTAAAATTTAGACACACCAAACTCCATGACTGTGTTGGCCAAAAACTCAAATTTCTGGTCAAACCTAGATTCGAGGCTGGCGATGGCGTCGAGACTGGAAGCACCGGAACCTGGTAAAGGAGTATGGGGTAAAGAAGTAGGAGGGCTAAGGATGGGAGACATAACAGGGATTTGAGGAGAAGAAATAGTGCTATCTTCTGCCACAGAAGGTAAAGGAATAGCCTCTAAGCTAGCCCTATTCTCAGCTCTAAGGGCCACCTTCCTCTTTCTATCCCTGTCCAATCTGTCTGAGTGAGACTACCATACTCTCCACTACTGATCATCCCAATCCTGACATTTGGAACGATTAAGATCTTTATTACACTCCTGCCCCTACATTTAACACATTTAACTAACCTAGTTTTACAACCCTCAGTGCAATACCATAAGCCTGAAGAACTAGAGTCTGACATCCTGACTAATTAGCAATAAAGTTAACCAAGCTAACAATATAACTAAAAGCAAAAGCCACACAAAAACTGAATACTTCACCAAAGGTAACTGGAACAAATATAAAAAAAAAATGATGAAAATGACTGCACAAAACTAATGTTAGTCGGGAGCTGGCAGAAAACAAATTGAAGCTCTCTGCTGAGTTGTACATATCAGTCCCAATTGTGGGTGGGATCTTGTCACCAACACAAGCGATGGTAGGGCCTCCGCGAAATTTGAATTTTTAGACTGCCATGGTAGGAAGCTTGTAGCTATGTAATTACTTGGTAAGTCACTGATATATAAAAACAGTACTTGTAATGTCAAGCCAGTCATGAACCATGGCTGCACAGAAAAACTGGCTACTGCCAATGAAATGTGTCAGGTTACCAACAAGTGGGTGGGAAGTATCCTTCCACTAACTTACTTGTCATCAGTTAACTACCTTGTTACCAGCTTGTGCTGGAATTCTGTACTCTATTTAAAAGGCAATGGTACGTATTCTTGTAGGAACCGCTGTTTTCTTTTTGTTGACTTTGTTATTAACTGACATCTACTCAAGAGTTAGTGATCATTATTTCTACCCATTACTGTACTTCAATCTCATAAAATCTAGTTTTTAAAAGCACGAGGAGATTCTTACTTGTTGTCAGGTGGATAAGCAGATTCCTCGCATACCTGTAATAAAAAAATAATTGCCTAAAAAACTAGTACTCAAATGGTTATGGAAGAAAGTATTAAACTACATTTACATTAAATGCAATCATAGGTTTTATATAGTTTATAATTAGCAAAAAGGCAGGCAATTTAGCATAACTACCAAAAGATGAGATGAGAAAGTTGAAAACCGTTTCAAAATCTTCTTTCTGCAAGGCACTAATGTAAGATCCTAACAACAATTTAACTCAAGAAGCTTTTCTTGATATGCAGTAGTTCATAAATTTACAATTTGTGGACAGCAATCCTTCATCACCATTAATAATAAAACTGAAAATAAAATACTCATGTGCACTTCAGTATACAATTCAAATGAATTGGAAAACATCTGTACGAAAATATAAAAATATAGAAGTAATTTTTATTTTTCCTAATATATAAACCTTAACTTCTTTACATAAGATTTAACTCTGAGCGTGAGCTGAAAACAGTCATTCAAATTTACTGACAAGGAAATTAACTACTGACAGGTAGGGGGAAGCTGTTCTGCGGTTGGTCTACACTCCACCGTGCCTTCCAGCCCAGGTGCCACAAGAGGGGGGAGGGGTGGCTAAAGTAGGCAGTAAATACAAGAACTTCAGGTTTGTATGCAAGGAAAAATAAAAATTACTTTTAAAACTTTATGTTTGTTTCTACACATATACAAAACTTTCATTATTTACATAGGACACTTTCCCATCGGTGGGAGGAATCTGGGTACTCTTTTGAACCAACTCAGGAATGTCACTTTCCTGGTCCAGTAAGAGCAATGGGAAGATGATCCCCACCCTCTACCTTGCTACACATACGGGAAGTTGCAGCTGCTAGACTTCTGGGCCATGAGGTACTGTAATGGGTTTGCAGAGAAATTATCTAATGAGGCATTACCTTAAATTAGTGTCGCAGACAATAAAAGACGTTTTTATAATTAAATAAAGTTTTATATACACTTACCAAATAACTACATAGCTATTGTTTCTACTTTACACGGCAGCTCAAAATTTAAAATTCGTGGTAGCGCTCGTTTGTGTAAGGTGTAGTTATACTGCCTCGCCCACTTTCGGGGGAGAATAGTTACAACACAGCTAAAGAGCTCAGTTTGTTTATGCTCTATGTCCATGAGAGGACAGGAGGGAGAGCTCTGATCATGTAATCATTTAGTAAGTATATATAAAACTTTATTTTATTACAAAAATGTCATTTTTATATACGTAACTTACCAAATACTTAAATAGCTGAATCCCTCATTGACAGGAGGTGGGTTACATGGACAAAACTACTCAAAAACACTTAGGGATGGAGATGAATTTGAAATAGAAAATTTAGCTAGCATCGTGAAGTGCTTGTGGTAACCTTTACTGGTGAGGGAGCTACAGTAGGTGGGTACTGCCTCTGGTCAGAGCTCCTCTCAACCTGTAGTGGCGTGGCGGTAGAGCCAAGAGTCACCTCTACTTCAGTGGGTGCTTTGCAACGTAGTTGTCACAGGTTGCCAAAACTAACAATCCAAAAAGACACATCGAAATGTGTGTGTGCCCTTGCCCTGGGCCAGTACAAAAATATGACCAAATAAAATTAAAACCTACACAACAAACTTGATAAAATTCAAAACGACTGATGGCACTCATGACACAATACCAATCAGGCTTCCCAAGAAAACACCAATCTTCATTCACAGAGAGTGGATAGAGGAAAAATCAAGGAATTTCTCCTATCCCTCTTCACCCAACACCATGCCAGCTGCAAAAAATGGGCCTCGAGTACTGCAATTTTCGTAAATTGTTTCCACATCACGCAGGTAAAACATTGCAAACACTGATTTGCATTTCCAATACGTGGATTGCAGGAGAGAAGTCAGCAATAGGTTACGTTTGAAGGCCAAAGAAGTCATGCTCTAATTTCCATGTGCCCTGACCTTGCATAAAGGAAAACATCTTCCTGGATCCTGGAGTGTGATTCAGAAATCACAGTCCTCAAAAAGAATGTTAAGGCATTCTTAGATAACAGGATGACTGGGGTCTTTAACAAAACACCACAGGTTCGGAGAAGAACCTCTAATTCCCTTGGTTCTTTGTAAATACTCGTGAAGAGATCGAACTGGGCAGAGGACTCTCTCCTGATCCATTGACCTAAAATGTTAGCCAGGCTCTTGACTGAAAAGGAACATAGCCAGGGACTAGAAGGGTCTTCATTCTTCGCCATAAAACCTAAGGTCAAGGAGCAGATAGTGTCATCTTGAGAAAAGCCTGCTCTCTTATCAAAAGCATGTAGCTCGTTAACCCTCTTAACCGTTGCTAAAGCCATCAGAAAAAGAGTCTTTCTAATCAGATCTTTGAGAGAAAAGGATTCTAGAGGCTCAAAAGATGGGCCCAAGAGCCATTTGAGAACAAATCCAAATTCCAAGCAAGATCCAGAACTTCTATCTTGCTTACTAGTATTCAGGGACTTTATTAAATCACTTAAGTCCTGGTTTGATGAAAGGTTTTTTCCTCTGTGTTTAAAGACAGAATTCAACATTGCTCTTCATCCCTTGATGGTTGACATGGCTTTAACCTTTTGAGGATCTGAGGAACAGCAAAAAATCTGCAATCTGAGCTACAGTTGTCTGAGAAGATGATACAATATATTTCTGCCTCAACACCAGCTCCAAAAGACTGTCCAATTCGATTGGTAGACTGCAGCAGAAGATTGTCGCCTACATCTTGTAATAGCTTCTGCAGCCTTCCTTGAAAACCTTTACGCTCTGCCAAGCTCCCTGACAGTCTGAAGCCTAGCAGAGTGAGAGTGGATACGCCTCGGTGAAAATGAAGAAAATGGGGCTGTCTGAGAAGATTTTTCTTCTGAGGTAGAAGCCTTGGATAGTCTACTAGTAGGCTTAGAAGGTCCGGTAACCACTCCTTATGTGGCCAAAAGGAAGCCACTAGGGTCACTGATACATTGCTGTGGGTGTTGAACTTTCTCAACATTTTCCTTACTATGCTGGAGGGAGGAAAGGCAAAGACATCGAGATCCAACTAATCTTGCAACATGGCATTTGTCACCCAAGCTTGCAGATCTGGCGTTGGGGAACAGTGCAGGGGGAGATCATGGTTTCTTGACATTGCAAACAGGTCTACTGACAGTTTCCCCACCTCTTCCACAGGTTGGTGCACACCTGTGGATTGAGTGTCCACTCTTGGTAGAACTTGTTTGCTGTAACTCAAGTTCGTCCATGAAGAACGTGATATTTTAATGATAAAATAAAGTTTGTTCAGAAGACCTGGTCCTGTTGTTCTATTCTCCATAGAAGAAAGTCTTTGGCTGCTTTGCACAGCGAAATAGATTGGGTTCCTCCTCGTTTCTTTATGTAGGCCAGTGGGATCATGCTGTCTGAATGGACCCATTCCCATTTTCTGATTCAGATTTTCTGTCACAAAAAATTGAAGAGGGGAGGAGGGAGGGCAATCAATTATTTCTGCATTTATGTATGAACAAACTTTATTGGGGACCAAAAAATATCATTTTGTTCATGAGAAGGGCTCCCTGCCAGATCTGATGCATAGCAGAGTGCAACCTTTGGTTAGAGTTCAGGAGACAGCCACATCCCTAGGAAAAAAACCAATTATTGGTAAAATTATTTTTCCTCTGATTTCGTAGCTGACTTTCAAGACAAACTGTCAGGAAATATCTTTTCTGCTTTACCAGTTGACCCCAGACAGAACTGAAGCAGTGACCTGATGTAGTCTGCCCAGAGGTACAAACTTCTTGATGATCTGTCAGAGTTCCCACAAGTGACTCATCCAAGCCCATTACAAAGAGGACAAAAGAGAAATGATATTTTTATGATAAAATAAAGTTTTGTACATACTGCCAAGGCAGATATACTGCCTCCAGTAGTCGACCCAACAAAATTCAAAAACACAATTAAAACAGGTAGGACCAGGTGATCTACCATGTCCCCAAGGTTGCTGAAGCAGCAATAGGTCCATTCCGTTTTCATGTCAGATTTTCTCTTCCAAACTGTCTTGCCAAGAGGTGAGGCTGGGCAAACACGTGAATTGATATCTGTGGCACTAAAAATGTCACTGAGTACTTTATTTTATCATAAAATATCATTTTTGTAGCAACTGCCCTCACCTCAGATGATACTTAACTGATTGGCAACCCTTGGAGGAGGGCAACTAGAGTGCTAAGAACTAAAAAACGGGGAAAACAACATATGTTGTAGTGCAAACAAAAAACCATGGTTCTTACCTGATTGGGCAGAAGACTTCAAACATCCTGGACTATGAGTCTGCATGCCTTTTAAGAGCTAGTAGGAAGTGACCTGGACTGACAACCCTTCTGGTTCATGTCAATGGGGATAAAAACCTTTAATTTCAAAGCCTGTTAGGATCCAATGGGGATTAACCTATCATTCAAGACAGAGCCCTCTACCTGAATCATATCAATGGGGCTATCCCTCTTACATGACAGAGCTGTGTAATAAAAATACAAGGAGCTAACAACTTCAAAACTCTCTTCCACCTGACCAATGCTAACCTTGTTAACATCCTATAAGAGATGAAAAGTGAGAGAGAGACCTGCAACACTCTTTTCAAACCATAAAAACACAACAAACAATTAAAAAAATAACACTAAATTAAATAGGAAGCTTCAGCGTCCTGACCCAGCACCGAATCGTGGAGGATCCTTAAGCTCAGAGAAAGCAATTCTCTGTGTCTGAATCTCTCAAATAATGAGAAGCAAACACTGATTACATCTCCAGTATGTAGAGTCCACAACTGACTGGAGGGACCAAGACTTTCTGGAAAGCTTAGAGAAGTAGAAAATGCTCTCACCCATGGCATTAACTGATAGAGCTGAAAATGTTCTTCTTTCTACATGAAAGATGAGCCTCTTTAGATAATATCCTTTAATGAAGAAAGCCTGGGCTTCTTGGAAATTGCTCTTGAAGGATCCTGGACAGAAAACCCTTTCTGTTGCTCTGACCAAGTTTCTTTCTCTCCAAATAATGTTTTAAGGCTTCTTACTGGACAGATATCTCGTTCCAAGCTCCTGTCCTGAAAGAGCAGAGTCCTTTGACCTCAAAACTCCTAGGCCAAGGTTTTGAAGGGTTCTCAACTTTGCTAGAAGAGAAACTGAAAGAACCAGTGGTCCTTCTTAAAGCCTACAGAACCTTCTAAGGATGAGAGTCATCCTCTTTTGGCAGAAGCAAGAGCCGAAAAGAAACAGCGATTTTTCTGGTCAAATCCCTGAACGAGGAAAATCGAGGAGGCTCAAACTTGTTAGACATCAAAAACTTTAGGACCACGTCCAAATTCCAGCTGGGAGGTCTAACTTATTTTTTGAACTTTCAAAAGACCTTATAAGGTCAGATGAGCTTTATTAGAGATGTTCAGTTCTGTGTCGTGAAAACTGAAGACAAGATGCTCGATACCCCTTTCCAAAAATGGTGGCAAACCTCCTGATGAATTGTCCATTCCTTAGAGAAGGAAATGATAATGGCTCCATTACAGAGCAGGTACTGCTCGAACATTTTCTTAGATCTGCACAAAACTTGTGAGAATCGAAACTTCGACTGGTAGAGGCTCAAGGAAAATCTTCTTGCAAGGCTGAACAGCCTTACAAGTATTGTCCGAAAATGCTAGAACTAACCAGTCCTTGGACAGTCTGAAGGCAGTTAGGTTTAAAGATAGCGGGAAGATTCTTTGAAATTTGTCGAAGTGGGGCAGTTTGACACCTGTTCCTCCTCCAGGTTCCTAACAAAATCTCTCCCATCCATTCCAGTACCTCTGTGAACCAGTCTCTGGATGGCCAAAACTAGGTTCAGGTTCAGCTTGAGGGAGATCCCTTTCTGAATTCCGTTGGATCTGAACCACCACCACCTCCTCTTTATCTTGAAGGAAGAATTCTCAACTCCTCTTTCAGTCTTCCAATGCTTTGAGAAGGCCGTTCTCCAACTAAAAGAACTGGGGTCCTGAGATGCAGACTCCCCAAAAACAAACTTCCAATGGGTTGGAAATGGTCCCCATGAGGTCTCCCCACAGGAACCATAGCATGTTTCCTTTTCCAAGATGGCCGGGACTTTCCGTGGGAAGAACTTGATCTTTTCTGCTGAGCAGATCCGCCGCTCAATTCCTTTCTCCCAGAACAAATGGACTGGTGAGGAGAACGATGTTTCTCTCCCCGCCCACAACAGAAGGTTCCTTGCTGCAATGTACAGGAGAAGGAATGGTCCCTCCAGATTCCTGATATAAGCCAGGCTGTGGTGTTGTCGAATCAGTTGACTAGAACTACTGATCCAAGTGACCAGAAGATCTGAATCTGGAAAGATGCAAGGTGAATGGCTACCAGCGTTTTCATGATTGATGTGCCAGGCCTCTGATCCGTGTCCCAGGTGCCTGACACTTCTTCCGGTGTTCCCAGTGTCAACCTCCCCCAGCCCGACCAGACCCAACGTCTGAGAACAACACTAGGCGAGGGCTCAACGGGTATGGTTGTAGAGGAATTCCAGAGAGACCCAACTGGTACTTTGGGTCCCCAACCACAACCTGAGATGTTCCTTTACCAGAGATGAATTTGGAAGGAAGATAAGTCTTGGGACTCCAAAGATCCCAAATTCTTTGAAGGGCTCCTAGAACTGAAGAGGTCTCCATCTTGAACTTTTCCTTCCCAGAGAAAGTTGTTCCAGCTGTTGAGGAAATGGTCCCCAGACTACTCCATTCCTCGACTAGAAACAATCTGTCTCTAAAAGTCTGTCACCTTTTGAAGGCAGCGTTCCCTATCTTTCCAGGGAGGGAAACGCTCGAAAACCCAGAATCCATCCGAATCCCCAGGTAGACAATTTTCTGCTGAGGAATCATCTGAGACTTCAAAAACAAAAGTCCAGGAAGGGAATTGGACCAGGTTTAAAGTCCGAGGGAAAACGGTCCTCCAGACAACAGGCTTGTGAAAATGAAGCCTGGTTGCAAGGGAGTCTGGAGATGAAGGAAATCACTTGCTACCTCCAAGTGCAACCAGTGAGCCATTCCTTCGAGAATGGTCGTCACTTGGGGGCTGTGGAGAGTCCCATGGAAAGAGCCCTGAACTGAAACATTTCTTTCGTTTACCATGATCTGACCTTAGGAACTTCCTGGAGGAGGGATGGATGGGGGATGTGGAAGTAAGCATCCTGAAGGTCCAGGGACACCATCCAATTTTGCTTGACGAAGAGTATTTAACTGAAGACGCCGTTACATAGAGAACTGTTTTTATGACATAATGAAAAGCCAAAAGCTAGACCTGCAAGACCGGTCTCCACCCGCCCGAATTTTGGAACAAAAAAAGCGGTGTAAAACCCTGGGAGTTGAAGATCTTGCACGTTCTATTGCAGACTTTTCTGAGCATTTGATCGACTGACTGAAGGGCTTGCCTCCGCACAGGATCCTTGTATCTCGCTGATAACTCCTAGTTGTCCAAGGGTTGCCATAGAAGGGGATTAGATATTATTTCAAAACAGAGAGGGAATTACCACCGCCCCTTTGACCCAGGCATTACATTATATGAAAAATGTAATTTGACTACTGGAGTCTGGAGGACTTGTTTATAACTTGGACTTCCTGGAAGGGAGTCCTAAATAAAACTTTCTGAGAACTTAGTCAGGATATGTATGATGCCATATATAAAATATCCCATGAAAATTTTATTTCTCCTGAAAGGGGCAAACTCCTTCTTCACAAAGACAACAGCAGGGTCTCAACCTCTTCGACGATTGAAAAGTCTCAGAAACAGATCCCTGAAAAAGCCAGAGTCTGATAATCAGAGGAAGAAGAAGACTTCCTTTACAGTTTCTCTTCATACAAAGATGGCTAGAAAGAGGATGTTCTTCCAAGAGGGTGGACCTCTGGGAAGGAGAAACCGAGTTCCGATTCGCTGAAGACTGACCTCTTCTTAAGCAGGCCAGTGCCGAACAGGAAGCGATCTCCATCGAGCCAGTCCTTAACAGCTTTGTCCAGGCAAGACAAAAAAACTGCTGAGGTCCTCCATACTAACTGAATCCTCTTGAAGACTCATCCTTGGCTAAGGCCCCATGAGACCAGTCCATGAATCGTTGAACACTTATAGCACTGCGAAAAAGGCCCTTGAGTAAATGGTCCAGTTCAGAAGTCCCCAAAAGCCTTGGCCGAATTAAGGTAGAGTCTTCTGGATGAACAACTGGCAGCGAAAAATCTGAGCCAGCAGAGACTTGAGAGCTAACCCCATAGGCTCCCTAGTCTCATACCACATTCCTGCTCTTCCAGAAAGAGCCTCCGTGGCAAAGAGAAGACAGTCTTGCCTGCATCCTTCTTTGAGGAGAGCCACTCCCGAAAACCTGAAGAGCTTTCTTCATGGAGATCGTGAGGAAGCGCACAAGAGCAAGACGGATTTGGCGCCTTGGTGACAGAGCATAGAACCAGGGGAACTCAGGGAGAAGCAGGCTTGAGGGAATCCCACTAAACTCTCTGGACTAGAAGACTGTCAACCTCTTGTAATCAGAGATTGTGATGTCCTTAGGTGAAAGTCTGTCCTCTAACAGGCAGATTCCAGGCCAGAAGGAGGAGGAGAACGTCCAGCTGTTGGGCAAACAGAACAAAATCTTCTGCTAGAAGGAGAAGAGCCTTTCCACTGGAGAAGGGCTGAACCTGAGAGAAGAAAAGGGGCGCCTGATGACTTCCTTCCACAGGGAAGAGGCTCTAGCCCTTGCTGGGAGAGGGGCGCCTAACAGACGTAGGTGAGGCTGGAAAACACTTTATTCTCTTCTGCAGAGGAATATCCACGCAACTTTCGGGAAGAGTACAAACGTGACTGAGGAGAGGGCGTATCTCCAACAGGAGAAGAGGGCGAGTCAACCGATGGAGCCAACCCCTGGCGGGAGAGGCGTGTCGGAGGACGAAGAGCGCCCTTCAGGATGAGAGGCGCACGATCCCCTGGCAGCCTGGGAGAAGAGCGCCATCAGGACCTGCGCCTACCAGGAGAAGAGCGCCTATCAGGAGAGGAGCCCCGTAACCCTCATCAGCGCCTGGACGGAGAGGATGCCCCTCCCTGGTCCTGGGAGTTCCTACCAGGAGAGTCCAGGCCTGGAAGCATTATAGGAGCGCCTGATCTGGCGCCCCCTCCACAACACTAGGGGCACTAGCACTAACACTATGCTGGGAGAAGAGCATTCTCTTTAGGACTTCAAAGAGAGGCATCCTTCTCGACGAGAGCCAGCTCTTACCTAAAGAGCCAGCAAAGCTACAGGGTTGAGCCTGGATAAATACCAGGATCTGTTGGAGGAAACTCTGAACTGTCAAAGAAGGAGGCACACTAGGAGGAAGATTTCTTCTTGCCTATCACGAGCCCAATTTAAGGGCTAGAGGCTTCATATTTCTTCTCTAGGAGCCTTCAGACAATCCTCTTCAAAGGACGCGATTCCTCAGCATTGAACTCCAACCACATATCATACATAAAAAGCAGAAGAACTAAACACTTCTTTATAGATCCCATTCACCCAAGCTACGAGACTCGATAGGCAGCCTGGGACATCTTAATTATAAGAAAAGTCAAAAGCAAAATCAAAAACGGTCCACAAAGTATCCCCTGCGGCTGCAAGTATCTATTCCTCCTCCACTGGGTCTGGGAGTTTGGAAGAGTTGAATACCAAAAAACCAAAATACTTAAGTGACAACAAATTTCAGACGCCCCCTCCACTACACTGGGGACACTGACAAATCACTATCACTTTCACTTTCTTTTCCTCCATAGAAAATCTGAATGCATCTGGGAATGGTTCCATAGCAGCCATCTCCGGCGGCGAATGGGTACTAACCACAGGTTCGACCACTGGGTGAAGGAGCTGAAACAACTGGGACCTTCAGGAGAATCTGCTAGATATATATCTAAATCTAAGTCTCATGAAAAAGACCTAATTTTGCCCAGGATGAAGCCTTCAGAACAGTGTCCTGTTGTTCTGTGCCCATAGAAGAGTTTAACTGCCTTCCATTCCAAAAGAGTGAGATTCTCACATTCAACTGATGTGTTCCAAAAGTGTAGTCATTCTCCCTGACACCTGGAACATACAGAATGAGGATCTGTCGAAGGTCTCTGTCTCAAAGAACTCAGACCCAGGTGTATCACCTTCAAACACTTTTACAGTTACACTCTGAAGATATCTTTCTAAGAAAATACCAAAACCCGAAACCTCAAAAAACAGTCCACAAAAGCGCTGCCAAGCCAAAGATCTGATGCATAAGGTCAGTCCAAAATAATTGGGGTTCAGCAAGACAGCAAAATGAAAATTTGTCCAAGCAGAAGCCACCAACAAAGATGTCCTCCCAGATTTTGGGGAAAATTTGAAAGAAAACGAATCTGGTTACTATTCCTCACCCAGTTGGCTCTGAGGTATAACTGACCTGATGTGTAACCTGGCCACAGGAACAAACTTCTGAACTGAAGACAGTGTTCCTAAAGGCTCATCCAAGCACTGGCTGAGCAGGACAGGCAAGAAATTAATTTCCGGACTTTCGAGATGCAACTGAGAATCCTTGTTGCTACAGAAAAGCCCAAAAATTACGAGAATCTATCACTATCCCCAAATATAGAATCAACTGTGTGGGGACTAACTGTGACTTCTTGAAGTTTATCAGTAATCCTAAATCTTGTGCAAGCTGAAGAGTCTTCTGAAGGTCCTCCATAATTTGGCTTCTGAGGGGGAGAGTACGAGCCAATCATCCAGGCACAAAGACACATTTATCCCTATGAGGTGTAACCACTTCGCTAATGGAGCAAGAACACAGGTAAAAATTTGAGGGGCCGTGGAGAGGCCGAAGCACAGGGACCGAAACTGGAAGATTCCGTCCTGAAACACAAATCTCCGATACTTTCCGTAGTCCTGGTGAACTGGAATGTGGAAGTATGCGTTCTGCATATCTATCATCACCATCCAGTCTCCCTGATGGATGGCTGACAGAACCAAGTGATCCATTTCCATCTTGAACTTCGTAGTTTGAATAAAGAAGTTCAGAGCACTGATGTCCAGGACAGGTCTCCATCCCCCAGATGATTTGGGAACTACAAAGAGGCAATTGTAAAATCCCTCTGTGCTTGTGTCCTCAACTTCCTCCACTGCCTGCTTCTTGAGCAGCGTCTAAACTTCTCAAGACAGCCGAAAACATCCCTGAGCCTAAAAGTAGGCTGTCAACCTGATGGAAGAGGTTACTAAGGGAGGTTTCTCCTTGAGGGGGATTGCATAGCCCTCCGCCCTCCTTTAAGACTTGTAGCACCCATGGATCTACTTTTCCTTGTCTCCCACCTGTTCCAAAAATGAAGGAGCCTTGCTCCCACCGGGACACGGAGGACAGGTAACTCATTTGTGAGGGATGGATTTGTTGGAGGGTTTTTGCTGGGTCATACTGGATGCAAGTTGGCTCTTGGATGGGACTGGAAGCAACCTCTACATCCTCGAAAGGGTTGAGCTGAGAAGTCCTAGTAGAAGGAACAGGCAGAAGGAGGACGTACAAGGAAGGAACTTGGCAGATTGAAGCAGGTCTTAGGTTGACCTGTTCTGCAGCTCACCCGTCGGTTGTCCTCACAAATACAAACCTGGAGAGGATGGGAATCTTGAGAGAAGAAGTCTTCTAGCACACTCTCCAAGAAGAACCCAAAAGAGCCAAACAGTTTGACTGAGGAAATAAGCTGTTCCTCCTCTGAGGAAATCAGACATCGGAGGAACCGAGGAAGGAGTGACAGCTGGTTTCTGTAACAGGCTCAATGATACTATCCAAATGGCGCTGAATAGAGCTTCATGGATCCTCAACCAGTGAGGAAAATGCACTAGATATGTCAAGAACAGAGAGTCCCTCACTGCACACCGACAGGACACAACAGGTTCACTAAAATCAACCTCTAATAGACAGTAAAGGGTCAGATGTCTGCAACTCTGACACTGTTGCGAAGTCTCGGATCTTCTTTAATGGATGTTCACACTTGATGTCCAATCAACTGAATGCTCAAACCCAAAATCATTCTCGGGGCACTATCTTTCAGCAAATGGTCCAGTTCAATGAGGTCAAGTGGTGCTCACTGGCAGATGAAGAATGGTGTTCAGACACTTATCACTCAAACGATGGGTGCTCAGACAAAAAAGACTCCCAGGCGCTCAGGCACTAAATTTTTGGACTCTGGGGGCAGAAACTTTATGTCCATACACTGGACTAACTAACACTTTCTTGGACACTTTGTGGTGTTCTGGACACAGAAAGGTGAGAACTCCCAGAAACTACAAGAGGACACAGCCCTTTCCAACATCTCTCTTCTCTGGGGAATATCTTCCATCAAGCAAACACTTTCCTGGAGGTCTCGACAGGACAGCAAAGCACCAACTATGCTTTTGAACCATTAGAGTCCAAGTCTCTGGAAGATAACGCATGCAAGTGTCACATCATAAATGCTGAACCTGGAGAAGGGGTCCTGGCTGGAGAAACAGGCTCGGATCCGGTAGCATACCAAGAGGAAACCTCACCGACCTCCCTTGGACTGCTAGTTCAATGTCAGGTGAGCAAGTTTAGCATCTTAGTCTAGGAGCAGGTTCCTCAAAGAAGAAATGACACTGCACCGGACACTGAAGGTGCTTGGAGTTCCCAATTGTAGATGGGTTCACTAATACATCAAATGTTATCAATATGTCTTCTAGGCTGGCAATGGCACTGGGTGGGAATGAGAGCCAGGGATCGGAGTTACAGGAAAAGTTGGATCGACTTGAGATAGAAAAGCAGTCACAGGTAAACAGGTAAATCAGCCAGTCAACCCCCGGAGACAAAACCTGACTGGCACCAGAGCCCTGGCAATGGAAGGTGGACAAACATCAACATTGCATGCAGTATCTTCCACTTCCCCTTATCCCAGTCTGAAATCATCACAGCAAAGTCCCTGGAGCAAACTTGCTCACTGATCTGGTGATTGTCAGATTCAACCTAGTCTTACAGTCTCTACTACAGTGCTATGATGCTAACAGGCTAGACTGACATGATTAGTCCAATCAAAATTAGTCAAAGTTGGGAAAGTCACAATAAAGAATCCTGAATTAACTAAGCTAATTAACAGCCACACTACAAAACACCATCACTTCACCAAATGAAGAATATCAGAACCATCTGGTGAAAACCAAAAATTGGAAGCATGGACAATGCTCCAAAGAATGTTCAGTCACTGATTTCTCAGAAACAATTAAACTCTTTACTCTGGACTGTTTGGACACTATGGCCCCCGCTGGGTAACAGACATTTTACCTACACCCAAAACAAAAAGCACTTGTTCTGAGCTGCCACGAAAGGGAAACTAAAAGCTATGTAATTATTTGGTAAGAGACATATATAAAAATACTTTTGATATATTTTTTCAGCTGTGTGAATAGCTAGAAGAGAGGGTCCAATGCTTGCTTATTTCAAGACAAAGGAAACACTCTTCATCCATCGCAATTTAGCCCATTTTCTAAGAACTCTTGCACTTACATAAATCAATTTTTTACAAAACATTTCCTTATGCATATTTCTGCATTTCTGAATTTATACTCCAAGTCATTAAAGAAGATGCTTACTCTCAAAAAGGGCTCACCTTATCTTTTGGCTGATGACTTTGAAGGAACAACACGGCAAGCCTTTCCTGCAGATCCTGTGTTGCAGGAGAGCCATGTTTTGATTTCTTGCCTTGGATTCAAGCCTTGGTTCCACCTCTGAATCATCTTTGCAAACTACTGGTTCTGAACAATCCCTCTTCCTTTGTTCTGATTTGGTCTTCCCAGGTGAGCAATCTTCCTCTGCTAGTTCTAGACCAAGGAATTTGTCTGTGAGGAACATGCAAATTAAGCACTGTACCACAATTTGGGAAAGTTATACAACATTATAAAAAATTCAATTAGTAAACAAAAATTCTAAGCTGGCAATACTGTATGTTCATCTTGAGGAATGAGAGCCAATGAATGGAGTTGCAGCCCATGTTGAACAAAACTTGATCATAAGACAAAAGGTTTGTGTGTTTGTAGGATTATTCTACCAAGAAAAATGAAACAGTCACATCACCCCAGGTCTGAGTTCCAGCATGACTCAACTGGATCCTCCTCTTCCTCTTTTCCATCATCACCTAGCAGTAAAAAATGTCAGCTGAAGATCTGTTTGCCCTCACTAAAGGTTTAATTTGTCTTTGTATGCAACCTGAGTCTTCCATCCACTATCCCACTAGCTAGAGTCCCCTTCATCTTCATCAGCAAACTTTTAGGGCAAACTTTTTCCCCTTCCTTGTCTTTTAACTACAAACAGCTTTTTCTGCAACATCCTCATCATTAGTTTCTACCTTCAAGTTCTTTTCCTTCCTGTCAAGTTTCTTTTTCTTTTCCAACTTATCTTTTTCTTACTGTTTTTCTTCTCCTCATCTTTGACTTTTTAATTTCCTCAAAATTTCTCTCTTTTTTTGGAAGTCATCTTTCTCCCTCTTCTTTTCATCTTCTTTCATTTTCTTCTTTTTCTTCTTCTTGGTATCTTTTTCTTGCAGGCTGTGGTGTGGTCAAAAGAACAAAGACAAACAAAATGAAGGATAACAGCAGATTCATTTGTCTGAAAAAATATTTTACTCACCTTGGAAAAACAGGAAAAACAATGAAACTAAATTAAGATAACAAATGATTAATTCAATGCAAATGAAGGATAACAGATGATTATTTAATTATGTTTAAACTTATATTAACAGGAATCAAGCATTTACCAAAAACAATCAAATATATGGCAAATGAAGGATAACAGCAAGTATACAGAAAAATGATATTTTAATGATAAAATAAAGTTTGTTCATACTTACCTGGCAGATATATATATAGCTGTATTCTCCGAAGTCCGACAGAATTTCAAAATTTCGCGGCACACGCAGTGGCCGGGCAGGTGGTTAGTACCCATTCCCGCCGCTGGGAGGCGGGTATCAGGAACCATTCCCATTTTCTATTCAGATTTTCTAACGCCACTGTCTCCTGAGGGGAGGAGGGAGGGCAATATGAATATATATATCTGCCAGGTAAGTATGAACAAACTTTATTTTATCATTAAAATATCATTTTGTTCATGAGACTTACCTGTCAGATATATATATAGCTGAATACCACCTTTGGAGGGGGTAGAGACAGCCAAGAATTAGGAAAAAACCAATTATTGGTAAAATTATTTTGGTTCCTTATCTGATAGCGTAGCTGACTGAGTGGTTACTGTCACTCTAGTCTGCTTCTGCTTTACTAGAGACCCCAGCGAGGGTAGTGACCTATATAGCTGGCGACTTCTAGATGATCTGTCAACGGGGCGTGACCACAATGTGACTAGATCATAGACCATACAAAGAGGACAAAAGAGCATTACTAACCACCTAACCAACACCTAAAGCGTTAGTTTGCAAAGGATTGGGAAGACTGCCTCCAGTAGTCGACCCAACAACCATAAAAACACAATTAAAAAGGGGATAGGATCAGAGTTACCCCTGTCCCCAAGGTTGCTGAAGCAGCAATGTATGGTCCCAGCGAAAAGCAATTTTCGTATGCTACCTAAACATCTTGCCAAGAGTGTGAGGCAAACACCGAATTGACTTCGCCAAAATGTGGCACTAAAAATGTCACTGAGTACCATATTTTTCTTGAACGCCATGGAGGTAGCAACTGCCCTCACCTCGTGAGCGTTAACTCTCAACAACTTGAAGTTGGAGTCGTCACAACTAGAGTGTGCGTCCTTAATGACGTCCCTAATGAAGAAATGCCAGTGCATTCTTCGACATAGGTTTAACTGGTTGCCTCACAGAACACCATAAAACATCCAATGGACCACGAGTGTCCTGTGTTCTTTTAAGGTAGTACTTGAGAGCTCTAACTGGACATAGAACTCCCTCAGGTTCCTGTCCAATAAGGTCTGCTAAACCTTTAATTTCAAAGTGTCTAGGCCAAGGGTTAGAAGACCTATCATTCTTAGCCAAGAACTTAGGGCTTAAAGAATAGACAGCATTGTGTTCCTTGAAGCCCACATGACGGCCTCGAACTTCTCTCTCTCTTCGCCGCGAGAGCCGTGAGGAATGCCGTTTTCTTGTAACATCCTTAAGAGATGCAGAGTGGAGAGGCTCAAAAGGACTAAACATCAAAAACTTGAGCACTACGTCCAAGTTCCAAGCAGGGGAATTAGCTGAGGAACCTTGGACGTCTTGAAAAGAGCTCAACTAAGATCGTGGAGGTCCTTATTGTCAGACAAAGCTAATCCTCTGTCTGAATACAATCGAAAGCATGCTCCGATAACACTTGATAGTCGGAACTGCTATATCGAGTTTTTCTCTTAAGTAAAGGAGAAAATCCGCAACCTGGCTCACAGTGATAGAGGAAGAGGAAAAGCCCTTCTTTCTACACCAACCTTTGAAGGTTGCTCACTTCGCTAGATATATCCTTTAGATGAAGAACTTCTGGCTCTAGCGATGGCCCGTGCCACCTGGCCAGAAAAACCCCTTCGCTCTGACCAAGTTTCGATAGTCTGAAAGCAGTCAGGTTCAGAGCGGGGAGATTCAAAGATATCTCGTGAAGTGGGGTTTGTATGAGCAGGTCTGCTCTCATAGGAAGGGTCCTCGGAACGTCTACCAACCAGAAGAGAAACTCCGAGAACCAGTGGTTCAAGGCCAAAACGTGGGGATGAGAGTCATCCTCGTCCCTTGTGAGGCCGCGAACTTGCGTATGACTTCTCCCAGAATTTAGAACGGGGAAAAAGGCGTAAACATCTATTCCCGTCCAATCCCAGGAAGAGCATCTATCGCAACTGCCCCAGGGTCGAGTACAGATGAGCTTTATAGAGGGAGCCTCGCTGTTCTTGAGGTCGTGAAAATATCCACAAGATGGCGACCCCAAAATTTCCAAAAATCTTGGCAAACCTCCTGATGAAGGGTCCATTCCTTCGGCAGGAGTTGATGGCGCCAACAGAGCAGGTCTGCTCGAACATTTTCGACCCCTGCAACAAAACTTGTGAGAATCGAAATGTTGCGAGCATAGGCTCAAAGAATAATCTCTCTTGCAAGGCTGAACAGGGAACAAGTAGTTTGTCCGAGTTTGCTAGAACTACACGACTGCAAACTTGGACCTCGAAGAATTGGAGAGCTAAAAGATAGCCGCCAAATCTTTGAAGTTGATATGCCAGGACACCTGTTCCTCTCTCCAGGTTCCTAACACTTCCTCTCCCTCTAGTGTTGCCCCCAACCTGTTGACGACCCGTCGGAAAAACAACACTAGGTTGGGGTTCAGAAGCTTGAGGGAGATCCCTTTCTGCAATTTCCGTTGGATCGAGCCACCACCACAGATCCTCTTTATATAAGGAAGAATTCTCAATTCCTCTTTCAAGTCTTCCTTGCTTTGTCAGTTCTCCAACAAAAAGAACTGAAGAGGCCTGAGATGCAGACTCCCAGAAAACAAACTTCTCCAGCGAGGAAATGGTCCCCAGCAGACTCATTCCTTCCTTCACCTAGCATGTTTCCTTTTCCAAGAAGGCCGAGACTTTTTCGTACATAGAAGTTGCCGTTCTTGCGACGGAGACGCTATAAAAGCCGCTGAATAGATCTGAATTCCCAGACACAATGGACAGTGAGGGGATCAGCTGCGACTTCTCCACAGACCAGAAGTCCCAGGGACTTCACGAGTTGCAGAGTCAACTGAAGGTCCTCCAGATACCTTAAGCCGACGACGCCGAATCAACCAGTCGTCCAAGTAGAGTGAGATCCTGACGTGCGACAGATGCAACTGCATCGCAACGTTTTTCATGAGACGTGTAAACACCCTCGAGCAAAATGTGACGCCAACAGCATCTGGTGTTCCCAGGCGGTCAACCATCCAAGTACTGACCAGACCCAACGTTGCTTAACTTCGCTGATCGGACGAGAAGCGGTGTTTTCAACGTGGTATGGCCGTTGTGCAGAGTCCAAAGCAGAGAGCCCTGAACTGGTACGTCTAGTCCCCAAGACAACCTGAGATACTTCACCGAACGTGGATGAATTGGGGCGTGAAGATAAGTATCTTGGAGATCCAAAGATACCATCCAATCCCCGGGATGAAGGGCTCCTAGTATTGACTGCGAGGTCTCCATCTTGAACTTTTCCTTCCGGACCAAGTTGTTCGACCTGTTGACGTCCAAGACGGGTCTCCAGCCTACTGAAAGTTTTGGGACTAGAAACAATCTGTAGTAAAATCCCGGGGAACACCGAGTCCAAGACCTGTTCCACTGCTCTCCGCTCGAACATCTGTTCGAGCAGGTCAAACAATTTTCTGTTTGACAGGAAGGCAGTTGGGAAACAAAAACAAAAGGAGAGGAGACAGGAAGGGAATCAAGTAACCTCTCTCTAACAGTAGGAGGGACCAAACGTCTGCCCCTCACTCTTTCCAGGCTTGTGCAAAATGAAGCCTGGTTGCAAAGGGAGTCTGGAGATGAAGGGAGTCACTTGCTACCTCTCTTGGAAGTGACATTCCTTCGGAAAAAAACTCTCTCTCGTGGTGTGGGTCTCGTGTTGCTTCCCATGGAAGCCCCTTTGTTATGCAAACATTTAGCTTTCGTTTACTTTTTGTATCTGAGATCGGACGATGATGCGTTATGAAGGAGATGCAGTTTGAATGTCGATAACTTTAGTTTTGAGAAAAATGATATTTTTGCTTCTCTGTGTATTTATTTGCTTGCCTGTTACACAGTTTGATGTTTTTATGACATAATGAAAAGCCAAAAATAGACCTGCAAAGTAATATAACTTCGCTAAATGAAGCTAAATGAAGCGAGTGTCAAAACAATGCTGAGGTTGGCCAAAGAACCGACGTTTTACTTAGTCAAGCTCTGAGCTGCTACTGACTGACTGCCCATGACTGCCCTGGACAGCATTCCTGTCTAATGGAAACTGATTAGTACTATGTCCACAGGGTTGCCATAGATCGCATTAGATATTATTTCATAGCTAAAAGGAAATTACCACCGATATACAAGTGACAATATCATTACATTATATGAAAAATGTAATTTGACTATGATAGGTTACTGTTTTGTTTATAACTTCCTAACTGTGGCGAACTTTTAAATAAAACTTTCTGAGAAGATAGTCAGGATATGTATGATGCCATATATAAAATATCCCAGAAAAAGATTTCCGATTTTTTCTTCAAACGCCTCCCCTTAAGACAAAGACAACTGCGAAGGTGGAGAGAGAGAGCCGAAGGTTGAAAAGTCTCAGGAAACAGATCCTTAAGAAAAAGCCAGAGTCTGATAATCAGAGGAAGAAGAAGACGAAAGAAGTTTCTCTTCATACAAAGGCTGTGACGAAAGAGGATGTTCTTCCCCAGCTGGTGGGTCTTGAGTGAGTGGTGAAAGTAGTTCGATTCGCCGATACGTGGCGGGAACTCCCGAAGTCGTCAACTAGAGTACGATATAGTAAACATAAAAAATGTGGAACGCTTCACGATTAGCGTGTCATCCTTGCGCAACTGCTAATCTTCTCTGTATCGTTCAATTAGTATATGTACTACTGCCAAGCAAGTACTGGCTAAATTAAGAAGGACATCAGATGTTGAAGCGGGTAGTTGTGCGTCATGATGTACAACAGGAGCGGCGTCAACACAAGACTTGAAGCTATACGGCGAGGCGAGCGCGGAGCGTCATGGCGTGGCGCGCGAGAGGCTCCGTGGCAAGTACGAGAAGAGTTTCACAGCGTGGCGCGCGGCGTCATGGCTAGGCGCGCCGAGCGCAAGGTGAGGAGCGCGCGTGAAGCGTGAGAAGCGCACGAAGAGCAAGACGCGCTCCTGGCGCGAGACAAGAGAAAAGGCCAACACCTCAACTCGGGGAAGACGAATAGGAAGCCACTAAACACTCTCTCTAGACAGACAGAAGCCCCAAAACATCGTAGCAGACGAGGAAGACGAAGAGGAGACGAAGGTGAAAGTCTGTACCTCTTAACAGGCAGATTCGAATCTTGAAAGGTTCATGAGAGCATCCAGCTGTTGTTGCAAACCCAACAAAATCTTACGCGTTGGAGAAGCCACTCTCTCGGGAGAAGGGCTGAACCTGAGAGAAGGAAAGGGGGCGAGAGACGTATACTTCCTTCCACAGGGGAAGAAGCTCTAGCCCTTGCCTTAGCGCGACAGGGGGGTCGAGTAGCGTCATCATTCGAAAAACACTTTATTCTCTTCTGCAGAGGAATATCCACGCAACTTTCGGGAAGAGTACAAACGTCTAGAGGAAGAGGACGTGAAGCGTCCTCTCCTCTAAGCTTCTCTTAAGAGGGCGAGAGTCCAACCGAGAGCTCCAACCCCGAGGCGGGGAGGACGTGTCGGAGGACGAGAAGCAATCCTTCAGGATGCGTGCCTGAGCACGATCCCTGGCAGCCTGGGTAGCGTCATCAGGACCTGCCGAAGGGACGCCAGATCGGTGGGAAGCCCCCGTAACCCTCATGCGGCTTTCGACATGCCCCCTCCCTGGTCCTGGGAGTTCGACAGAGGTCCAGGCCTAGAGGCATTATAGGGCCGATCTGACGCCCCCTCCACAACACTAGGGGCACTAGCACTAACACTATGCGTTTGAATTGCATTCACTTTAGTTTCAAGAGCACGCATTGACTCCAACACGAGAGCCAGGGAATTACCTTCTGCAGCAACAAACTACAGGGTTAGTACTAAATTTACTACAGGGTTACTAGTAGGAGAAAACCCTGACTGTCCATCTAAGGATGCACTCTAGGAGGAAGATTCCTCAGCCTATCACGCTCCAATTTAAGCATATAGGCTTCATATTTCTTCCACTCACCCTCAGACAATCCCACACATTCATTACCGATTATCATAGAGCATTGAACACCCTTACATATCATACATAAAGAGTGAGGAACTATCAAAGTCTTCGATAGCCTCACCTTACATTCACCCAAGCTACAGACTCGATAGCTAGAGGTAAGACATCTTAATTATAAGAAAAGTCAAAAGCAAAATCAAAAACGGTCCACAAAGAGCGTATGCCAAGTCACAGATCCAGTCGAATACCAAAAAACAACCAAAATACTTAAGTGACAACAAATTTCGAAATCCAAATGGCGGAGGAACTGACAACAGGTGTTGACAGTCCGGCGACAGAGAAAATCTGAATAGAAAATGGGAATGGTTCCTGATACCCGCCTCCCAGCGGCGGGAATGGGTACTAACCACCTGCCCGGCCACTGCGTGTGCCGCGAATTTTGAAATTCTGTCGGACTTCGGAGAATACAGCTATATATATATATCTGACAGGTAAGTCTCATGAACAAATTAGTTTTGAGCTTTTCAATGAAGCAAGAGTTAGTCACTTGCATTATAATAAAAGCTCTTTAGTATATTCTTCCCCAAAAGTTTCAGTGATTATGTTTAAACAAAACAACTATTCTTCAATTTTATTTTGACTGCAGGTCTGTCTTGAAAAAATAGCTATGTAATTATTGACAAACAAACCAAAACAATCTTTATGTCTGAATTTGCTTTATTGTCTTTATATTTGCCAAAAGAGGAGGGGGACTTGCATCCTCTTGCTGAACAAATGCCTAAGGTGAGGTGCTACCTGTCCTGAAAGGGAAGTTGGGCAAGTAAAAAGAGGTATAAGTGATCTGGCTCAAACATACCCCAGCATACAATACTTACTGAACCAATGGGTTCTTCCGGAATGCTAAGGATGAGATGGTGCCTCTGAACTCATGAGTTCTCATTAATTGTTAGATTAAAAAAATACAAATTTTCATGATAAAATTAATTATTTGGATACTTACCTACTGTCTCATGGGGCAAGAAAGAAATTGTGTTCTTGGCCACATCTTTGCTATCAGCCCTAAGAAAAACATGGAGGTGTTAAACTGCCCTAAGAACTGAGTTCTGTTTTTCCCAATAGGTGGCCCTAAACACAGTATGTTCTCATCTGAACACTACTTCTGATGTCCTCCCACTGAAGAAGAACTCAAACCTGAAGAGGCAGGGATTTTTTGTTGTATTCAGAAATCTAGGATAAATTCAATTAAAACATTTTTATCCCCTTGAAAATTTAACATCATTTGAGAGGCCGTAAAGCTCACTTACCCTCTTCGCTGATGCCAGGGCTAGGAGAAAAACAGTCTTTAGATTTTTCATGAATATTGATGAATAAGGGCTCAAAAAAAGTTAGACTTAAATGAGAGTCACAGCCCACTCAGAGGGCCTGAGTTCCCTTGAAGGACAAAACTATTTGAAACTTCACAGAAGCATGGCAATCTCCAACGGTGAGAGTGCTGGCTGATGTTTTTGTCTCAGGACTTGGCTACAGCAGACCTTTTCCTTTGATGGCACCATAAAAGTTTATTAATTATTTTGATTTTTATGAGGAAGTCTGCTACCTGCTGAAGAGTGGCTCTGACCATAGCAATACCCTGTCTACAACACCAACCACAGAAGACATCCCATTTCTCAATACACAGTTGCTGAGGACTTACATAGTCTGACGAGAAAACCCTCTTGCTTGAGGAGACACTGGATAGTCTCTAGGCATGAAGCAATTTTTTTATTTATCTCTCTTTTGGCAAAAAAGGTTTTATATCAAATACAATTTTTATCACCTTCAGATAACAGAGCTAAAAAGTTAAAAAGTTCCTCATTGGGCAGTTGGTGATGAAATGAATAAAGGCATGATGGCCATCCGATAGCCATCAGAGTTAGCCTAAGATTTAGGATGATCAACATCCTGTTGATTACCCTTCTGATCAGGCAAAACAGCAGAAAAGCATATGTATTTTATCCCATGGGTATTGAAAGATGTCCTCCATCACCACCCATGGGTCCAGGACTATTGAATATAGGACTGGAAGCTTCCTGTTGTACCAAGTGGCAAACAGGTCTATGCTCGGGGTCCCCTAGATCTTGAAAAGCCTCTCTGCCACACAAGTGTGTAGGGACTATTCTGTCACCATTACTTGTCTCTGATAGCTGAGCTTGTCTGCCACTAAATTCTGAGACCCTAGAGTGTACCTGGCAGTCAGCTCTACTGAGTGGTCTACAACCCACTTGTGCACCTGCATCATCAACTGGTACAGAGGAAGGGAAACCAACCCTCCTTGCCTGCTGATGTATGCCACTACCATGGTGTTGTCACTCATGAATACCATGGAGTATCCCATATCACTCAATCCCAGAACTCCTGAAGAGTGAGAAAAGCCACCTTCAGTCCCAAAATGTTGATGTGAAGGTGTTGTTCATTCTGATCCCACACTCTTGAAACTAATAACTCATCCAGGTTGTGCCACCAGCATTAGATGCATCCAAAACAAAAGAAAATCTCAAACCATCAATTGCCGAGATAAATATTGAAGAAATCCTGAAGCAGCAACTTTGGTCTTCCCTTAAATTCCAAGAGACTGGAAAAAATTAGGGTTTTGTCAAGAAAGAACTCTTTCAACCTCTTCATTCTAAAGACAAAAGGTGGGACCAGCAAACTCCAAAGACCAAATAAGTGAAAAAACCTGACTGAAAATGGGTGAATATCAGCCAAGACAGAAACTTTTGTGCTACCTCCCAGATTATTATTATTATTACAATAGTTTAACCAGACCACTGAGCTGATTAACAGCTCTCATAGGGCTGGCCCGAAGGATTAAAGTGAAATGGAATACTATACCAGGTCTAAGCCATAGGGTAAGCACTGGGACTAAATGATGAATGAATAATGAAATTTTAAAAATATGCAAAAAGGCATATGCTTCCACACTATAACACATGCACATATTAAATACATTTACTCAAGTTTCATCTGCACAATTAAAAGAGTAAATAAAACTGAGTAATGGTAACATTCTGAATCTTAAAACATTCTGAAAACCTTAAAAAGATTTCTTCAGCCTTTCATGGAGTTTATTCTTCCACCAATGGCACAAGTGAAACTACTCCCAAATGTTTTTACCCAATTTTACAGGAATGGTATAACATGATTATATTGGCCCAAGTGTAAAGCCAAACCCACTTGTTTGGGGAGAATTGCTAGACTGAGAATATTACAAGAATACAATCATCCCCACCCTAATCATATTATGGGCAAACCGGGTAGAATGATGAGAGTCCTATCCCCAGAACCAGACACCTCCTGGAATCTGTGGTCTAAAGATTCTGCCTTTGAGCTTTCAATTGATAACTATGATATTATCGGTTAGTTGATGGTCCTACCACAGCTCCCACTACTTAGCTTCAAAATAAACCCAATCCCAGCTTGATTTTTTTGTTTTTTTATCAGGTCCAATTTTTATAAAAGTGGAAAATAATCAAAATCAGTCCAAAAAATATATGAAACATACCTTGAAATAACCCAGGAACAAATATAAAAGAGCCCCTCACCAAAATCAGGGGCTATTATTTTTCTGATGCAAGAGTCCCTTTAAACACTTACTGACTACCACATTGGATAAGGATGCCATGGCTGACTGTCCAGCTGGAAAACAGCAAAAAATAGAGGTTGGTTTCAAAGCTTTAATAAAAGCTGGAATCTTCTGAACATTCTTACCAGTTGTGTGATCACAAATATCACAATTTTTAAAAGTAAATTGTATTTTTCCTAACTATACAAACCTGAGGTCCTTTACATTAGGAATTACAGTACTTTAGCGAAGCTGGAAACAACTAAACTCTTGAACAAGGTGGTTAGGCAGTAACTACCGTCAGGTTTTGGTTCAAGAGAATATCCACCTGCCCGGATGTAAACATTCCAGTTTGCCTTTCGCCATTTTCAGATTGAGGGGTGGCATGAGGCGGGCATAAAAATCTAATGTAAAGGACCTCAGGTTTGTATAGTTAAGAAAAACACAATTTACTTTTAAAAATTGTGATTTGTTCTGACAATATATACAAACCATCGATCCTTTACATGAAAGGTCACTGGTTGGAGGAAAATCTGAGGAAGTCTCTTGAACTGACTGGAGTTTTGCACACCTGGGCTGCTACTCCTGGTCAAAAGAGCGAGGAGGAGTATAGTACTGTGCCTCTGACAAGATTAAATGTCAGATACAGTGCTGGGCCTTTTTCACGAGTGAGGAAACGTAACTCATACGAAATAGGCTGGGAAGAACCTAAGAGTCAGAGGCAGAGTGGTAAACCCGAGATAGGGTTTCCTTATTGCCAGTCTCTCCTTCCTCCCCTTGCTTGAGGAAGAAGTGGAATTGCTTCTATGATTCTAGAACAAAAATAGAACAGGTGCTCGATGTGTAGTCTTACCGCATCAGACGCCAGATCCAGCAAGTATCGGTTCGAGTCCTATGCTCATCCTGGAGAAGTAGGAGGACGAGGAAGGATGAGGAGGAGAGGCCAGTCACTCTCGGTATCCTTCTCACTTTCAGAACAACACCTTCAGCGAGATGCCACTAGTCCTCTTGAAGGAGCCGGGTAAGGAAACACAACTTGTTGAGCAGCCACCACAGGACCAAGGAAAAAAGGTTCCAAGGGCCTGTGGGCAAGACCACAGGAAGAAGACGAGAGGGTGGTCTATGAGACCACATCGTGCTTCCAGACCGACAGAAACTTCCAGAATGCGAGGGATGGACCAAGCCATTGACTTCGTGAGCTCTTGGGTGGAAAGTACTGGTATCATTGTCACCAGCTGCCGAGTACCTCCTTCAATCACTTAATGGAGCCAGGAGAAAGATATTTGCTTAGACACTTCTTCCTTGGGAGAGAGAGTACCAGGGAAAACGTCAACGACATCCAAGTTAGAAATGTCGAGCCTTTTCGGAAAGTACCACAGCTCCCTAATAGGACAAGATAATGATTGATCTGGATGATCAATACAAAGTCCAAGGAGGAGGGGAACAAGGACTCGAACCTGACAATAGATGCCAATGGATTCAGAGTCCAATTATGAAATCCGAGGAGGAGTCGAGGTATTGATCCCCTTCACCTGTTCTTCTATCTTCTATGCCAAGGCCGGAGCGAGATGAGAGATGGTCCTAAGAGAGCACATCTCTGTTTGACAACTCTTGTAAGGGCATGTGAAGAGCATGTGACAGGAACCCTAAATGAGAGTCACATGCTACCCAGGGAACAGTTTCCTGGGACAGCAGGACCAAAGAAGCTTCTCGTCCATAGCTAAATCTCGACTGAGGAGAAAAAGGCTACTTCAGATGGAAGACAAGGTTGCAAGGGCCTGTGTTCTTCACAACTGAAACGGAGAGAAGCAACCCTCGGCAGAGAAGACGAGGAAGTCCAGACTTGAAGAGCGACTCTGACCCAAGAAGAAGTTCCGTCAACAACACCCACCAGCGAAGATGGATCCAGTCCCTGGGACAGTGTTGCAGAGGACTTCAAGGGATATCCAGCTATATCCAGCCACTCAGCTAGAAAGCCTAAACTGGAAGGTCTCCCAGTCCTGAACACACAGGGATGTACTGCCTGAAGAACCGCTTCTGTGTAGCTGCTACAGGAGGTTGGGTCAAGCAGAACTCTTCTCGATGCCTCAGAAACAGAGCTATCAGGTCAGATGCTGAGTAGCCAGTTGGTCTTCCAGCAACTAAGCTTGCTCTGAGAGAACTTATTTTTACGTGGCCAGTAAAATAAGTCTAATCCTTCGAATGTTTGCTAATGTCCCTAAACAGACAGCTCAAGGGCTGGGCCGCAACAGACAAAACCAACTGGACGGCAAAACATAGATATAGCAAAAATTGAATTTCCCAAAAAAATTCCTCTACAGCATGCCTCACTGTAGCAGCCCCTGGTCTGGTATGAAGGAGCGAGAAAAGATACCGACTTGTTGTGACAGATGAGGCAACAGAAGGAGCGGAAAACTGAACTTTGTCAGTCGAGGCAAAGAAAGACAGTCTCTGCATGAATCTTTGTGAAGAAAAGAGTGAGCAGCACGTTCCATCCTGATCACTCAAACCTGAGGCCAGGCTCACCTACCAATACATCCCCACAGGGAATGCATCTGGTTAACTGAGCTGTTGAATGTGCAATAGAACACTTGAGTACCTTCAAATGCCAACAGATGAAACAGGAGAAAAATTATTACCTCTTGTTTGTTGACAAATGCCACTACTGTGGTTTAGTTGTTCAATGAAACCACTAAGTGTTGCAAAACTCAACCTGAATTCTCAGAAGGCCAAAAGGCTGCCTTGAGCTCAGGATGTTGATGAGAAGGTACTAATCGTCTCGGTCATACACCTTCGAGACAAAGTCTTACAGGAGTGTGCCTATACCTCAATCGGTGAATCTGGAAGTAGACACACAATGTGAGGAGAATATGCAAGCATATGCGAAGGTTCCTTCAATCAAGCATTAGCCTCCTTCATTCTCCACCATGGGGAAGCTTCTGCAAGATGACAGGATACCATGATGATTAGCTCTAGCCCGGCTGGCATTTCCAGAATTGGGAGCCCAGGAGAGGAGGCAGGATGCAAGTTTGATGAAAAGAATTTCTGACCCAAGGGAAATAGATACTTCTCCTGAAGGAATCCATTCCCAGGTCTTGGCAATGTCACTGCCAGCTCCAGACACTCGATAAGTATCATTTCATCCAGGCATCTGCATTAGGAGAACTTCTTCCAGTCAATACTTCTTTCTCTCTTCCCATTCTTCCCTCCTCCCATATGGGAAAGAGGGTGGAAAGAGACACAGTTATGCACACTTTCCTAGAAGGGAAGAAGAGGGCTATGTGTTCCACAATCTTCTTCCAAGCCTGGGACTTTAGCTAAGAGTTGAGGGGGCTGGCTTGAACTCAAGGTTGAGTCGAGATGACTAAGACCCCAAGGTCTTGGCCATTGTCCAAAGGACAAGGCAGTGCCCTGGTATGAACCTTGATTACCGAGGTATCTGGCAAATCTCTGAAAGAGAAAGGCAGAACCAAGTAAAGGTTCATTCCTAAGGGTCAAGCCAACTCGGGACTTACGAAACCGGAGATCCAAATTGGGACAAAGTCCTTCTTCTTAGCACCAGAATTGCCCACAGAACTGCAGTAGGCAAGACCCTCCAGGGCAAGAAGAATTCATGCACTGTTGAGGCAGGGGAGAAGCTTGGTGTCTCAATCTGAATGAATTCCTCCTCCGAAGAAAAGAATTCATCTGGTCAAGAACGCTCTCGGAAGCAAGGACCGCAGCGGCCCTTGACACTCTTGGCCCCCCGGAACTGCAAGGGTTGCTGAAGATTATTCATTGGGGGAGCCATGGTCCCGTCCCCAGGGATCTTCGTGCTGATGAATCGTTCTCTCCGAAAAACGAGGGTGATCGCAACTTCAAGAGGAAGACCCTCGCTGCTTCTGAAGCATGAAACTCCTATACCTCTCCCCTTGAAGGGAGACCTTGACAGATCCCAAGAAACCCTCCTCGGCTACCTGGTTGTACTACAAGACAATTGAGCGACCAACACCCAAAGCACGCCTGGCAGTCGAACTCCATAGACAAATTCGTCAGAGCTCTCTTTGTCCATCTCATGCCTCTCGGAACAGCTGAGAGGAAAAGGGAACAGGTAAGGAGAACGAGTACCCCTACCTGTCCTGCCAGTAAGATCAGGAGGAGAGGCAGACCGTGAGCGATTATCAACTGAAGGAGATAGCTGCCACACGTGACAGGGGAAAGAGAGCACTTGTGCCGTGGCAAAGTGCTTTCCTGGGAAGAGCAGAAAGTTCACTCGAACAGAGCCGAGAACCCGATTTGGAAGAGCTGAGTGGGGACCGAGCTGAGCCGCACCGAACTGAGCCGATCACACAAAGCAGATCCAGCTGGTTGGTATGCCCAGGGGACTGCAGGTAGGTGGGACAAGAGCAGCCAGTCTCGTAAGTGCAACCAGG
The DNA here is from genome assembly GCF_040412425.1 of Macrobrachium rosenbergii. Lineage (NCBI taxonomy): Eukaryota > Metazoa > Arthropoda > Malacostraca > Decapoda > Palaemonidae > Macrobrachium > Macrobrachium rosenbergii. The sequence continues at coordinate 27,141,196 of NC_089788.1, read as the reverse complement.
GGCTGAGCCAAGCCAATCGCAGGAACACAATTGGAACTGGGCAGGGCAGAACTCGTCTGCCGTGAACTATTGCTAGTTTCCCGAACTCTAAACTCCTTCGAGGCCGAGGCCCCTCAAGAAGAAGGTTCTAGGGGGAATTCTGTGTCTGCTACCATGCATGCTTGAACCCTAAGGTTCAAGACACGAGGATGAAACCTGGCCAAGCAACCAAAGCAGCTGGCGGGCAGTATCAAGACACCTGGCGTCCCTCCACCCAGACACCTGGCGTCTCGGCACCCAGACACCTGGCGTCTCGGCACCCAGACACCTGGCATCCCGGCATCCAGACACCTGGGTGTCTCGGCACTTTCTCTCGTCCTGTGTCTCTCAGGAGAGCACTCGTGATTCATAGGATTCGAGAGACCCGTGAGACTCCCGAAAATCGGGAGCGGCTGCTTTCGGTTTTCTAAGAAACCTAAAAGAGCCAGGCACAGAAACCAGACTTAGATGCAGACTTCTAAGACTGGCAAAGAGGGGGGAATCTCTTCCTGCTTCTTCTGTGTTCAAACCCAGGATCAAACGCCAGACCCACAGGAGAATGGAAGCACTCGGGAGTGCTTGCTGAGGGCGGGAAAGAGCCAACACCTGAGAAACTTGTCTCCCGGAACAGGGCAGAGGAAGTCCCTTAGAAGTCCCGAAGGACTCAAGAAGAGAATCTCTTCCCTGCTTCTTCTGGTGTTTGAACCGATTGGATCGAGACACCAGACTGGGAAACCGACCGAGCACTGGTAAGCACTGGGGAGCGCTTGGCCGGTGCTGGCAGGAAGAGCTTAGACACCTGGGTGCCTCTTTCCTTTCTCTCACTGCTCCCGAACTGGGCCAGGAGAGTACTCTCCAGACCAGATCGGGATACTCAATATTCCATTGAATCTCGAGCACTCCCTAGAGCGGTTTAATCAGCGCAGTGGCAGCCCCCATCTTAGAGGCCGAACCCCTAGGACTGGGAACGGGATCGTAAACCGAGGTCTGCGTGCCCGCAGCTCCTGAAACACAAAACTCAGGGCTATGCGAATCGGTTTCCTAACCCGAAGGTTGGGAGGAACCAACAAGAGACCCACTGCCTCCCCTAGACATCTAGGGACTGACTCCCTTAGACGTCAAAGGGCATTAAGGGGAAAGAAGCAGCCTTCCTCTCCTTTAGCCGATGGAGGTCTGTCCGGTTCCCGGGACCCCCTCAAACCTCAGGAGAGGAAGGGAAGAGGCAGCAGAAGATGAAATCGAAGATAAGATGAAGAAGACAGCGGCTACTTCCACAGGGTGATTTCCTTCACCTCCACTCCGACAGCTTCTACAGGATGGTGGACATCATCGTAACCTCCAGGGCAGGTGGCAGGAACACAACGGAAACATTGTAACCACCACCCAGGAGAAGCAGCAGGCAACAGCCGATCAGGAGCTACGGCAGCGGTTCGGAAGGCAAGAGCACAACGGCCAGGAACATCACTTCCACAGGGCACTTCCTTCATCTTCACGCCGACATCTTCAACAGGATGGCGGACATTGTAACCAGGCAGAAACACAGGCATGACCGCCAGGATAGCAGCAGGCATGATCAGGACAGTCGATGCAGGAGCTACGGCAGAGGTTCGGAAGGCAGGAGCTACTGCAACAGCCAGGAATGTCACTTCCACAAGGTGACTTCCTTCACCTTCATGCCGACATCTTCTCCAGGATGGTGGACATCGTAACCTCCAGGGCAGCTGGCAGGAACACAATGGAAGCAGCCCAGGACATGACCACCAGGAGAAGCAGCAGGCATGATCAGGAAAGCTGATGCAGGAACCATGGAAGCAGTTCGGAATGCAGGAGCTACAGCAACAACCAGGAACATCACATGAACGTCACCAGCAGCAACAGGAATGATCAGGACGGCTGCGGCAGGAGACCAGGAAGAGCCGCCCAGAGACTTTCGTCGAGTTAACAGAAGCATAACACAGGAAACAGCAGGAGCAGATGGAACACAGACGCCAGAGGCAGTCAGTGCCATGGCATACATGAAGGCCAGCAACGACAGCGATTGATCCACATCAGCGGGAACAGAGTTGGAACGATCCCGACGTGGAACTATGCCACTCCAACCAAGTACTGTGGTCGATCCCAAAGCACAACACTAAATGAATGTCGGGACTCCTTCATGCAAGATATCCCCTAGTATATCCAGCCAACTACTGCTGTGCCTGCGATGCTCACTGTCAACCTGAAAGAAAAAGCAAAGATGATTAGTAGAGGGAGACTCCTCTCGCTACGGGGGGGAACTGCCCTACGCAGCAAGAGAAGGCCCCTTAGAAGCAGTCGCCCAACCTCCGGCGCCCCCCCTCCTGGTGGTCTTCGCCTGACGACCCAGTGAAGAGGGCGAAGGAGAGAGATCTCTACCAAAGGAGAGAAAAGGAAGAACTTACAGGGATAGAGAAAGAAGGAGGGGAGTCCACCAAGGGTGCCTTGGAAGCGGAACTTACCGACGACGCCCACAACCTTTCCCCACACAACTCTCTCTAGCGCAGGCAGTGAAAACAACACTTGGCACAAGTAGGATGGAAGTCGTCATGCCCTTGCACACAGAGGGCAGAAGCCCAAGAAAGGAAGCGAACTCTTACGTCCCGATCAATGTAGGGGAGTGAAGCTATTACGTCCCAACCTAATATCTCTGACTGTACAGGGGAATGCCTTCAGTATCTAAATAAAGGGCTACTGGAAGAGAAGCATTACCACTCGGTTACGCCCCTCTAAATACGGCCTTGGCCATCAAACCAGAGATAGAGACGCAAGGGAACGACGGCTATGCAACGTTATCACAAATCGTGGGTTTGTATTAATAAATATCAAACACACGTAATATAACACAAAAATACATTAAGTTCCCACCAGGATAATAAAGAGCTTAACGACAGTCAGGCAAAGAGGTCCGAAACCACGTCAGCAACGCATGACGGCCGAAAGCAAACTGGTATGTTTACATCCAGGCAGGCGGGTATTCCCGCCTACCTGGCGGTAGTTACTGCCTAACCACCTTGCTCAAGAGTTTAACGGCCGTTTCCAGCCTACACTGAGAGTAGTTCCTCTGGAACAAACAAAAATTTTCTGGGGGGGGCATCACAACGGGGGACCCCAATCCCCCAACTGTAGGGGTTTGCGTTTACTGTGCTCACCTGGTTCATCTTCCATAAAAGTGGTCCCCCCTCACTAAATTCCTGGCTATTCCCCTGCTTCCCCAAGGCCATCCTACTCATGAATGAGTACAAGGACCTCCACAGTGACTCTGCAACTCGTCTTGCACTGGTTCCATGAACAAGGGACCCTCAGGTCCTGTATAATCCATAGGAGGTTAGGGAGACGCCTCTACTGAAGAAGAGTGGGAGACACAGTAGTCTGGCCTTGCACCTACGCAAAGGATCACGATAATTCTTTAAAACAACTCCCTTAACACTGAGTCACCCGATCACACACAAAACCTTCCACTTTCCACTTTGGTCACACATTGTTGTTAGATTTAGGATCAGAGTAGACAAACAAACAAGTGGTTTGTCCCATCAATATTGGTCAAAGGTACAAACCACAAGACCAGTCAAAAAAAGGTAATTCTAAGTATTAGCTCCGAGCCTGTTTTTACCTTGGAAACTGGTTTTTTCTACACTTTTAGGGCTTCTGATACTGGTGGTGCATTTGTTTGTTGTCGGCCAAATGGAATGTCCATTTGCCATGTTTAGTACTGGCCAAGGGGGGGGCAGTACCCCTATGTTAACAAGGACTGTAATTGCACTTGCAAGACGGGATATGAACCATTCCAAACAGACATACCCGTGCTCTGCCTTGTGAAGATCGCGTATGGAAACGCCTTGTTGGGTGGACTTCAGGGGTTAATTACAGGTTAATTACATTTGACCCCCCCAAAAATAACATTAAATTTAAATAAATAAGCAACCAAAATACTATAAGAAACTGCCATTTCTTGCTAAATACCCGCCGTTTATCTATTACTTAGATCTACCCAAAAAATATGTGCTTATTGTTTTTGACAAGAAATTAATGACATATATTAATGATCTGTCAAAATGAATTAAAAATAGCTGGCCTGCTAAGACCTTGTAGAAACCCTTTGGGATAAATCCGCCAGCACGTAGAAACCTGACTGGCGATCTCTTTAAACTAACTAGTCTAAGTACTTGATGATAAAACCCTCGGCTAACACAGTACAGCACTTGTCTCCAGCCTAGACTGACAGACTAGGCCTACAAGGAATCAGTGTAAAAATGATCAATCTGCACTATAGGCCTTGGATAACCCTTCCCTAATTGTTTAGGATGTTTAATCTAGGCCCAGGGCCTACATTATGAGTCATAATTAGGATCATTCATCGAAGTTCATACAAGGTCAGCTGTCCTTCACTCAGGGCCTCATCTATGACTAGGCCTAGGGTATGGCTTCAGAGGTTTCAATTAGCCTAGGTGTGCTAGTTACTACGACTAGTAACCTAATAAGCGTCTAGATTATTATGATTTCCTACAAGAATTGGTCTCTCTCTCAAATAATGTGTCAGAACATTACTGACTTGTCAGCTGTCATGTGACTTGGCCCAACTACGGTTTGGGGGTAAGGTGCGTACCCTTCAGTAAGTAGACCAACTTTAACTTGATTGACAATAACTCGAGGAAACTTAAAAGACAATGCTCATTCTTCAAACATTTCAATACTTACTGATTCTTCTGACGCAGTGAAACAGTCTCTATTCAATATTACGAACACCAAAAGAAACAGAAGAGGGCAAAACTTCATGCTTGACGTTCAAAAGACGCTGGCTAAACAAACTTCCGACTGACATGATCTGTCAGTCACACTCACTCAGGAAAACGTGAAAATGCTTTGGGTCTCCATGACAACATTACGTTAGCGTAACTTCTTCTGTTCGGATGATCTGACGTTAGCTTTGGTGTAGTAATACACTTTGCTTCATTGATAAACAATTTGCTAGAATGGATATGATATCAAAATTTTGTATCGTAGACTAAGTTTCTTTACTTCTTATATAATGTGATGAGTTATTTGAAGTTCCAACTTGTTTTATATATAAAATAAAAGTAGGCGACTGAGATACTTTACTACCCAAATTTGTGAAATATTGAAAAGATTATGAACGTAGCAACATTATCAGCTGAGTACGACTGTGCCGAGTTCTTTACAATTTGCCATTAACACAAAAACATAGATAAGTAAAGGTTACCTAATGGTTTTTCCTAATTCGCCATAGTACGCACCAATAAAATAAGAATTGTTTGCGAGCTGTAAATTGTCATTTAATAATATCCATGGTGGTTCGTTATTTACTTGTAGATTATTATTATTATTATTATTATTATTATTATTATTATTATTATTATTATTATTATTATTATTATTATTCAGAAAGGAGATGATAGTAGATCAAAAGTTCCAAGAGCCACCGATGGCACCGCAGCCTACAATTCCCCGGATAGAGAAAAAAACACTAGGTCTATAAACCCACTACATGCATTGCTTACGGTTTGCTGCTGCTGATATATATATATATATGTATATATATATATATATATATATATATATATATATATATATATATATATATATATATATATATATATATATATATATATATATATATATATATATATATATATATATATATTATAAAAATCACGTAAATATCTACTTGACAGTCACAGGAGCCAGTTAGGATTAACATCAGTCTGTCTTTCCAGTCACATCACTCATGGAATTTTTCTTGGAATCCTCTTGGTACAAACATAAAGGAAAAAACTAAATTTTTAACTTGTCTGATAATTAATGAAATAACCTATGAAATATTTTGTATACTCTCCATATTTTCAAATGATAAAATTTTACTATGCTGATGACTGCAGTCACGTATGAATATCATTCACACCCACTGTATGAAAACCAGTAAGAGACGAGGCATCCAGCTAAACCTTCAGATGTGCAAAATGTGAGTGAGAGGCACAGTGTGTATATGTAGCCTACGTGTTCTAGACCCTGCCGATGAGCCTTCTGTGTAGGTATGCAAATTGCTTTTTGCATATCGGGTTCATCCGCAATACAGCTCCCACGGTATGAATTTTTCAATGACCATTCTCGAGTTTTTCTCTGTAGTCACCTCCTCTTAGGGGAAAGGCTTATTGTAATGGTAATTCAGATACAAAATCTTTTTTGGCAAGAATTCTAAGAGCAATCCACCTGGTGGTTTCCACTTGATCAGTGAGGTTTTTTTTTTTTTTTTGTAGTAGTGGTGGAGGTGGGAGGCACTGCGCTGATATAAGTGGCATTTTCGAGCTTTCATTCTACAGCCGTGGTCTTTCAAATTTGGACGCTTTATCTTTGGAAGGTGTTGAAGTTTTGCAGGATCAAAGTCCAGAGGATACTTCTACTACTACTACTACTTCTACTACTACAGAAGTACTACTACTTCTACTACTACAAAGAACCCTAAAAGAGTTCAGAGGTCTGGTTAAACAAATCATTTATAACTAACTTTACTACTACAACTACCCCCGCTAAAACTGATATTACTGCAGAAAATGAACCCAAAGAGCACAATTCCCCATTAATAGGCTACAAAAAACGAAAACAGAAAATGAATTTGTCTTCAGATTTACATCCGTCTCAAAATCTAGCAGAGAACACTCAATCGAAGGCATATCTGCTATGCCATACAGCAGTTATCACCGCAAACAGTTAGTTTGGCCTTGTCCTGGATTTTGATCTTGACCTTTTGTCTCTATAGCTCAAAAATGAAGTAGACCTATTTGCTAGGAATCACCCTTATGATAATTTAATCATTCTAACTGTATGACAAGATACCACAAAGGTGTTGTAACTGTTAAGAAAATTAACAAATAAAAAATGCGCCGAAGTTTCTTCAGCGCAATCGAGTTTTCTGTACAGCCGCTACAGCGTATAATCAAGGGGCCACCGAAAATGGACCTAACTTTCGGTGGTCTCGGTATAATGCTGTATGAGCCGCGGCCCATGAAACTCTCAGCTGGCCGTGGTGGCCTGTGTTGTGTTGCCAGAATTACGATTATGGCTAAATTTAACCTTAAATAAAATAAAAACCACTGAGGCTAGCGGGCTGCAATTTGGTATGTTCGATGATTGGAGCGTGGATGATCAACATACCAATTTGCGGCCCTCTAGCCTGAGTAGTTTTTAAGATCTGAGGGCGGACAGAAAAACGTGTGGGCAGAATAAGTGTGGACTGACAGACAAAGCAGGTACAATAGTTTTCTTTTACAGAAAACTAAAAAGCCAGCACAATAGTTTTCTTTTGCAGAAAACCAAAAATGAACAAATAAAACAATGTTTGTAAGTAATCAGTAGCTGATAAAAAAAAAGTCGGGAAAATTAACATATAAAGTTAGCAGTTAAGCTCTATACAGCTTTCTAGCATTTGCGGGCAAACCAACTTCATGAACTGGAATAACTGTATAGGCTCAAAAATAAGTTTACACAGTCCCTTTCCTTTCACTCTTTAGCAGCCAGTGAAATGAGTGGCACAGGGGAACTGCTAACATCAATTCCTCCCACTGTCCCTCACTTTTGACTAAAGGTGATTTAAAATAATATAACTTCTATTACATCTAATTTGCGTTCTTAAGTTATGCATTTTATGAAAAATCTTATGTGAAGTTTAAGATTCAAAAAAAAAAAAAGCAGGGACATAGAAAGTGAAATGTATATATGCTGTCCACACCCTATATACATAGGTATGCATATATATTATTAAAAGCTGATCACTTGCACAATTGTGTATTGGTACAAAAGACCTCACTTAAACAGGCTTCCAGATGATAAGGACAGAAAGTCCTTGAAAGCTTGTAACTTTTTTTATTAAAATCTTAATTAGATCCCATCTAATGAAGATGTTGTCAAAGATATATATATATATATATATATATATATATATATATATATATATATATATATATATATATATATATATATATATATATATATATATATATATATACATACCCACATCACCACAGGTGAAAGAATAAGAGACTGGTGTAGGTCCTGAATGGTTTCGACCAATACCTATAGTGTCGACTTTCTTTCAAGACATTGTCAGAAGACTGATACATAGTGGCAGAAGTCACAATATATATATGCTAGTGGTCCAATGGGGAAAAAACATGCAAACCTTTGGAGGCTCAAAATCCATAACTGGCAGGTGTCAAAAGGGAGGAGAGACAAAACAAATTAGTGCTGAGGTAGATACTATGTATGGAAAAAGGATTATCATATTTGTAAACATTTTACCGGAGCTTTTGACACTTTTCAGTTGTGGGTGTTTAGTCTCCAACGGTTTCTCTATTTGTTCATATTCTCCTCCCAGCATATTTAATGTGATTTCTACCGCCATGTATCAATCCTTTGTCAGTGACTTAGAAATAACGTGAAAACTGGCCATGACCCACAACAGTCATATATATATATATATATATATATATATATATATATATATATATATATATATATATATTTATATATTATTACTAAAAAAAGGATTAGTAATTCTACTAATGCACAGAACAATTGTGTATGTGATAAAGTTAATATATATATATATATATCTTCTTCTTCTTTTAACGTGCTTTTATTCCCATTTTTGTATGGGGTAAGCACGATGCCTTCTTTTGAAGGACTTTTTGATTTGGCTTTGGGGTAGACCTGTGATCTCGATCGGCTGCCCTGCCTGACATCGCTTAGACCCCGGTACGTATCTTTCATGTATCATACCCGACCCAACGCCCTTTCTTCCCAGCAGCGAGAAGTTATTGCGCCGGTATGGCGAGAGTTCGAGACGTGAGATGTTTGTTATGTTTTTAGAAGGTGTTGTAGTGGCTTTGTTTTGTGTGTGTTTTTAGTCTGTAACATCCATTTGCTTTTAAGCAAACCTATCCGTTGATTACATATATAATCCCGGGATGTCTACACGGATAGCAAAGTGTCTGCCTCTCTGATCAGCCGGCTTATGGGTTTTGAACCCGCGCCACAGACCTCTACGAAGTCCGAAGCTGCTGCTGTAACCGACTGAGCCATCGAGGCTCTGTTAATATATATATATATATATATATATATATATATATATATATATATATATATATATATGTATGTGTGTGTGTGTGTGTGTGTGTGTATGCACATAGCCTATACATATATATACTATATATGCACATAGCCTATATATATATATATATATGTGTGTGTGTATATATATACAGTATATATATATATATATATATATATATATATATATATATATATATATATATATATATATATGTATGTATGTATATATATAGGTGTTTCAAAATTAGAGCCCCTCTACAGCATAAACTAAAATTGATATGGATAAAAACAAAAGTAATTCAGAACAGGTATTTATTTAAGTTTTTCTCTGAGTGTATTTAATATTTTGTGTGGCCTCCATCTGCCTGTACCACAGCCTGCATTCTTGAGGGGTATGAATTCTGCAAATCGCAAAAAAGCTGAGACTCAAACTCCATTTCCCTGAGCACTTCGGTCACCTCTCTTCGCAGGTCGTCGAGGTTTGGTATACCATCATAATTCACTGTGTGTGTTTCAACAAGAATCTTTAAGATACTACCCATGTTTTTACACGCATTAAGGTCAGGGGAGCTACCTGGAAATTCACTTGACGAGAAGAAATCGATACCACTGTTTCGAAGCAGCTCCTGTGTCTGAAGAGTCTTGAAACATGGTGCCTTATCATGCAAAAATGTGACTTCTTCAACAGATAACACATTTTCAAGATCTTTGAGGAAAGGAAATACTCCACCAGTAAGCACAGTTTCTCTGAAGTATTTGCCATTCCACGACTGTCCTTTTTCTTTGATGATCCACATTAACCGTTTGGCTGTGAAACAGAGAAAAATTCCCAGACATTCAGGAAATTTCACAACTTGGCGATAGTGCAAGTCATCGCTGATATCATCCAACTTTGCAGCCCAAATGATGTCATTTTTATGATTTGGCTTCCTGGCTGTGTAAATGAAGAATTCATCTGATGTGGCAACATGGAGAAAGTCAGCTTCATCCCAATCTTTAAGAAATGAATCACAAAACCATGCACGGTCTTCTCTTTGTTGCTGAGTGGTGTTGGGCTTGCTAATAACATGAAATGGCTTGATACCAGATTTTTTCAACTCACGATATACAGCACTATAACTCCTCTTCTTTCCCCTTTTTGTTTCTAGTTCAAGTGCCAATTTACGTAAAGACTTTCTTGGTCTACCCACTGCCTCAGGTATGATGTCTTTTGACTCCTGAGAAAGGACTTCAGGCCTTCCAAGATTCTCACTCTTTTCGCAATGACAGCCACATGAATTTTTGTTCCAGTTTCTTTTAACAAAGGATTAATCTCTTTTAATGTATTTAGCTATCCAGGAACGTGCAATGAAGGATGAGCCAGCATCTCTGGCCTCTCTGAAGGTTATAGCCTGGATTCGGTCAATCCATCTGATTACCTCTGAGTTGTTAGCCATGGCTGTATCTAACTCCGTCACTCAGTCTGAAAATACAAGAAATGAAAAATGAAAAATAGCTTAATAAAAACTTAAAATAATGTACTTGAAGATAGGCTATAGCAGAAAACTTCATAACTTTCCATTTGTTCTGTGGAGGGGGCTCTAATTTTGAAACACCCGGTATATATATATATATATATATATATATATATATATATATATATATATATATATATATATATATATATATATATATATATATATATATATATATATATATATATATATATATATATATATATATATATATATATATATATATATATTCAGCAAGACCACAGGAAAAAATATATATATATATATATATATATATATATATATATATATATATATATATATATATATATATATATGTATATATACAGTATATATTGATATATACTGATATAGTTTTGATCTGGACCAGAGGTCAACTTTGCTGATTTAGGGCCACAGAATGATTCTAACTGAGATTCACAGAAACTTACCATGGAGGGTGGGGATAGTAGAATCTAACTTCTATCTCTGGGTTCAGACAAAAGTATATTAGAGAAAAATGTCAGCTTAGGGACTTCTTCAAATGAAGGAATGACCAGGTAAACACTTAGGGTTCACGTAATTAATTATACTTACATTAAATACAACCAGAAGAATGGGGATGATAATGTACAGGGGAACAGAGTCCTGTCGAACAAATCGGTTATACAGTAGATGAAAGATCCACGATGATACACAAGGGGCCCCTGCTTCAAAGGGCACCACAATGAGGATACAGTGGTTAAGCCACTGTGCACACATGAGATAATGAGATAGTTCCACAGCAAGCACTCCTATCTGCAATCGAGAATGCAACGGTTACTAAATAGTTGACAGTGTAATTAAAGGGAATTGAGGGGGTTGCACTTATGGTGCCAAGCAACTTGATCCTGCAACACTGGAGCACTGGTTAATACACTTACGTTACTAGGTTATGCACTTTATTTAAGAACACAGGTCTCACTGAGGTAAATCGTTCTAAGAAAAGAAAATAAAATAGTGAGAGAAAATAACAGGATACGTGACTGGCTTCGAGAGCATTAATTTGGGTACATTACCTTCTTCAGGAGATGGGAGTTCCTCGTCTAAAGGCGCCACCAATGGAGGGTGGTGATGAGTGGGGGTCACTGCAAAAGTAACCCAAGCTTCTAGACCAGCCACGTGGGAAAGCAAGGGGGCAACTTGAAGGGAGCAAGAGGACTGCAAGTGTCCTGGGTAAGTCGTCCAATGTCTCTGAGGTTGATCTGCCTGTGCAGTGCCCTTTTGTAATGTCCGAGGATTCAGATACTGCTCCATCCAGGTGGCGTTGTTTTGGCTGGTACTCCATTTTCTTATAGAGGGCTCGCACGTGGCGTTTGGCGGACATGCTGCCTTGCGAGGTCACTGATGCCCAGGTGTCATGGTGCCAGCATGTTTTCTCATGTGAGTCACTCCTGTGCTGGCAAGGATTAATCTCTGTAGGACCACACCTGGAATTAGGGTCTCGGGCAGATCACTCAGTCAAAGGAAGGTTAAAGCTTACGCAAGGGATGGGCAGGAGGGAAACCAGAAGTGGTGAATTATTTACCCACAGCTTCTTCATTTATTATGAATTTACAAAATTTTAAAATATTTACTCTTATTTTGCTGTAATTGCGATAGGAGAGTTGCCGAGGAAGAGGTTTCCATATCGTTGAAATATATATATATATATATATATATATATATATATATATATATATATATATATAACAAACATTAAGCTACAGATGTTGTTTGATATCTATTTCACACTTCTTCAGGAATGCCACCAAGGGGGATTATAACTGATAAATAGTTTGGCACTTAAATGAATCGAACACTCTACAGTCGAACCAGCGACTTCCAGTCGATGTTCAAAACCATTCGGCTATCAAGAGAGGTATAAGTTAACGTCGACTCTGTTGTACTTATACCCTTCGAGTGTGGGGATTTGTACTTAGCGTCGGTATCAACCCATCCCCACTATGAAAGCTGACTGGTACATTATACATACTTACATACATACATACACACACACATACTGCATATATAGATATATATCACCACAAATGAAAAAAATAAGACTAGGCGTGGGCCCTGACAAAATTTCACTGTATTTCTAAGCCGTTGATGAATGACTGATAAATGGCGGTAGAAATCACAGAACTGTAGCCTATATGTGCTGGGAGGACAATACGAACTAATAGACAAACCGCTGAAGACTAAAAACCCACGCCTGAAAGGTGTCAAAAGGTCCAGTAAATGTTTACAAATATGGATTTTTATGCATGCATCCATGTATGTATGTATGTATGTATATATGTGTGTATGTGTGTGAGCGTGTGTATATATTATTATATATATATATATATATATATATATATATATATATATATATATATATATATATATATATATATATATATATATATATATATATATATATATATATATATATATATATATATATATAAAAAACCAAGAGCCAGCAGGAAATAATGAAAAGCAGCCGTACCTACCTACCTAGTGCTTTCGTGTAATCTTGATACAACTCATTAGGGTACAATAAAGAATGAAAAAAAGCTTCGAAATTTCAAAGGTAAAAATAAAAACGAAAAAAAGGAAAATATAGAACAACCAAACAGCCCAACCAAGAATACATTTACAAACTCTATATTGATTTGGGCTTGATATGCAGTAGATTGTTTAGTTCTGACAAGAAGTTTGGTGACTGTTGAGAATAGCTTCACGTGATAGGCGGCATTTTAAGGGACGTTTATCTCTTGGCTTTAACTGATACGACTAAGAAAGGGAGAAGTGAACCCAAATCCTACGCATAACAAATATTTTTTATTTGAAATATCGTCATACTCAGCTCAAAGTAGCCTGCTAAAAATTACAAGGTGTACTATTAAATTATATATATATATATATATATATATATATATATATATATATATATATATATATATATATATATATATATATATATATGATTATTATCACTTTTGTACGTGATTCATTTATCACACATTACCACAGGTGAAAAATAAGAAACGGGTATAGGTCCTGACCGGTTTCGACTTTATTTCAATGATATAGAAGTCACAAATATATATACTATACTACGAACATACACAACCGTTAGAGACTCCCATATCCCCACTCAGGCCGGTGTCGAGGTAGGAGGGCCTTTAAAACTCATTTGGCTATACACATACACACACATACACACACACATATATATATATATATATATATATATATATATATATATATATATATATATATCATATATATAAATGTATACTGTACATATAATCTATATATATATATATATATATATATATATATATATATATATATATATATATATATATTATATATATATAAATATTTACACACATACACTATATATATATATATATATATATATATATATATATATATATATATATATATATATATATATATATATATATATATATATATATATGTGTGTGTGTGTGTGTGTGTGTGTGTGTGTGTGTTATGTGTGTGTTATGTAGAATTTGGGCCCACTTCTCCCTTTCTTAGTCATATCAGTTAAAGCCATGAGATGAACGTCCCTTAAAATGCCGGCTACCACGTGAAGCTATCTCAACAGTCACCAAACTTCTTGTCAGAACTAAACAGCCTATATCGGGCCCAAATCTATATTAGAGTTTGTAGATGTATTTATACTGTCAAAATTGTTTCCAGAAGCATCTTGAACGAGATAAGTGAACGCGTTCTCGTTTTTTCATGCTGTGTTCCATCAATCATTAAATCTTTGTTTATTTTAGCAATATATATTTTTTAAACCAAATTTTTCTTTTGCTGACACAAACTTATTCGAAAACATTTTTTTGTAAGGAAATCATTACTTTTTCTCCTAACTAGCATCTGGTCCGAGCATATTGGTAAGCGCCCAACACCCTTTCGTCCTCACCCCTAGGCACGTGTAACGTGTAACCTTGTATTTTATTAATATTTAGAACCTGGACATTTTAAAAGATTATTCTTAATCATACAATGGGTGAACAGACATGTCTGTGAAAAACTGACTGTGTATTGGTCATTGTTTTCACCTGTTTATTTACATTTGTACGAGAACAGTTATGTTTGACAGAAAAGTAACGAGGTTTGCGATTGGACAAAAGGAAGGTGTTTGTGTTCGAAGCAACCAATAAGAGGAGAGCTCTGAAATTCCTTCTCTATTAGTCAAATGAAAAACAGTAAAACAATGTTTGCTTCCGTATTGCGTTGTTGCAATCATCATCATAATATTCAATTATTGTTTGTAGATAAAGTAAATTTATATTTATAGAAGTAATATACTAAATATGTCGTAATTCACAGGGCATGTGACAAAGTTGTGTCCGATAATCGTATTACCAAGGTTTCACCTGTTACATATACACCTGTAAAGTAGTATACTTAAATTTCCGTATATTTTAATATAGGTTACATTTTTTGTTATTTTATAAAATAATAGCCGATGTGAGTACGATAAAGATTTCTTTTCACTCTCTAGGCATGCGAATTCTTATTTTACAAATTTTAGTTATTAATGTATATATACGCATCGAAATTAGTTAATGGTAATTTTCTCACAAAGTTACGTGAAAAATATTTGTAAAAAGAATGGAAAACTGAGAAAAATGTATGAAAGTTATCCTCGATTGTTACTAACGTTTCTCATTTGACGACCAGACTTCATTTGCTCCCTCGTCACCGGCGCATAAACATCATGGCCGGTTGGAATCCGAACAGTGACGCCTTAACGCAAATTTTAGGTCTTTTACGCGAGTCACAATCCCCGGACACAATAGTGCAACAATCTGTACAGCAGGTAGAATATATTTGTTGAAAATTTCAAGTGAAAAGAGAAAGGCAAACCTGTGAAAGTTGAAAGTGTTTTATGTAGGTGATCGGGCAATAGCTGACCCCTTCCCACCGATGAGTTCCAAGTATTGATTTTTTTTAAGGATAAGGTTTCATTGGCGAATTATGCTTATCCTCGCATTTGCCGGCTCGTTCGTGTGGAGGAAGTAAGAAAGTTCTCGTCATTTTTACCAGTTATCCTGAGTCTGGAAATGAAAAAAAGTGATACGCGACGTGCGACAAACCTTGGCGACATGTGAAAGTAGCTCATGGTGGATTCATCCTGTGCTGTGCTACGTTGTAGTGGAGGAACTCCGTTGGACCAAATTTTGCTCTTTTTTAAGTTTTTTCTTTAATTTTTTTTAGGTTTTGGTTAAATTTAGCAGCAGCCAGTGTTTGATGGCCTGTCTTGAGTAAGGGTTGGTCGATTCATCGTCCTCCCCCCATGAAGGGGGTCCAAGTCCAAGTGTAGATTATGCTCTTTCGGGGTAGCATATTGTATTTGTGCTGGGCGAGACATTTGGTTTTAAACACACACTTCCCCATGCCTTTTTTTAAGCCATACCCATGTTGCAGGTATACTCGGAAAATGTGCAGAGCTGTAAACTTGGTGTAGCCTGAGATTAGGCAATGGTACCACCGTAGGCTAGCAATCTAGGCTTGAATTTTTTAGCTTAGGGTAGCCCATGTATTTGATTAAGCCAGACTTGCCCTAACATGAGCTCTTGCTCCTAGAGTAGCCTATTCCAAAGTCGTAGGCATAAGTACAAGCACAGGGTCAAGCTGGGCTTTTGAGTACAGTAAACCTAGCTATCTTAGGCCTGACATGTAAAAAGTTAGATCCATTTCTTTAATTTTGTATTTTAGGAGTGTCTCGTTTAGGTGATATGGGATGCTGTAGCAAAGTGGTTCCTGTAAAAGCCAGTACTGCCAAATTTGGCAGTTTGCTATCATCATAAAATACACATGGAAGTTTAATAATGGCTATAAACTAACACTAGATCATGCGAGGCATACCCAAGTTTCAACTACTGTAGTGATTCCCATTAAAGCTACTGAAACAAAATTGTAAAACCATTGTTGTTCCCTGTCAACTAAGGTGTTTGTCTCTTGATATAGACTTGATTTCTGTGTAGCTCAGTGTCAAATATATTTAATTTTTACCATTTTGATATGCCTATTTAAATCATGTAATCATCTATGAAACTTAAGTTTTTTCCAAACCCATAAACCACATTTTTATCTAATCGCTTATTGTATGCTTTTTGGTTTTCTGACTATTTGTTGGTGCGAACAACTTTTATTTCAGCAATTAGGCTATGTGATTCCCCACCTCCAAAGGAAATCATGTTTTATAGAGCTACCGAAAGCAAGTAAATTACACCAACAGGAGTGGTTCAGATTGCATAAGCCATGAGATAAGCAGTTGGAAAAATACATTGTTCATATCTAATCAATATCACTCACATAGCTTTTTACAGTAGAAAGGATAAGACAGTGAGGCCAATCACAGGGATGCCTCTAAACCTGGGGCTGCGATGAAAAGAAATTGAGAAATTCGTTTAAACTTGAACTCGTCCCTCTTGTTGCCCCTTTAGCATTGTGCACAGCTTGCTATTCCTAACTTGAAGGTTGAAGGGTATTGCATGGCTACAAGCCATATTTGTCATATATCCTCATGCCCAATCAAGTAGTTCAGTTAGTTTGGTTGGGGAGGCATTTATCAATTAAATAAATTATTTTGAATATGAAAACATAACGGATGGGCGTATGTAATTATCAACACCACCTTTGTTGCATACATGGTTGCTCAGAATGTTTGGGAAAGGGGAAGGTGTTGGTTTTTTTTTTTATTTGCTTCAGTAGATCAGAGGCTGTTTCTATTCGAGGCTGTGGGTGTAACTTCTTTCAGTGGCCATTCTTAGTGTAGGGTCATTGTGTTGACCTGTATAGGGCACTGTAAAAATTGTTCATTGCATTTTGTCCATATTTATTTTTTATTTTTTTGCCAAAGTAATTATCTTTAAATTATCTGAATTACAAGAAACATAATTCAACTTTATGGAAAATGTTGCATACTTTAACATAGTTTACTTGCCTAAACACTTGTCACCTTTTATGCAGATCAGTTGTCTTGATAAAGAAGGGTAATATTGTCAATAGAAATTCACAATTGCAGTGCCATGCCAGTGTCTTTATTACTATATGATGATAAAAAACATCAAGGGAAGCACATACTGTACATGATGTTTAGACGCATTTGGGTCTTTTCGGCCGTAAGCTGTTTTTGTGCAAAATGGGCACCGTGTTTAGTACCAGCCCCTTGGGGATGTACATAAAACATGAAATAATAATGGTAAATACCATAAACATAACATCTTACATTGTTTTGGATGTTACGGCCTAAAGTGACTTACGGCCGAAACGACCAGGACCGGTTTAGACTACACCAGTGAATGTTACAAAATATCACATTCTTACCAACACAGGGAAAACGCGTAGACATTGGAGTAATTTTGGAAATTTGTTAAACTTGCTCTTGACGGAATTAAATTTATTTAGTGCCTTGTCCATATTTTCCTACTACAGTATAATAAAAACACTGAAGAGAAACATACTCACATATTTTGGTTTCAAACAGAAAAATAATGTAAAATATGCCGTGATTCTTGGGTATCTGCTCCACACTCTTGAGGACTGTTAATTATCATGATTTTCAAAGCCATAATAAATATTAGTCATTTGATTGGTTGCTATTTTAGGAGCTGGAATTTCTTAGTCAATAATAAGCACTATTCTAGTGATATAACCAGGCCACCAAAGTGTGGAATAAATAGCAAGATACCAGTTTTTAACAAGGCCACAATCATGGCATTTTGACCTCTACCAGCAAAGCTTGGTACACTATAAGAGTTAAAATGTCATGCCACATATTTAACAGAGTTGTCTTTGATTATGGAGTTTGATTTTTGATTTTAATAACAACTGGTAGCAAAGACCTAGGTTTTGTAGTCTGTAGTCTTAAGGTATCATATGGCTTTATTAGTCTGTAGCTTTATTGCCCCTTATACGCTCAGCTCTGAGTTGATATAGCCTATGGCCTGTAGCTCTTTTTGTTGATGAAATTACCTATAGTATATCCTAGCCTGATGCAACTAAGTCTTATTTGTAACTTAAGACAGGTGGCTGCCACCAGGCTAAGACTCGTAGGTCAACCTGTCTTATTTTCGGTGGGGTATAAGCTACTGTAGGTGGCATCTACAGTAAAATGTTATAAACATATCATCAGCTTCTAGCACACATCACAAACTGGTTGAAGACAAGTCAACTACTTATTGGTAGCCCTAACTACTGCTTCATACAATATCCAGCATTCATCAAAGATTTGTTCTCCACAGATGGTGGTTGATTTACTTTCAGTGAGTTTGCGACATATGGGGGGTAAATTGCTGCCATGTTTTTTAATTGTTTTGCTGTAGTTAGGACGCACCTTTAGACTCCTGTAAGTTTCAGTCTTTAATTGTGCTTGTCAAGTAATGAGACTGATTTTAGTGCATTTCTCAATTTACAGGTTTTGGCTGACCTTGAAGATTTGTTTGTAGCCTGAGGAATGGGTAAAAACTTGAGATAGACCTGGGTTGGGAGAATTGTTAGAAAATGCATTAAGAGCAAAAAGGCAGAATAATACTTTGGATACCAAGTAACAGAAGCTATTAGTGTCAGCTGTTGTACCTGATAAGATAATTTGATGGTAGGGTCCAGGAATTATGTAGTACTCGTCAGATGTGTGCCATTTTAGTGGCTGTATCTTTTGAAACTCTTCACTAGCCTAGATACACATCTCCAATTTTGATAGAAATGTTTATTATTTGAGTGTAATCTTTAGTTGTAGAAAGTGCTAATTTCCAGGTTTAGCAATGGTTTCCAAGTTAAGAGTATTTTTTTGCCTGTGAAAGTATTTGATAGGCTAGGCAAGCTGTATAAAAATTAGGCTGAAAGGAAATGAGAAGCTTGACTTGCCCGTGTATTAACCTAGGCTCAGGCTGGGATACTTGATATTTAGATATTAAATGTACTGTAGTTAGAAATTTCTGTTCTTTGCCATCACTGTTGCCACATACAAAGAGAAAATCATAATTTATAATTCTAATTGAACTCTTCTAACATTGTAGGGTTAAGTTGGAGGCATAAAGTAAACTGTTGACAAAAGGACCTATACACTAAACGAGCTTTACTATACTGTATCCTTTTGCCTACAATGGCCTCTTTAATTGCAAAAATTCTTTTGGACCAGGCAACTTAGCCATCATGATGTCATGTATAATAGTCCTAACCAGAGTGTTGTGGGGTGTAGCCCTCCAGAGATTATTTTGTTGGGTTTCGGATTATGCTTTCACAGGCCTATGTGCAAGATGCATAGGTGGTGGCTTGAGAACCACTAAGGATTGTGGTTTAAGGAATTTATGTATAATTGGATAGCAATTCAATTTTCCAAATTTATATACCTGGTAAAAGTTCGGCATTAAAGTATCTTCCCAGCCAGGAAATATGACCATTCGGCATTAAAGTATCTTCCCAGCCAGGAAATATGACCAGTGTTCAGTATCCCATATTAATCCAGAACTTTCTTAAGATAGGTGGTATGGCAAATACAGCACCACTCAAGGTAGTTTTTCAATTTGAGTTGAATAATTTAGCCATTTTATTTGTTTGATTTTCAAGTGATATACATAGTTACCAAGTATTGTATGGAGATATGCTTTTGTCCAACCTGAGAGACAAGTCTTGATTAAGTTAACTCCCACAAAAATTCTGTTGGGGT
The DNA here is from genome assembly GCF_040412425.1 of Macrobrachium rosenbergii. Taxonomy (NCBI): domain Eukaryota; kingdom Metazoa; phylum Arthropoda; class Malacostraca; order Decapoda; family Palaemonidae; genus Macrobrachium; species Macrobrachium rosenbergii. The sequence continues at coordinate 27,120,817 of NC_089788.1, read as the reverse complement.
ATGATTGATAGCAATAAGTAAGGGTAGAAGTATAGAACCTCATTTTATGAATATGCTTTAAATTTGTATGTTGCAAAGTATGTATTAAACTCACATTAATGTAGGTAATGATTTTTCTATAACATGCCATATTGCAAGCAAATTGCAACACATTGCAATATTCCACTCATATGATTATCCACTCAATTTGCTGCACTAGATTTATAGTTAGAGGGAAAAAATCCTGTTCTTGCATTCACATACAGAGTAAGGTATCGCCAAAGTTAATGCCAAAATTTTCTAAGATTTTTAAATGGGAACTGCTGTTAAAATTTTATATGCCCTTGCAAACCATTTTTCTTATACAGTTCAGATGCTCTTCAGACAGTTGCAGATTTTATGACATTTTAATTAACGTTTAACAATGGATAAAATTTTAGCGATTTGACATACAGGAAGTGGACATAAACATTTAAAATTGTTCTGCATTGCATTTGTTTCAAACACTAAAGCCCAAGTCAGAGTTTTGTTTTAAAACTTGATCGGGATAAGTTGTTGATTGTAAGCTGTTGTGTGTGCATTGCATGTGTGGCTTTTAAATATTTTTTTCAGAAGAACAGAAAGTACATTAGATAATAACAATTTCAAAATTTAATTTAATCCATTTTAATGTATTGAGGATGAAAAGCAGTTCAAAAAGAAGTAGATTTGGGAGTGGCAAAGACAAGGATGATGGCCCAGAAAAAATGTAAGGGTTTAGCTAAAGACCTGGACTTGATTGGGATTTTGGGCTGAAATGAACTTACAAAAGGGTTAGGGAAGGCTTGTTAAATGTCTTAACTATGCAGGGAAAACCTTACAATTTGATGTGAGTGTAGGCTAACACTGTACTTGTGAATGAGGCCTTTTTGTAGTAGTGGCTGTTTTAAATGTTGCACACGTACTGTACACACTGTGACAGTAGGTCTAATTTTGGGATTGAAGATTTTCAGTTAAAATGAATTCAAAACTACCCACATCCAAAAATAGTTAACATATAGCTTCAGTTGTGTTATGTGTTCCTTAGTTCATTACTTGTGGAATTTATTTTAAAGGGTTGGTTTTTATGCAACATTTTGTGTTGGTTGCATGGGGGAAGTGTGTGACTCATTAGAGAAGGCTTATTTAACAAGTAATACTACAGATGCATACAGAGGAGTACTGTATATGAGTATCATTCATATCAGAAAGTAAAATTCCTTTAAATGCGATGGGTAACATCATTCCATGATAATTAGTAGCAGATTCCTTAGAGAATGTAGTATGTTTACTTTTCATTTTAGTGGATTAATTACTGTACTCCACAGAGAGATATGGAGTGCTGAATTTGTTGCAGATTTTTTTCATGGTGATGGAAATTATAAATGAATAGTTTATTTTGTTCCCAGTAGTTGTATTAATTTTGTCAGCTGAAATGCCATGAACTTTGTTTAGGTGTCTTATCTTGCTTGAAGAATTACAGTACTGTAAGTCTTTAATACACAAACCCTGTGAAATTGCATAACTCAGTTATATCCTATGGACATTACTGTATGTTGTTTTTGTCAGTTTTAGAGTAGTTTTTTTTTTTTTTATTGCTTTGATCTGGAACCCCAGGGACCACAGACTGAATGATTTAATACGAATTTAGTCCAAGGAACTTAGAAAGGTTTGGTGCGTATGGTTACAAGACTGAAATTTTTAACTTCCTATGTTGTGAGGTGATGCCACTGGGTCAGAGCTTGGCTTGTGTCCGGATTAGCTCATCCAGGCTGGTGCAGAGCTGCATACTTGTTAATTTTCTGGATCCTTGGACCATCGGGACTTCTGTATTTCAAAGTAGTTAACCTTCCTACTATCATTGTTTGAGCTCCTCTTGTTGGCCAGGACAATTGAGACTTAAGGAGGGAGGAAGAAGTTGAAGTAGTACAGCTACACGGGAAGAGGACTGTGGTAGCGGATGAAATCGAGGCTGTGGATGTGGAAGGGATATTGCCAAGAGCCATTGTTATTTCCAGTGGGTCGGGCATCACAGGGTTATGCACCTTGAAACTGGGGACGTAATGTGCTATTATGTCTCGTAGCTGCTTGGCACTGATTCGCCAAAATAGTTTTTAAAATTTCTTGCTTCAGATTTGCGAGTTGGGTGTGATTATTTAACCAAGGTCGGTTTTTTATGAAATGCGTTACTTGCTGATTTTGCATTAGGTTATCCTTGTAAGATGTACTGTAGTGACCACTTAGAACTTAGATTTTGATATTGCGGTTTTTCATCTATTATTTTATTAAATTTCCATATGTTACTATATAGAAGTAATTTTATTAATTTTTTTATGATGAGGCAGTGGGAACTGTCACTAGGTTTATGTAATTTAGTAAGTAATAGGTAGCGACTTCATACTAATAATAATTTTTAATGATAAAATGTACTGTAGTAAGACTTGCTTGATTGCATAAAATTCTTTCACTAAATTTTTTTTGTCAGAGTAGTAAAGAGTTCTCCTACTGTAGTGGGATCAGACGGTGTTAGAGAACATTTTATTTTCATTTATGTTTATACAAATTGAATTTTCACAGCTGCATTTAGTGTTTTGTAGCTACCTTAATAGGTTTGGTATTAGTGAAGGAACTTTAGCAAAGAGATTAGCATTTCTGGTTTTTACTGCAGGTTTAATTTTTTTCATTTTCATTTTGTTATGGTAGAGCCACGTACTATGCATATTTTTTTTTCTTTTTTCAGAAACTAGAAGAACTAAACAAGTTTACGGACTTCAATAAATATCTCATATATGTGCTCACAAAACTAACTTCCGAAGGTAACTATTCCGACAGTTAAGTAAATTTGGCCTTTTTGGGCCATATTTTTCTTGGGGGCTTGAATTGTTTAATTTGGCTCTTGGTTTTTATTTTTAATTCTTTTATTTATTCTGACCTGCGTAATACGTACTATATTTAGGGTTGTTGGGTTTCCGCATTAGTTTGTGCCTAGGTTCTGTAGTAGGCAGTTTTATTTTTTATTTTTAATTTTTATTATCTAATGCACTGACAAGTTTACTGTACAGACTTAGATCTTTTATTATTTTTTTTTCCGTCTTAGTGCGCAAATTCAGCTTTGTTTCTTAGCCTCCTCCTCCTCCTTACCCGATGATTGATGATGATGATGAATGCATTGTCAAAAAAAATTTTGCTGTACTTCTTCCCCCCTCACGGTTTTCCTCACGTCTTTGATTTTGTCGTTTGGTTCCCCTTCCACCGTGTTTGGTTTCCTTCATCCCGGTTTTTCTTACCATAGTTTCCTTTTGTTTTTGCCAGATGAACCTACAAGATCCCTAAGTGGGCTAATTCTGAAAAATAACGTCAAGGCCCACTTTCAACAGTTCCCTCCAGATGTGGCACAATTTATTAAGGTTAGTATCAAGAACACCTTTTGAGTTTTCTCTTCCTTGGATGCAAAGGATTCATGTGATTTTTCTTTCCTCTTGATTTTACCAGCTTCCCACCCTCTTCTCCCTTCACCTTTATTTTGTGCTCCTCAGATCCTTATTTTTTCTCCCTTTGTGTTTCTATCCTGTACATCTTCCTTGGAGTTGTAGTACAAAACTGTAATTTTCATGCCTATGTTGAATCTTCTTGGGCTTTGGTTACTGAATTTGATTTTTTGTTCACAAGTATAGGTAAAGCACTTTCAGAGCAAGACCATCTTATGCTCTTTGGATAAGTACATTTGGTAAGTGGCTTTTTCCTGTCTTATTTTCATTGGTTGTTAAATTGTCTGGAGCTTTTATCTCTGGCCTATACAGTCTTTTATAATGGTCTTATTGTTTTTGTTAATGAATATATTGTATCTTTTGACCCATAGGCAGAATGTTTGTCAGCAGTGGGGGATCCATCACCGCTCATTCGGGCAACAGTGGGCATACTCATCACCACAACAGCATCAAAGGGAGAGTTATCCACTTGGCCAGAGCTCCTCCCTAGACTATGCGAGATGCTCGACTCTGCAGATTATAATGTCTGTGAGGTATGTATGCAAGCAAATTTTGTGAAGGGTCGGCAATTGTCCTGTTACTGAGTCTTTATACTTCTGTATGTACAGTACCTTAGATAAGATGTAGTCCTGGTGGGTAAGGCATATCAGAGTTAGGGGAAAAGTTAGTGAGGAATGGATGTTGAATACCTTCACAGTAGCAGTTTAATGGGAAAATTGTAGAAAATATTTTTAAATACGGTTAATACGTAGCATGTTTAACTCTGCAGGAGAGTTGGGAAAAGACAGCAGAAAGCCTAATTGAGAGGCAATTTTTTTATTATACAAAATATAGATTTGATGAACCAAGGGCAGAATGGTACTTGGCATACTTGGGAAGGTCAGTGGGTTAGTCAAATGAGAAAGGACAGGACAAAAAGCGTAAATATTGACAAGTTTTGCCTGTAGACATTTGTTTGTGGTACAGTATTGTCATGATTATTATAGTGAAAAGAAAAACAGTTGTAAAATGATCAAGAGAGCGCTGACAATAGATTTGGGGGCCACATTAGGGTGTGTGATGTTCAAGCTGGTTGCTAGAAGTCTTTGTGGAAATGAATCTGTTTAGAATATATAAGTCTGGTTCTGTGGCTTGTTGTGGGTGTCCAGGGCTGTGTAGTACTTTGAGTGAATTGGGAAAGTTGGGGTGGTGTGCAAATATGGTGTTAATTGGTGATAGTGAACAGTCAGGAAGAATTGAGGCAATGCAGCAGAAAAAGGAATTTGGTTAGAAGATAGTGAACAGTCAAGAAGTAAGATGATAGAGTAAAACGAGGAAACTGGTAAGAAGATAAATATACACTACAGCGTAGTAGAAGAGCTAAAGCAGGTAACTGAAAGAATGTAGTGAGGAAAATATTTTGTGATGAGAGCCAGGTTTAGGAGAGAAGTATTAGTGATGAACATTTGATAAAAGAAATAAAAGAGACCTGTTTGTTTCCCCCTCCACTTTTTTTTTTCAACACATGGGTGGGGTTTACTGTAGCACAATGACATGAAAAGCTTGCAAGGAAATATTATGTGGTAGTAAGTTAAAAAGATGTGAATAGCTTATTGATCAAGAATGTTGTAAATGAGCACAGTTACATCACTTGTAAATTGAGCAGAATCATTCAGTGGGAAAGGGATGAGAGCACTAGAAGAGCTGTACACTGATTTGGATCCTAGTAGTAAGTGATGGGTTGTGATATATTGGAATTATAGTACAGTGATATAAATTTCATAGCAATGTGCTTAAATCTCAATGGGTTTTCGTATGTAAGCTGTAATAATGGGCAAATAAAGGAGCTACAGTACTGTTGTGGTCTTCGGTCACAATAACTGTATGGTCCTATTGTTTGTAGAATGCCAATGTAGTAATGTATTTATAATGAACTTCTGTTGAAATACAATAGTGTTAAGTATGCTGTTGTCCATATTGAAAGAATGGAAGTAAGAACTTCTGTTGAAACACAGTAGTGTTAAGTATGCTGGTGTCCATATTGAAAGAATGGAAGTACTGTACAGTACTTGTCAGCCGAGAGAATTTGAAATAAATATATACTAGTGAAGTTGATAGTACTGAGAGAATTTGAAATAAAAGTAAATATATGCTGCATTAGTGGAGTTAATATTACTGAGAGAATTTGAAGTAAAAGAAAGATATATTAACGAAATTAATAATGTCCTGGATATTATTCATTACGGAGGGAATTAAAGTTGCATTGTTCAATTTTGGTAGAGGATTCATTGTGACAAACTTTGTGAATATTAAGCATACAACCCTGGGTTGGTGACTATAATGCAGCAGTACCCATCACCTATTGTTGAGGTGTGCTTTGGCTTGAGATTGTGTGAATAATGCAATGTAAGTAGAACACATACTACAAAGGTCAAATGTTTATCTTGGTAGTGACAAGCACTTTATACATATACATTTGGTTGTGTATACAGAATACCAGTATAGTCATTGTATGGGTTCAAAAATTAGAATTGGATATCATAGCTTGCTTGGATAAAAAAAAAAAATATTGGCTTGAACTTTTGGTGCTTTTGCTTATAGAAATAATTCTATGTTTATGGACTAAGTGAATTTTGCAAATAAAATTTGGTAATTTTGGAAAAGTTGTATAAAATGATAGAATATGCACAAGGCGTGAAGTGATATATTTAAAGAGACCAAAGCAAACTTTGCAGGTTCCATGGAAATGATACCCAGAAGCGATCAGGTGCAAGTATTCAACTGGGTGCGCTTTCTTTGTTCTTTTTCCGCGATGTATAGGGAAGACTCCACGCAGGAATGGAGGGCTGGGGCAAATGTGGGTGTGGGAAATGGTGGTGTGTGGGTGGGGTTGTCAGATTTTAAAGAGGCACTGTCCTTGGAGCAGTTCACTGAATCTGGTGGAAAATCAATAGGCAGGTGTTTGCACCGAACTAGCAAATCTTGAGTCTCTCTCTCTCTCTCTCTCTCTCTCTCTCTCTCTCTCTCTCTCTCTCTCTCTCTCTCTCTCTCTCTCTCTCTCTCTCTCTCTCTCATTATTAGCTGAAGTGATTAATTATAAAGTACAGCTTGACTGCTTAGGAAGTAGGTACTGTAATAGAAGTGGCATTATAGAACAAAGGAAAGTGCCATATCGTCAAACTGAAAATGACCAGGGTAAGTGAGCAAAACTGCAAAATATTCTTGTTTGTACTAATCAGAGGATATTTAATGATATGCTTTCCATTGACTAGAATATCCAAAATCATATTCCCTGAAGGATTGAAAGGAGAAGGCACACATATGTATGCACAGTTTTCACAGGAAAATATTTTTCATTGACGGATGAAATAGTAATAGTTTCTGCCTATGATGATAATTAGGAAGTGTATTTTGGGTCATTAATTTTCTTTTCTGTTATTTTTATTTTTGTCATTTTTGAATTTTTTTCTTTCCAGCATTTATAAGAATATTTTAATTGCGGCTCAGATTGAGTGTAATTAGTGTTTTCAGTATTTATAGGGTGCTTAATATTTAGTAATTGAAAAGTAGGCTTAGAATCATACTTTCTGTACGCTCATTTGTATATTAAGGCACCCAACATTTGAATGTCAGAAGACAGTTCATTATTACTTTAATTGGTCAGAGGCAGTGGTGTAATTGTTAATGGAGTATTGGGCCTCGAAATGGAAGGAAATACCTAATTGAAGTGATATTTTTTCTTTTAATTCCTACTGTTATTTTATTGAATAGAATTCACTGTTTTACAGCATAAAAGAAAGCTAGATAAACACCAGTACCCCTGCCCAGATCAAGTCTTGGGAGGAAATAGAGGGTGATCTTGTATATTTGTTTACAGTTAGTCTGGAAGGCTATATAATAAAATGCCTTTGTGAAATTGCAAAGGAATAGATAAAAATTTTAACAAATTAACATGTCAACAAGCATTAGTACATTAGTATTTGTAACATTACGGTATAGTTACTTAGGGATATTTTTGCAATCAGATGTTGGAGTTTTTCATATAAGGTTTTGATGCTTTAAGATATTTTTTCTTCTATTCAATCGCAGGGAGCATTCGGTGCGTTGCAGAAAATTTGTGAGGATAGTGGCGAGTTTTTAGAAAAAAGTCCCAGCCGACCTTTGGATACTCTCATCCCAAAATTTTTAGAGTTTTTTAAACATTCATCCTCAAAAATTAGGTAAGTTTTTTCCACCAGTAATTAGCAATTGGCATTCTGGAGGGAACTCTTTTAATGTTTAACACCTTTAACTTCTTGCAAGTCATTATCGTGATGATTTATGTACTTCCTATTCTACATCTGTATTTCAAAATTCATATTCTGTAGCCTTTATGTAATGAAAAACCAATTTTGTTTATGTAATGAAAAGCCAATTTTGTTTATGTAATGAAAAGCCAATTTTGTTTACTTTTGTAAATAATGGTAATCTTGTGAAATTCCTAGAAGTTTGGCTTCGTATGTCATATTAATTTCTTTTTATTGTGATGTATTAACCTTTTTTCTTTCAAATTGCAGATCTCACGCAATTGCCTGCGTTAACCAATTTATAATTAGCAAAACACAAGCACTGATGGCCAATATTGACACTTTTCTACAGGTAAGTACAGGATTGGTAAATTCTCTCTCTCTCTCTCTCTCTCTCTCTCTCTCTCTCTCTCTCTCTCTCTCTCTCTCTCTCTCTCTCTCTCTCAAATTTTAGGTATTGGCTTCCATATTTTCCTTCTGTTGAAAGTATTTTTTTTTTTAAGACTGCAGAATTTTTTTATTGACACCATTTGATGAGAAACTGTATCCATGTTATTTATGTCCGGTTTTGTGTTAAGTTGAGCAGTCATTCCGGTTTGACTGCATTGAGAGGGTTATTAGTGAAGTGGGAGAATGCGGCAACGTGTATATGCGAGGTTGATTTTGGGAGACTGCGTCTATGTTGTTACGGTGTTTAACAAAAAACTGTTGTAAGTGGTGGAAAAAGGTTTTCTTCAGAGGCAAATTGAACTGGAAACTTGAGTCGCTTTTTAATTGGGACTGAAGGTAAGGGGGTAAGCTGTGGGGATTGTGCCCATGCAAATTGAAAGAAAGGTCAGGTAAAACATTTATGAATGGGACCAATGACCTAGGAAATTTCTGCTCGTGGTGACTTTAGGAAAGGGTGAGCCTGTAATTGTGGAAGGATGAGGATCTTGACTGGATGATGAAATTTCCATGCATAATAACAATAAATTATTATGTGTGGCATGAGAGATTAAACTTTTGAAGCGTCAATAAATGTACGAGTGTTCAAGGTGCAGTCCAGGTAATAGTTTTTTTTAACATTTTTGTTAGAGGGCATTGATTCCCTTCTTGAGCAGTAGTCCAAATTTTGATGGGGAATTGAGGAATGCGTTCGACTGAGAACGGTATTTATATGAATGCATACTTTTCTGGATAAAATGACAAGGAGGCAACTGCAGTATACAGAAATTGGGGAGGCAAGAAAAGTGTCAAATGGCAGGAACGCTCTCAGAAGTTATGTAGACGTATTTGCAGTGGTTGGTATTAAACTAACGAGAAGGGAGTGTGTTTTCTGCCCTTATATTTATCTCTATTTTAAGAATTCACATCATCCTTTGTTGGCCCAAGTAGAAACCTATTTGTCTCAATCGTGGATGATAGAAGATGAAACTTGCCCTTTTGTAGTTACACGTGGTCTGTCTTGGACGTTTTGCAAAGTTGTTTTGATCCATGATGTGTACATTTATTTTTATTCGCGGTAACGCAGCGACAAAACAACTCCTTATGAAAGTCGGTGTGCTTGGGCAAGTGGTTTGTCCAGAACGGTTTTTGTCGAATGGCCTGTTTACTTTTATCGAGTTGCTGATTAAGGGCGTTCGAAATGAAGACTACTTGAGACGTAAGCGTGGATGAAATGATTTCTATTGGCGTTGCGCCATTCTTCTCTTCCACATGAATTGTGCAGTATTGACACATTCTCTCTCTCTCTCTCTCTCTCTCTCTCTCTCTCTCTCTCTCTCTCTCTCTCTCTCTCTCTCCTCATTTAAGTAAATGCTCCATGTTCCCAGTTCGTTATTGCCGATTAATAGCTGAGTGAATTTGTGCGTGGAGAGAGCGACTAGGATATTGGAGCTTTAAATTGGTGTTATGAAAAATACCAAGCCTAATTTATCTTTATTATGAAAATCTGAGAGAGAATGTTGCATACTGTTATAGACTAGTAGCTTAGTTCATCTTAATAAAATTTCTCTCTCTCTCTCTCTCTCTCTCTCTCAGAAACATAAACTTGCGGCCTGTTTACTTCCGGGTCGTCACCCCTCAGAAGACTTATCCCCTTGGCAAATTGCGATCCTTTTCGTTGGAATAGCCTGTAACAGTTCTCTCTTCTATTTATCTTCTCAGGCACCAGCAAGTGACCTCATTAATGTTTCCTCAGATCTCCCATTCCCTGTCACTCGCCTACAACCTCTATATTTTATAAAGAATGATTTTAATGATTGTACGTTGTATTTTGCTCCTGTATTTGGGTTTTGGGTATCTTTCAACTACTGTATTGGTAGCTGATGGGGTGATACTGGTGTTTTGCCAATGTGTTGGGTAATAATGAAATGGCATTTGTGCGTGTGTGTGTTCAGTTAAGCAGATGTATACTTTATTATACGAGGAAGTTAAAGTTATGTTGGTTTGGTATTTCAGTTGAATAAAACTTTGGTTGGCAGCCATTTTCTGTCTACAATGCATTGTAGTTGGGTATAATTCAAAGAATGTATTTTTTTCATGGACTGGTATCTTGTTTCTTTTAGACTGAATATCGTTTATTAATTGCTTTAATAATTATAGTCTTTCACAAACAGTGTATGTTAGTGATATCATTTGAACACTTTCATATTGAACATGCATTATTATTTTTAGCATTAAACATCGATTATATTAATTGTTGGTACATTTGTTAATTATAGAACGTCCGAACCATTTTGGCCGAACACTGACGTAAACAAACAAAGCCAAAGCACAAATAATTCAGACATTTGCGCGGATGCTGTCGGGCCCTCTGCCAGGGATTGGGCGAATAATGGTGAACACGATTTTGGGGGGCGACGTTCGCCTCGCCTCCGGCATTTTATGTAATGGATTTTTATTGGTGGAGGGGGGGGGTCGATTTCTGGTGGCACACAGGTGTTGGCAATTTCATCTGCTCTAATTTGCCCTTTTGGTTGTGCTTTTAGTTGAGGCAAGAGGAATGGATTAATACACATACACATCTGCGTCATATATATAGATAGATAGGTAAACAAACATATTTATTGATAAAGCCCTTATGCTTACACGCGAGAGGGAGGTTTTCTTACAGTTGTCACAGTGCACCAGAAGGAACTAATAGGAATAAGTACAGGTAGATTTCATCCACAAGAAGGATGCATTTAGAGCCTCGCCCACTACTTCAGTCAACCGAGTGGTCGACGGTGGCTGCGAGTATGGAGGAGGGTTGGCAGTTCCCGCGCAAAGTGTCGCTTTAAATCGTAACATTTTTTCGTGCTCAAATACGATTTAATCACGTAGATAGTTTGGAGTACCGGGATGGGTTGGGGGCGGGGAGAGGGACCGGGACCCCATGAAAAGGAAGGTGGTGGTGAGGAGAATGTATTCGTGGGATTTTGGGAGATTGGAGGATTGAATCAGTCATTTTCAGTCGTGTAATTTTTATCGTGGATGCGTGTGTGACGCGGCCATTTTGCTTACTGCGATTAAGTGCTTTCTTTTCTTTGGCATTTTCTATCGAAGATTGTGAGGCACCTCGTATTGAAATGAATCATGAATCATTACCACTTTTATTATCGTTAATTTACCAGCATAATTCATTTTTATACTTGGTTATTTTTACAATTCTCGTTGGCTTTTGTTTGTAGGTGGTGGTCGGTATAGAACAGCCTTGACCATCACACCCGTTTCCCCTCGATGTGCAGATTAAAAACAAACAAAAAAATGAGCACTGTTATCGTGAGGAGATTAGTTTATCATAATAAATTTTATTTCAGCTCAAGGCCATATGCATGGAATATACAAAGTAGAGACAATACACACAATCTAGTTACATGAGATAACCTGATAAAAAAATTATAATCGGCAAAATCCACACAGTAGCTGAAGTAGACAAAATAGTATTCATCATAATGATAATGACAGTAATAATATTGAGAATGGTAGTGAAAAAAAATGATTGCATACAATTAATTTCCAGCTAGGGACCTTAGGTGGTTACAGAAGTCAGGTCCGAAAGGCTAATTACGAAAATTGAAAGTATTAAAGCGCTCTATTGATACTAATCACAGTAATTATATAAAGAAAATACTAATAATAACAATAAACGTAGATTTGTAATAATAATAATAACAGTTTGTCGTCTTTATCTGTAACTTTCACCGTTCTTATTTTCACCAGGATTTTTAGTTATTTTTTGTAATTTGTTTTAGAAACTGTGGACTGCATTACATGGTAAATACGTTATTTTTAGACAACTTAATTACAGTAGGTCACTTTAGAACAGTAGTAGTTATTTTAATGGTTGTATTTGTATTCTCAGGCATTAGTCAGCATTTCTTGAATTGAATGTTCATGTACTCTATTTACACAAGTGGTATATATATGCTCAGGCTTGAATAATCATGTTAGGTCGTTACCTGATGCTCTTAATTTTAAGTGTGTGCTAATGTTCATTTCAGACGTGTCTCTCTCTCTCTCTCTCTCTCTCTCTCTCTCTCTCTCTCTCTCTCTCTCTCTCTCTCTCTCTCTCTCTCTCTCTCATTGTGAATCGATCAAATTTGTATGGAATACGCTAAAGCACTTACAGATTGTTTGGTTTGCAATAGCACGTTGAGGGTAACTTGTAATTGTGTAGAAATGTGTTGTGTAAGTGATTAATGATGGTACGGACAGCATTTAGCTAAGTGATTTATTTTGCTTCCAAGGGAGTTTTATAACTGACTGCACGATTTATCCCTTTTACGTGCCGTACTTTTTCTGCCTAGTCATTTAGTAAGAAATGAAGATTCGACTCTGAACAAGATTATCATATTTTGTGGAGCGTGACTGGTCGCTCGTCCATCGCCGAGCTTGAGAGTGGTTGCTTCGATAGAGAACACGCCTTCGAAAATGATATCTCATCTATGTATTTCATTTCTCTTCTCTATTCTTACTTGACTACATTTATGCTGTTTAGTATTTTTCCCCACATTGGTCAACTCTTATTTTGATGATCGTGGTTCATTCCATAGAAATCACATTGTATTGCGGCATGCTTGGAAAATTAACGGTCACTATTTTTCCAAAATAGTTTATTTTTCCAAAATAGTTTATTTTTCCAAAAGAACTCATAGTTATTGGTAAATTGGAAAAAAAAGTTCCTAACCACAAGCAATAGATGTTCATGTTTTTAACAGTGCAGTTATTCACTGTTGAACGCAGTGCATTTTCAAATACGCATACCATGTATGTTTTTTATATTCGAAATGGATTAGAGAATTATTATTGTCCTTGATAGCGCTTTTGTTAAGTTTTATCTCCTGATAAGATACGGCAGGCAGGTGGGTGTTACGTATCATTGCGGCATATTTTAATAAAATACCCTAACCGAAGAAATTGTGGGTTGATGCAATGCGTCTCTCTCTCTCTCTCTCTCTCTCTACATTTTGGATTTTTGCTACATTAGTGCTCATTACTGGGGGATTTATCGAAATGACAGACAGTACCCCATGATACGACCAACAGTTTTCATCGTATTGTAGTAGCATTGATCATAGGTGTGGCAATCAAAGGCCCCAGAGCACGGTGTTGTTCCTATGGGTAGGAACAGTGAACAGCTGTAGTCATAGTAGCAACAGTATTGGCGCCAGTAGCAGCAGCAGCATAGCCTTAGTGGCATGGCACTTCCTAGTGGGTGTGAACTCCAGCTGTTTTGAATCGGAGGAAGGTGGAAGCTGAACCAGCTGTCCTTAATAAAGTGCCGCGACGAGGAGGCAGCTGTTGGAAGTACATGTAGGGTACGGAGTTGTGCTGCAGCTGCACAGTTCGCTAAGAACGTCGCCCCCGTCATAGTCAGGGATGCGGTCTGGCTTTGAATCTTCTATTCAGGTTTCTTTCATTGATGTAGCCGGAGGATGGGTGCTTATTCTGCGGTTAATTGTATGACCTGTAATTGTTGCAGTGTTAGTTATTATTGTTGTTAATCCCCCCTCCCCACGGAGGTATTTTGTTTGTTATCGTTATGACCCAAAAGATACGAAACTGCAAAACTATTTGCGAATTGCTCCCTTATGATGACGAAGCAGTTGAATCGGTTTTGTGGGATTCGATTAGGCTAAGGGACCTTATTCGAAGGGAAGGGAGGGGAGGGGAGGGGCGGGGGGGCGGTTAGATTGTTCAGCCATAGCGAAGAGTTGCAGCCTCCGAATTGGTTTTTATGAGGAGTCCATGTGGTTCTTACCGTCTCATTACTTTTGATTCTTTCAGTACAGACTAAAACGCCTTATTTTTGGGAACCCGTGTGCATACATGTTATCGTATGAAACGTCCTAAGGTTTTCGAGTGAGTGAGTTCATTTTTAGAAACGATTTGCGGCTTGTATTTTGTATATACGACAGGTGACCAGTGTCTAATGGGAAAGCTGATGACAATGATGTTTAGTTTCTTGCTGGTAGTTTAGGGCTATTTTTGTGAATACTATTAATATGATCATTGTTTTGATACTTAACGATTAAGCAGAACGAAAACGCAAAGCTTTGGTGTAGTGTTTGGAAAGAATTTTAAGCACATATGAAGGACCGGATGTCTCTCTCTCTCTCTCTCTCTCTCTCTCTCTCTCTCTCTCTCTCTCTCTCTCTCTCTCTCTCTCTCAAACTGCGCAGTGAGATTTTTTGTACTAGATATGCTATTGTTGACTAGAACAGTTATACTTTATAGGAATAGTTAGTGTTGTGACCTAGGCATTTGTTGTATGATGTATTGTGATCGGTAGCATTTATTCGTGAATTGGAGCCGGAGGAGGATCAGACTTTGATGCGAAACTTGGGAGAATAACACGAGACAGATACTCCGTGCAAATACCTCATAAAAACCACTTGAAATCACGCAAGCGTTCGAACCAGGTCACACCGAGACAACTTCTCTTCTCGGTGTCGTCTAGTGACGGCAAGCGCCCAAGTTTGGAAGGGTGTCGGGTCCTGGGGGTGGAATAAGAGGGAGGGGTCTGAATGCTCTCTCTCTCTCTCTCTCTCTCTCTCTGTGTGTGTGTGTGTGTGTGTGTGTGTGTGTGCTGTGTGTGTGCATGATGTGTGCTTATCTTGAAGGTATGAATATCTTGAAGGTATGAAAAGGCGCTGATATGTGGGTCTTATTTTTTTTTTAATCGAGATGAAAATATAATTTTGATTGTGAACAGTGGTTGTTCTTCATATTGCTGTTCTGGTATTGTTTATGAAAAGATTCAAAGTATTGATGTTGAGTTAAACTGTGAGACAGCCAGGAGAATATTCCCTTTTGTTAAGTAATGACTACACACACTAATATATATATATATATATATATATATATATATATATATATATATAATAATCCATAATCCATAATAATCTGTAATTAAAAAGAAACGGAGGGGAATGTAAACGGTTGAGCAGGACACGAAACCTCGGGTGGCACAGAGTGCATACCGATAAACAAACAAGTACGTAAGATTATCCGAAGCCATAAGTCATGAAAGGCGGCTGTAACATGAGAGTAGAGAGAGGGAGACAGGCTGAACAAGCCTATTATGAAAGTTGAAATGATTATTTGATGTCAGCGCTGTTTATAATGAGAAAAGAAAGGAGCTCGCTTGATCACGGGCGACAGTGTGTCGACAGAGAGATTAGTGTAATATAATATACAAAACACTGAGTCGTTGTCTGGCACGGGTTTGGGCAGCAAGCAGCAGGTCGCCTGTGCTGCCTTTTTTTTTTCTTTTCTTTTTTTCTTTTCTTACCTACTCGGGTTTTGCAGACATGGTGCATTTATTTGTCTTGGGTCCTGCGATAAAGGGCCTTATTGTTTTCCATTTGTGTAAGTGCTTGTGTTGCGGCTTTTATAAGCTCTCTCTCTCTCTCTCTCTCTCTCTCTCTCTCTCTCTCTCTCTCTCTCTCTCTCTCTCTCTCTCTCTCTCAAGATGGTTGTTTACTTTGAAGTTCTAGTTCAGTCATATCGTTGAATTAATAAAAATCTGCTAGTGTGTCTCCAGGTCAGATTTTTAGTTGCGTGTGATTATATCATTTGTTGGTTTCATGTAAAGGTCGAGTTTACTTTCTATTTTTTCCCTGAAAATTTAATCTGGTTTTGTACCTCTCTTGGTCGTGTTGAGAGAGTGAGACTAGCAGCTTTATAACTACGTGAGTGAACTGCATTTATCAAGATAACACTCAGAGAGAGAGAGAGAGAGAGAGAGAGAGAGAGAGAGAGAGAGAGAGAGAGAGAGAGAGAGAGAGAGAGAGAGAAATTTGCCTTGACTTTCTTTTGTATACATTACCGTAAAATTTACTGTAAAACATGGATATAAACATGTCTGAAAATGTGATCATGAGAGAATGACTAAATCTGAAAATATGACTCATAAGAGAAAGGGGGTAGGGGTTGGGGGTGGGGGTCGTTCTCTCAAATAGCGGACTTGACCCTCACTAGATGGAGTACAAGGAGTCTTGGAGTGCCCTTCTTAAGCTTTTTTTTTTCTTTCTTCGTCTTCCTTGATGGGTGGGCGAACCTCTCCTCATACCCCATTATTAATGCAGATTTATTTATTTTTGTGTGTGCGTTCACCCTTTCACTCACTGGGCATGTTATATTCGTCTGAAGTAATTTTATTTGAAGGAACGAACCACGCCATTTTCGTTTGTGAACACGTTCGGAATTGGCGCCTTTCTAATATTGGAATGTTATTGAAATTGGCCAGAATGGCCGAGGTGAGACGCAGCATTTGTTGAATATTGGCTCATGGGTTGAATGCTAGATAAAATATTAACTTGAATCGGAGGAAGGAGACATCTTAGTGTATAAAATGTCTCGTTTATTCATACTCCTTACCCCATTTTAATGTGCGTAGCACAGCAGTGAACTACATGATTTATTTACTTGTACAAACTCCTCGACAAGAAAAGGTAAAAATTGCAGTGTTATGATGAAAGTACGATGCAGTTGCAGAGTTGCCTAAACGATGACTGACCTTTTAATGATATAGGTACACTAATAAGTGTATTTATTATTATTATTATTATTATTATTATTATTATTATTATTATTATTATTATTATCCAGTAAATGAAACCTGTTCATATGGAACAATCCTACAGAGGCCATTGACTTGAAATTGAAGCTTCCAAAGAATTTGATGTTCATTAGGAAGCAGTAAGAGGAAGTGAAGGTAAATACAGAAAGATCTGATCCAACTTACTAAAAAAAAGAAAAGAAAAATTAACCATAGTTGTAAATATATTTCCTGGATTTAATGTTAGGTTGTGAGGTTTATCTTACAAGGATGCTTGACTTTGGGTTAATTTAACGTACAGTACTTGCGTTTAAAGTTAGGTAATGCATTGCGTTTAAAGTTAGGTAATGCATTTGAATTGTAAAGATATCAGTATGCATATATTATTGATAGTTATCACGAGTTATGTGGTGGGTAACTTATGGGATGTGTGTAAAGAAATTATCTACTTGCCTATGTACTGATACATATGGATATAATTACATGTCACAAATAAATGTTTTTTTTTATATAAGTATCACGGTTATTAATATACTTTCATATTGTGATGTTCGTGTTTAACGTACATCACAGTCCTGCCTAACCACCACCACCACCTCTGTAGGCAAGTGTTGTGACAACCGCTGCCATTGTCAGCTTGTCATGGAAATCACAGATTGTTCTCCGTCTCTTTCAACACAATTTCTTCTCCTTTGTGAACATTGTTATATTTTATTAGCCTGGAGGGGCATTTTGCGGTGATGGGTAACCTACTTCGTTTCTAAGGACGTTGGGGAGACTCTTCTGCATGTTTCGCAACTTCTTGCCATCCTCTCTCTCTCTCTCTCTCTCTCTCTCTCTCTCTCTCTCTTTAACGGGTTCTCAACAATCTTCCACTTAGCCGTCTTTTAAGTGTGTCCGCCTCTTCGAATAGTTTTATCCTTGTTGGTTAGTGCTATTCGTATTTCATATTAATGTGTATATCGATTGCATCTAGGGCAACCTCACAGAGAGAGAGAGAGAGAGAGAGAGAGAGAGAGAGAGAGAGAGAGGTGAGTTAGGTCATATCCGCTAGGTTTCTTGGGCAGGTTTGCTTGGATATACAGTCTTCACACAATATGAACGTTGGTTGGTTTAACCAGCAAAGATTTTATTGACTGACAGTGTTGCTGTTTTTGCGGGGGCCGTTTTTGTTTGTACTTTATTGGCTGTTGTAGGAATCTGGTTGTTGAAGGTTTTGCCGACTCTGGGTTATTCATTATACTAAAATGCGTTAAAGTATTAATAGGCTCCATTGTTGCCTCAAGTTTTCAAAATGTTTGTATAGACCAATCTAGAGATGAGTATTTATTAGAATCTTGAGTTGAAATCACGTCTCGTCACCTGCGGAAAGTGGGAGTGAACTCCTGAGCGAGAAAAAAAGAGAAAACATTACGTGTCTAATCACTCGCGAGAGCAATGGCGCGTAAAAACCATCATGTAGCTTTTACCAAAGCAGAGGGCCACGAACAAAAAGCGATGCTAGTCGGGATTTGGACTTATTGCTAAATGGTGAAAGCTACTGGCAAAATCAATTTGTTTTAGGAAGAACAAAGTCACTTGTTAGGTTATATCGTTTAATGCTTTTAGCGGTACAGAAGATAAAAGGGCGTGTTTGTTGTGTGTAAGCTTCGGTGGTTGGGCTTGCCCGCCAAATAGTGGTGGTAGTGGTGGCGGTGGTGATGATGGTTGTGCTGGCGGACGTACGACGTACTCGAAAGGTCAAGAGTATGGGCATTGTTGGAGTGGTTAGATTGGGCCATGAGAGTCGTGGTTGCTTGTGATATGGGTGCTGGGAGACGAATAAAGTTAACATGTTGTGCTGGTTGAACTGGAGATTTCTAGGAAAATCAGAAATTTTATGAAATATCCATGTTGGTAGATTTGTTTGCTTCACAGTTTCCAACTAATATACCTCGTAATAATTAACTATAAACTATACAGTTAGGCTCAGAAATTAGGTAAGCCACATATGAGCTGCTAAGTACGTGCATGTGTATGTGTACAGCCTTCTTGTAAGTGTCTGGCGGACTGCCAAGTCGGACTCTCCTGCCAGAGGTGTAATGATTCCCACAAAAACACCTTTATCTCATTCCAGAAGGTAACTGATCTGTCACTGGGAGATTCCATTTGTAACATTCGCATTTTATCGCTTTGCAAAGAGTTCCTTCTCCTTTTATTGCATTCCTGTTGAACGTGGCGCTGATCGCGATTAAGGAGCAGTAAATGATAACATAAAACCCAGTTTTTTCCCTAAGTTGATACTACCAGTATAGGAGGTGGCGGATTGGATTTGGGGAGGAGGGGGAAGAAAACTTGTTCTCTTGGTGGCTATGTTGCAATGGGTGGGCTCCTCTCTTACCTTCCTTGTTGTTGTGCCCGATTCTTTGGTTGGCGGCATTTCATTATATATAATTACCTGTTTCAAGTTTTACCAAACTTGATATGAAAACAAAAATCTTGTGCCTCAATGTCGATTAATAAAAGACCGAAGACAAACGTTTACTGTATTATTCGAGCGCAGTTGATGCGTTTTTTTTTCATTCTTGATAAATGCATGGACTTCGCTGGTATACCGGAATTAACACGGTATCTGTAATTTGTACCATGCGGATTTTCATTTCAGGCGTGTAATAGTGCTTTGTTTTGAGAATGTTGGTCATGTTACCGGAACTAAACGTTCACTTTTGTGGATGTAGACAGTATTACCATATTTTGCTCTTCATAACACCGAGTCTCGTATTTCTCGTTTCGGACTTGAGGGTTTTGGTAACTCTGTAGGATTCATATTGCTGCTGCCATTCGGCGTAAGCATGAAATTAATATATTATTTCTGTTTTTTTTGGGGGGCCGTTTAATATGGCTGCATGAGATGAAATACACATATATATGGATCAGCCTTGGTGGTGGAATAGCTTAAATTATCCTCACAGCAGCCATTCTTACGTAGTTTCGAATCACACCACGGTATTGGGGTTTCTTCAATTGGGTTCAAGTCATAGGTGACAAGCATTATCAAAACTGAGGCAAGCGAGATCTAATGTCATTGTGGTTATATATATATATATATATATATATATATATATATATATATATATATATATATATATATATATATATTTATAAGCGAATCCCACAGGAAAATGACGGACAGAAGTTCAGTACCAAGCGCTTTCACGTTTAACAACGATGCGTTAATAAACGTGAAAGCGCTTGGTACTGAACTTCTGGCTGTCATTTTCCTGTGGAATTCACTTATACACTGAAGTCACGTGCATCTACTGTGATTTTTAAGCATTATATATATATATATATATATATATATATATATATATATATATATATATATATACATACATACATACATACATACATACATACATACATACATACATACATACGTTATACCACTAGGGTAACGTACATCGGTTACCGAACATTCTAGACGACCGTAGTTATGTGCACTTTTGAAGGGCCACTTACGAAATCAAGTACCTCTAGGGATCTCAAGGGTCACTCCTTAGTCAGTCTCTCTCTCTCTCTCTCTCTCTCTCTCTCTCTCTCTCTCTCTCTCTCTCTCTCTCTCAGCTTGGTGGTAGCGCTTTTAGCTCGAAACTGGACAACCTGTTCTAATCTTGGACCGGACAAGGATGGACAGAAGGGCACGTTCCCCAAAATTCCAGTATGCGCTTGATGACCTAGTTAGTTAATACTCAGCATTTGCTTGTCAGAATTTATGCCATGTAAGCGGGAGGCCACGACGAGGATGTCCTCTGGGGTGAAACTGCTCTCTCTCTCTCTCTCTCTCTCTCTCTCTCTCTCTCTCTCTCTCTCTCTCTCTCTCTCTCTCTCTCAAGCGTAATCTCTGCCACGTTGTTAATAAACGGTATTTTTTCGTATATGCAAACAAAATAAATATTCAAATGAATACCTGTGTTTTATATGTGATTTGTTTGCACATTAACAAACAACACGAAAGAGTTATTAGTAATTTGAGTGCACAATGATAAGCAAGATTAATTTTTAAAATGTATTGTTGATTTTTGTCACCGTAGGTAGATGTTTTTTTATTAAATCAACAAAACCGCTGCTATTGGTGACTATCAGATGCATCAGACTGCAGTGGCACCTTTCTTATAGTGTAGTTCATATGCTTATGGTGCGGAATAATTGCTATATTACGACGAGGGAATTCCCTGTTAATACAGTGAAGTTCGATTCCTCAGGTGGGTTTGCTGCTTCTAGACGCTTTTAAAGTACAGAGCATTAGGGAAATGCAATCAAAGATGGGGCGAGAACTTCTTGTGTATTAACGGGCTGACGTGCCGAAGTTTTCTGCGAACATGGGGTTCCTCCCCTACGGTTCCGTTTGTGTCGCTGGCCATTGCGTCATTTTCCCACTAGAGCCATAGACACGGTGAAAGGGGTTAATATATATATATATATATATATATATATATATATATATATATATATATAATATAGATACCTTCATGCCTGGAAATTACATTTCTCCCCTTTCAACAGGGTTAGGTAGTACATGTAGTATACAACAATGTTTAATCGGTATATTGAATACGAATGTTCGGTTACAAAATAGTTAAAAGATCACCGCCTTTGAAATCTCAAGAGAAACAGTTTATATTTACAATCTACATACTGTGTACTCAAATCTGCAACCACCTTTTTTCTGCTGACAAAGATAGTATATACTCACCTGTTGACCTAACTCTGTTTAGATTGCGATCAACCCGTCACATCACTGGCTCCATATATATATATATATATATATATATATATATATATATATATATATATATATATATATATATATATATATATATATATATATAACCCCTTTCCCCGTGTCTGTGGCCCTAGTGGGAAAATGACGCCAAGGCCAGCGACTCAAACGGAACCGTAGGGGAGGAACCCCATGTTCGCAGAAAACTTAGGCACGTCAGCCCGTTAATACACTAGAAGTTCACGCCCCATCTTTGATTGCATTTCCCTAATGCTCTGTACTTTAAAAGGGTCTAGAAGTAGC